>NC_044983.1:98272380-98572380 GCF_008728515.1 Papio anubis | reverse complement strand
CAAGCTCCTCAATGTGGCCTACAGGCTCCCATGTGATCCAGCCTTTCCTGCTCCCAGCACTGCCTCCCCTCACTCATGGCTTGCATGATGCTCCAATAACATTGCTGTCCTTCAATAGCTGGAAAGTGCCAAACTCTTCCTGCCTCAAGGCCTTTGCCCATGCTGTTCCTTTTGCTAGAAATGTTCCCCATACCAACTTTTCATTGTATCTGACTTCTCTTGTAGCACTTGCAACAATAATAATTAATTGTGTGAGTTCATTTGCTATCTACCTCTTCTGCCTGTGCTGTCCAGTATGGTAGCTGCCAGCTCCACCAGGCTATGCAAATTTAAATTAACATGAAATCATGTGAAAAATTCAGTTCTTCAGCAGCGCTAGCCCCATTTCCAGTGATCCATAGTCACAAGGCTGTATTGGACAATGCAAAGAACATTGAGTCTCTGGACAGCGCTGCTCTAGACTGCAAACTCCACAAGGGCTCCTCCTAGATCTAACCTGAGTGCCTAGGACTATGTCTAGCACTTTGAAAGTGCACCCTAAATAATTGTTGAATAAATAAATTTATTATTTCATTTAGGGTAAGGCCACTGCCCTGTCTGAAAGGACATTTATATTTGGTCTATCTTGGTATCTTAAGCCTTTCAATAATGTCTATTTCTATATAATCCCAATGGCAAAATCCACATCAAAGAAAATTAAAATTTAGGTAGCAAAATAAATACTCATGGGACCATTTAGGTCATAATAGTGGACTTTAGAGACTCATGAAGGCAAAGGGTTTCATTTCACCTCAGGTATCATTCTTAGAAATAGGTTCCCCATTTGTCCTACAAACCAATCATTAGAATTAACCTGGAAGATGTGTATTTTCAGAGTCCATATAGATTTAAAGCATCTTAAAGTATCCTTTGACTGCCAAGTGAAGTCACTTTGGGCATTGTGGATTATAAATCCAATTTAGATGCCATATTTAGCATTATACACAAAGAAAGATATTAAATAGGTACAATTTTCTTTTAAGAGGATTATTACCAGGTTTTCAAAGGAGCACAAGCACCTCATTAATAGTCAATGTGTTCATTGGGTTCCAACAAATTCAACAACCCAGAGATGCATTCAAATATATTTATTTAAGCATTCTGGAGGTTTTCAAAAAAATAAAATCAGATCTTTCAAGACAACAGTAAAATCACTATCTTTCTTTCCCCAGCATGCTGACTGTGGGAGAATCTCCTTGCCAGTGTCACTGTCCATTCCAAAAACAAAAAAACAAAACGGTTTCTGCCCTCAGGCCCTTTGTCTCCCCTACCTACCCACACATCTGCTCCACTTCAAGCCTGGATTCCAGGAGGTCCCTGGAAACAAAGAAAATATTCCTGAGGCTTAAAAAGAAAAAAAGAAAAAGGAGTGTGAGGAAGCAGGGCTCTCTGGCTCTTTTCCAGTGATGGAAATTTAGCTTCTCCTTCTCTTTATCTGTATCTCTTCCCTCTTGGTTCTCCCACTCTCTAGAACAAAACAACCAGCAGGCAGGCCTGCGGCATTCCAAGAACAGACACTAGCAGGAACAAAGGTTACAGAAGCGAGTGACTCTAAGAATCAAGCAAGACATGGAATGGCAGAAAATTAAATTCTGAGTCCCTAAAAGACATGATGCAAAGACGACCTCCTCTCCCAAGGACATGTCCTCATCCCGCGTTGACTGTGTGTGGCCATTTCAGGAAAAGCAAATAATGGAGAATCTGCTTGGATGATACTTAGACCTGGGACAACTAAAAGGAGTTGCACTTACACAACTCGATGCAGCAGAGTCCCCTGGGAGGAGCCCCAGTCACACGGGGAGAGACAGTCACAGCTGTAATAAATAATGGCTAACATGTATCAAGCACTGGCTGAGTCCTCGGCATACATTACATTACAGAATTCAGTGTGCACCTCAGTGTTCTGGGGGTGTATTTTTAGGAGAACTGTAGCACAAAGAGGGTAAGTGTCTTACTAACTGTGTGGCTCATCTGCAAAGCAGGGGTTGTCTGACCCCATGGGGTTGCCACAAGTATTCAATTAGTTTTATTTTACAATTAGAACAGTGGCAGGCTGAAGAAGTAAAATATACAAGTATTTGTTATGCAAAAACAAATTCGTTGTAAATCTCCATCTTACAGATAAGAAAATGCATTCTAGTTTTGGTTCTGTTGCTGACAAACTATGGGACTTCAGGAAAGGTGGTGAAGCTCTTGGGTCTTGATTGCCTCTTAAAATCCTCAGAGTACAAATAATCATTTGTACTCAATGATTATTTGGATCCTTTTTCAGCTCCAAGCTTCTTCTAATGAGCAGAACATAATTTCTTTGTAGCTTTTCCTTCACCTAACTCCCCTTGTGCTCATAATCTAGGGATCTTAACCGGCAGGGAGACAGGGAGTTTGTGTAAAGGACCAGGGGCATTTGGGGTTGTCTTGATGACAAGGGGGCCATACTGCATTTGGTAGGAGAGTGAAAGGATGCTTAGTGTTCAGCAACGCTTGCTGCAGTCCCACCCAAGATGCGAATGGCTCTCCTGTAGAAAATATAGTCAGCTTCAGAATGCTGGTAGAAATCATGATGTAACTCACAGAAATGCAAAGGGAAGGTTTTCTGTCAAAGTTGTGGAGTCACCCAGCCATGGAACCATGCAAACTGTGACCAGACAGCTCTGCTTCCATATTCTCATGCAGCTAAACAGTCACACAATTAGGCAGCTATGCAACCACACAGCTGGATGTCCATGGAGCCATGCCCCAAATCCCACAGTTTTGAAACCAAGCAATAGCCTATCACATTCTTCCAATGCAAGACAGATACCAAAGTAAGTGTGTTCCTACCTTGTCAATCTCAGACAACAGTAATGGCAAGCCTTTTTAGGGGATGGGTGATGAGCAAGACCCAATTCCTGACCCCAAGAAACACTCATTCCCGGGGAAGGGCAGACCTGCACACATGTGCAGAGGCTGACCATACAGCAGTGGAAATAGTGATGAGAAGAAAAGGCATATGGGGAAAACAGAGATTCATTCCACTTGGGGAGGGCCTAGGGAGGCTTTGCAGAGCGAGTGGCTTTTGGGTTAGATTTGTACAATGAGTAAGGGTGAGGGTAATATGTTCCATCGGAGGAAGCTGCAAGACTAAAGACACAGAGAAGGAAGGAAAGGGCAGGCCCAGTGAGGACTCAATAGTGTGGAATTGGCAGAAATAGAAGGCTCAGACCTGATGGCTGAAGGCCTGGAATGCCATGCCAAGAATTTCATCATTTGTCTAGTAGGAAATAGCAGTCATGAAACATTATTGGGCACAAGGGTGACACAATCACATCCATCCTCCAGAAAGACTCTTTGGCAGGAATGTGAAAAATGAACTGAAGAAAAGTCAGAAGTAAACGAGAGGTTTAGAGGTTCCAGCAGGGACACACAATCCTATCTCTGCTTCCACTGACACTGGAATAAAGCCCAAACCCCTGCCCATCACTCACAAGGCCCTAAATAGTCTACATCCGTACAGACATCCTCTCCTACCCGACATCCCTCCCCGCCAGTTTCCCCCAGTTACCTTCACCTCACTCTGGGCCTCAAACACATCAAGCTCATTCCTGTCTCAGGGCCTTTGCACTGCTGGGGGCCCTTCCTGGAGCACTCTATCCCCTAATGCTCACAAGGCAGCTCCTGCTCTTCACTCACAAGTTAGCTCCTTCCTCAAAGACCCCTTCCTTCACCACCCAATCTGCTTCCCCATATCCAGTCATTCTCTATTTTATTATCTTGGTTTTCTTCACGGTGCTTACCAATGTTTGAAATTGCCTTGGTTATTTCTTTCTCTACCCATCACCATTAGCTCAAACCCAAATGTAAGCTCTGAGAGAAGAATCTTGGTCTTGTCCACTGCTCAAACCCCAGCATCTAAAACAGCACTCATTCCAGAGTGGGTTCTGAAGAATATTTGTGGGAAGGGAGGAAGGAAGGAAGGAAGGAAGGAAGGAAGGAAGGAAGGAAGGAAGGAAGGAAGGAAGGAAGGAAGGAAGGAAGGAAGGAAGGAAGGAAGGAAGAAGGGAGGGAGGGAGGGAGGGAGGGAGGGAGGGAGGGATGGAGGGAGAGAGGGAGGGAGGGAGGAAGGAAGGAAAGGAAGAAAGGATTTTCTGTGTGATAAATACACAAAATTCAACTGAGCTTGTGATTTTGTAAGAGACACACACGGAGGAATAGGGGAGGAAGGGAATGACTATCTAGCCACCAAGATGCCCCCACATCCAGGAAGGGCAGTGGTAGGTGATTTGAAGGGGACCATTAATGAGGGTTGGAACTAGGGCAGCAGTCGGGCCTGGAAAGAAAGGAACAATTCACTGCAACCATTCATTTCAGAGACAGGCTGTAGAAGTTGGTGCCTGATTAGATGTGCAGAGAAAGATAGGAGTAAAACAAAAATAACCCGAGTCTTACACCTGAACAACCAGAGATGATTCTGATGAACAGAGAGGGATGGCACCATAGGGTGGGCAGTTATGTGGGAGAAGAGGTTAATTTGGTTTGGGGCAAGTTGAATTTCAGGAACTTGGCTGACAGTATTTGGATGCCTTGTGATAGTTGGAAATGTGGTCTGGAATCAGGAGCAGATACGGTGGGAAGCAGCCACTGGGAGGATAACATCAGCAGCAGGTGAGTCCTCTGGGAGAGCCTGCTGGATGAGAGAAGAGAACTGGGCAAGGGCATGAAGAGACGTGGGTGGAGCCTGGGACAAATCAGGAAAGAGGAACTAAAAAAGGAGGATGAGGCAGAGAAGATGTAATCAGAGGTGGAAGGGAAATGATGGTGTAGTGAAACTGAGGGAGAAGGTCCATTTCCAAAATGCGGAGGAAGGGTAGGCAGAGGAGACTGGCCAGGTCAGTGGTGCTGAAAGCTGCAGAAAGGGACATGAGCGCTGACTCTCCATTTACAAGGTAATTGGTACTCTGTGAGAAGAGCTTCAGTAGATTAATAGGAATGGAAATTTCCTGTAACACATGTGCAGGAATCTATCTGGACCCATCTGCTTCTCCCCAGTGAGACTTGGGGGAACAGGGACTGATGCAAATATGCTAATGCTCAGAAGGTTTACTATGCCACAGTGGTAAAGTCCTTTGTTTCTGACCCTGGAGTCTCATGTCTTACCAGTATTCAAGAAACTGTGACAGGCTAACTTGTAGGGTAAAATCCTTCATAGTTATTAAAACTGCCATGCTCATCTAGAAACTTGCCATTCCTCCATTAAGAAGTAGAGTCTGATTCCCCTTCCTTTAAATCTGGGCAGGCTTGTGACTCATTTGTAACCAATAGAGTACAGGAGAAGTAACACTGTATAATTTCCAAGACTAGGACACAAAAAGCAAAGCAGCTTCTACCTTGCTAGCTGGGGCTTGCTCTGGAGTTCTGAGCAGTTACGCAAACATACTGACTGCCCTGGGCCACCATGCTGTGAGGAAGCCCAAACTAGCCCTTGCAGAAAGAGCATATGGAGAAGTCCTGGGACTTTACTGAGAGAGATGCCCAGGCAGTCCCAGCTGTTCCATCTGACAGCAAAACCCCAGCAATTTTATTCAACAATTAACTTTAGGTTTTTGCTTTTCAACTTTTTGCTTTTAGACTTTTTGCTTTTCAAAACATCTCAGTCACCTTCAAAGGATGAAGATTTACAACTAGTGAATGTGGTCAAAAGAACAGGCCCAAGCTGGGCATGGTGGCTCATTCCTGTAATCCCAACACTTCCAGAGGCCAAGGTGGGAGAATTGCTTCAGCCCAGGAGTTGGAGACCAGCATGGGTAATATGGCAAAACCCCATCTCTATGAAAAAAAAAACTTTTAATTAGCTGGGCATGGCAGCTCACCTGTGGTCCCAGCTAGTTGGGAGGCTGAGGTAGAAAAACTGCTTGAGACCAGGAGATCAAGGCTGCAGTGAACCGTGATCATACCACCATGCTTCAGCCTGCGGGACAGAGCAAAACCCTGTTTCAAAAAAACAAAAACAAAAAACAAAGAACAGGTCCAGAGATGAACAGATTGTATATAGGGCAGAAAAGGCAGTTTTTACAGAATTATATAAAAAGATGGCAACTTCACTCTTATAGATGCACACTAAAACTAACTGAGCTACAATTCCATACCTACTAACGTGATAAAAATCCCGAAGTTTGATAATATATCCTGCTGGCAGGTTATAGGGAAACAGGCACTTTCATATGCTGCTGATGGGAATGCAAAATGGCACAAGGCCTCTGGGGGGAAATTTGGCAACATCTAGCAAAATTACATTTGCATTCAGCATCTGGCCCAGCCGTACCACTTTTTAGGGATCTACCTAAATCTACACTGGCAAAAAATGAAAAGACACCTGGGCAAGATTATTTATTACAGTAAAAGATTGGGAACAGACCTAATGGCTATCAGTAGGATACTGGTTTACTGAACTAGGACACATCCACACAATTGAGCACTATGCAGCTATAAAAAGGAATGAGGAATTTATATAGTGCTTTGAAGTGATATCTGGGATATAGTCTTTGGTGAAAGCCAAGGGACAGAACAGTAGGTATAGTATGCTGCCTTTTATCTTAAAAATGAAAAGCATCTAACTATATAGATACAGATATAGATATAGAGATTTGTGTGTATGTGTGCGTATGTTTGCTTATTTGAAAAAAAAAAAAAAAAGATAAACCAAAACCTAATAAAATGGTTATCTATAGGATGACAAAGGAATCAGAGGAAAGGGGGCAGAGATGATGAAAGCCGAACTTTTTATATGTAGCTTATTTTATAGATTTGTCTTTAGAACCATGTAAATGTTTGAACAATATAAAACAAAATTAAACTGAAATGAAAGAAATAGCAATTTTTCCTGAAATACAAAAGTAAAATGAAACAAACGAACCTACCTATCTAGCAAGTGGATGGCTTAACCACTGTGATGGTTAATACTGAGTGTCAACTTGATTGGATTGAAGGATGCAAAGTATTGATCCTGGGTGTGTCTGTGAGGGTGTTGCCAAAGGAGATTAACATTTGAGTCAGTGGACTGGGAAAGGCTCTCTTTGCTCCTTAGCTTGCAGAGAGCCTAGTGTGGGACCTTGTGATCATGTAAGTTAATGCTTAATAAACTCATAAATATATATATATCCTATTAGTTCTGTCCCTCTAGAGAACCCTAATACAACCACCCAGCAAGAAATTATTTCAATGTACTTTAAAACACAGTAATCTAACTATATGTTCCTATTGGGATATACCCTAAAGACAAAATCTCCCACAAAATCTTTACAAACATTTTCAGTCATCACGTTGAGGGAGGAAAATAGTCTGGAGGTAGGGAACATAAGGCTGATCCACACTTCAGCTATAACAGAAAACATCCTCTCCATAGGGCATAGGTGGTAAATCACTTTGTACCTTTACTTCATTCTCTCCATTTACATAGGGCATACCCAAAGTAACCAGTGGAATCCTCTAGGGGATATTTAAACTCCTCAAAATTCTGTAATGGGGCCTTTGAGCCCCTATGCTCAGGCCTGCTCTTACACTGTGGAGTGTACTTTCATTCTCAATAAATCCCCCTTCATTCTTTCCTTGCTTTGTTTGTGCATTTTGTCCAATTATGTGTTCAAGATGCCAAGAAACTGGACTCCCTCCACCGTTAACAATACCGTTACATATGTAAGACAAAGAAACTTTAGTTGCTTACTTATAATGTCGTTAGGAACCAAGAATTTTAGCATCTAAAAAAAGAATAAAGTTTTAAAAGGATGAAAAATCTGAATTGATAATATCAATATGAACACATAGTCTCTTTAAAAATAGTTTCTGGTTCTGTCCAGTGAAAAGGGATATAAACAACAACTAATCCAGTAGCAACAAGCAGCCTAGGTGCTCAGGCTGTAGGCTCTAAGTATTATATTTCAGTTACAGGAACCAGGGCTCCTTAGAGATATCGATAATTCCAAGTCCTAGCCCAGAAAAATAAAAGAATGAGCCTAGAAAAACATAATAAGCCTAGAAATAATAATAAGCCTAGAAAAACATACCATACCAGAAAGCCAGGACTATCAAAGACTACTAGAGGTGTGTGAAAAGGAGTCAAGAGTCAAACAGGGGCTCCCACTAGCCAAAGATGGGAAACCCCAAGCACACACATACAAGATAATAAGTGCAATGAATTAAAACCCATCCAATATGCTAATGAGCCATGAATCCATCATGATGCTTTAAGAAACACTCTTTGGGTCACCTTCAGAGGATACTAGGGGAGAAACTGAGAACTGATCATTAAAGGGAAACATCTGGCATTAACTCAGACTTTTCAGGGAAGCCAAAGGGGATGTGGGGAAAAGTTATTCTTCATAAAAGAATTTCTGGTAATAAATGTTGAAGAAATGTTAGACTATCACCACTTTGTAATGCTTAATGAAATAATGCATGTAGGCAATGATTATCAATAGCTGCTAAAAGCATTAGGTAGAAAGCTGATGAGAAACTTTATAAAGGATGGATCAGGTGGCCTAAGCCAATCTTAACATCACAAAAAATGAGAGATAACCTGATGTGTGGTTCCTGATGCAGAATACCTCATCAACTATGAAGTTTCTTACTAAAAAATCAAACCGGAATTCCATCAAGCCTATTGTTCTATCAGTTTACAGAGAATACAGAAACTTTTTTCAATTAATTAATTTTTAAATTGACAAATAAAATTTTATATATGGTGTACAACATGATGTTTTCATATATATATTATTGAATGACTAAATCAAGCTAATTAACATATTCATGATCTCAGATATCTTTCTTTGTGGTGAGATCATTTAAAATCTACTTTTTAAGCAATTTTCAAATACAGTTGTCCCTCCCTACCTGCAGCTTTCATTTGTGCAGTTTCAGTTACCTATGGTCAACCAAAGTCCAAAAATATTAAATGGAAAATTCCAGAAATAAACAATTCATAAGTTTTAAATTGTGTGCCATTCTGAGTAGCATGATGAAATGTCTCGCTATCTTGCTCTGTCTTGCCTGGGATGTGTATGTATGTATTGTATGTATTGTCCTATGTATCCGTGCTGTAGACACCATTGGCCTGTTAGTTACTTTGTAGCCCTCTTGGTGATCAGATCAATTGTCCAGGTATCATGGTGCTTGCATTCAAGTCACCCTTCTTTTACTTAATAATGGCACCAAAGCAAGAGTAGTGATGGTGGCAATTCCGATATGCCAAAGAGAAGCCCTAAAGTGCTTGTTTAAAAGAAGGTGTGAAAGTTCTCTATTTGGTAAGGAAAGGAAGAACCGTATATATAGGGTGTTGTACTAATTGTGGCTTCAGGCATCCCCTGGAAGTATTGGAACTTGTTCTCCATGGATAAGGAGGAACTACTCTATACAATACATTGTTATTAACTCTAGTCACCATGTTGTGCAATAGATTTCCTGAAGGTTTTCCTCCTGTCTAACTGAATATAGCAACATTTTAAACAACACCACAGGGAGGCAATCAGCAAAATCCAAAAAATTAGAAACTCTGCAAGACAAAACAACCAGTTTCTTCAACAAATAAATTGAAGGAGAAAGGGAGGAAATGGGAAACCTATAAACTGAAAGAAACAAGAAAAATATAAACCAAAGACAATATGCAGACATTGTTTGTATCTCAATTCAAACAAACCAATGATAGAAAAACATTTATGAGACCATTGGGAAAATTTGGACACTGGCTGAATTTTTATTACATTAGATAATTAAGAATTAAGGAATTTTCATTAATTTGAGATGTGATAATGGTATTGTGGTTATATATTAGGTTGAAGCATATAGAATTGCTGATATTACACCATTTCAACCTATGAAAAATGACAATTTCATATAGTCCAATCCAGTATCTTTTTACTTTTTAAAATTTTTCTTTTGAAACAGGGTCTTGCTCTGTTGCCCAGGCTGGAGTGCAGTGGTGTAATCTCAGCTCACTGTAACCTCTGCCTCCCGGGCTCAAGCAATCTTCCCACTCAGCCTCCAGAATAGCTGGGACTACAGGCACACACCACCACACTTGGCTAATTTTTTTTTCTGAGATGGAGCCTCACTCTGCAGCCCAGGCTGGAGTGCAGCGGCATGATCTCGGCTCACTGCAAGCTCCACCTCCTGGGCTCATGCTATTCTCCTGCTTCAGCCTCCCAAGTAGCTGGGACTACAGGCACCCGCCACCATGCCCAGGTAATTTTTTGTTTTTTTAGTAGAGACAGGGTTTCACCGTGTTAGCCAGGATGGTCTCGACCTCCTGACCTCGTGATTCGCCTGCCTCGGCTTCCCAAAGTGCTGGGATTACAGGCGTGAGCCACTGTGCCCCGTCACGCTTGGCTAATTAAAAAAAAAAAAAAAATTGTAGAGATGAGGCCTCACTATATTGCCCAGGCTGGTCTCAAACTCATAGGCTCAAGTGATCCTCCTGCCTCAGCTTCCCAATGTGCTGGGATTACTGGTGTGAGCCACCATGCCAGCCCCAATATCTTTTTTAAAGAGTCCTAATTTCTTAAAGATTCATACTAAAGTATTCATGGATGAAGTTACATGACTTCCAGAATTTGCTTCGAAATTACCCAATTGATGAAGGGGAATGGAGGCAGAGATGAAACAATATTTGCAATGTGTTGAAGCTGTGATGGATACATGGGGGTTTATTATACTATTCTCTCTCTCTATATATATATATATAGCTTGAAATATGTGTGCATAGTTTTAAAGTTTCAAATTTTCATATATGTTTGAAATGTTATATTAAAAAATGTCTAAGGCTACAATTAAGGGGTTCTATAATTGTTTTGAGCAATTGCAACCAGATGGTGTTTGATGCTCAATTGAAGAAATAATTCCCATTTGTGTGGTGTGTGTGTGTGTGTACCTACACACATATTCAAATCACCTTTTCATATAACTTTTTTGTATATCATATACATTCCACACTAATTTTTTGCTTACTGCTACAGGATTTTGGAATCCCAAGAACAGACAGTGTTTGAATTTTGAATTTATGTTCAAAAGAGACAAATATGGCTAAAGGGCGTGGGCACACTCTCTCTGGGTCTCCATGTTAACATTTTTAGTAGCTTCTATTTAAATGGTGCTTTTTCTCTAAGAAGATCGTTGGGTATTTTCTGAAAGCTTACATAATGGGTGGAAGCCCCCCGCCTCTGCAGAGGAACACCTGATTCAGAAAAGTAAACACCATAACAGCAACCCATTCATCAGCTGCCCAGACTCACAACCAAGCAGACATGCAGCGACTTTCCAAAAACCCTCATTTCTGGCATTACAGCCTGTGGCAATAACTGAGAGTTAAGGAAAGTGAAACTCACAGAGACACAGGGAGATGATTATTCCTCACGCCTCTTAGAAGAGCATTCCACCCTCTCAGAAGAAGCACTTTCTGAATCTGATTCAGCTGAGAAAACAACTCAGGCCATGGTAGCTGCACCCAACTCTCTAAATCAACAGTGACCTCTGCTGAAGGGACAAAGGCGTCCCAACATTCCTCAGAGCCCAAGGCTAGCAGAACTCCTTGAGAAGATGAAATTGATCTTCAAGCACCCTCTACCTTACTCTGCATGATGCCACATTCTTCCTGAATCCCACCCAACTCAAGAGCATGATTTGCATAATAAAATCTCTAATACCTTGATGAGCAAATGTCATCCGAGATACTTTAAAAACTGCTTCCAAGATAAGAAATGAGCTTAATTCCATTAATTCGTTGTCTGTTCATTATTCTAGAAAGATTGTTTGAGTATTCAGCATGTGCTGAGCTATTTAGAGGTGTATTTGAGGGTTAGGACTAGTGACTGCAAATCCTATACTTTTTTTTTCTCTCTTCCACACTGCCTTGGGGATCAAAGACAGTGGCTCTTAAATCTGGTTGTGCTTCAAAATCACCTAGGACAGGAGTGGGCATTGGAACACAGACACGCTCATTCATTGATGTATTGTCTATAGCTGCTTTGGCATTAAAAACAGAGAAGTTGAGTAGTTGCAAAAGAAATCACATAGCCCACAAAGCCTAAAATATTTACCCTCTGTCCCTTTACAGAAAAAGTTTGCCAACCACTGATCTACGACCTCTGGACCAGCAACATTGGCATCACTTGGAAGCCTGTCAAACACGCAGAATCTGAGGTCTACCCCAGACCTACAAAACTCCACTCTCCAGGGACCTAGAGAACATGGAGACACTGCAGGTTTTCTAGCCTCACCCGCACTACCAAATCAGAAGTGCCAGGGGTGGGACCTTTGTTTGAGATTCCCCAGGTGAATCTGATATGTAGTCACTAGGGAAGCAGAAAGATGAGTAAGGTGATTACGCCCCCACCCCTGCCAGGTCTTCCTGTGGGACTGCTGCACCAGATTCTCCAGCTGCTGGGAGAGTTAGCTGCTAAAGGATCACAGCCGAGTGCCTCTCCAGGCACTGCTCCTGTGGAAGGAAATGACCTTACCCAAGGTCACATCTCCTTGCTGGGGGAAGCCTGCATCCAACACCTGGCCAATACAGGGTAAAAACGCCCTGTCTTCTCAATTGCTGAATGGTCATTCCAGCTCCAGAGCTCCCTGGGGCATCGGCTGAAATCCCTATTGCAACAGCCATTCCACTCCTCCGTCTGCCCTGGCCTGTGCCCCTCACCCTGTTGGAAAAACTGGGATGCTGACTGAATTATTATTACATTACAGAATTAAGAAATTTTCATTAATTTTTAGGTGTGATGATGGTATTGTGGTTATATATTAGTTTGAAGTATATGAAATTGCTAATATTACACTATTTCAACCTACAAAAATAATAGTTTCTTATGGTCCAATCTAATATCTTTTTTAAAGAGTCCTAGTTTCTCAGAGATTCATACCGAAGTATTCGTGGATGAAGTTACATGACTTGTGGAATTTGCTTCAAAAATGTCTAATTGGTGAAGGGGAATAGAGGCAGAGATGAAACAAGATTTGCAATATGTTGATAATTTTTGAAGCTGATGATGGGTACATGGAGGTTTATTATACTATTCTCCATATATATATATATGTATATAACCAAGATATATATATATCTTGAGATAGATTAAGAGGCCCACATCACAGCTGGTTTACTAGAGCTCTCTCCAGTAAGGGTTTATCTCAGAGTCTGTTTCTGGGCTCTGTCTTTAAGAGTATACAGTATAATAGCAGAAATAAGTCACAATGATAAATAAGAAAACTCAAAATGGAGTAAGTGTCCTAAATGGCATGTGCTATCAGGGAACACATAACTGAAGCAGAAGGGCAGGAGCAGTAGGCCTTTGGGGTGATGGGTGAGGCTGTGGGATCAGATGGGATGCCCTTTGAGGCACCTGATCCCATTGCGCCACCCGTCACCCCAAAGGCTGTATGAAGAGGCTGGAGAGAGAGCCTTGAATTCCACACTAAGACATTTGCATTCAGTAGATAGTGGGAAATCATGAAAGGTTTTGAGTAGAAGAATAACACAATAATGATCCCAGCTGTGCTTGAGGAGTATTCACCTGGCAATAATGTGAAGGGGATTGGAGTGGGAGTGACTGAGGGTGGGAAGACTAGTCCAAAAGTTGTTGCAAATGCTGGGTGAAAGGCGATGAGGACAGAAGCTAGCAATCTGTGAAGGGGCTGGTGTACAGGAAAGACCGCAGGGCTCAGAATGAGACAGACCCGATTTCCAAACCCCACCCCGCTGCTCACAGCCCATGTACACATAGAAAAGCCATCCCACCGCTCTGACTACCCCCTTCTGTAAAATGGAAATAATAGAGTTAGGTAATAAATCTGCAAAGCCCGGCACATGCTGAGCACCCAATTAATGGAAGCCACACCATGAGGTTGTAGCTGTGTTCGTTTGTGCTTGTACATCGTCACTTATCACCCCAGCAAGAAAGTGTGAGCCTGACTGCTATGAAGACTGCCCTTGAAAAGTGATTCTTGGAGGTAATCGTTTAATGAGGCCTCGGTTTCAAACACTCCAGTTGTTTATTGAGGTGCTTAACCCTGAATCATTCCTCTTAGGAAGGGTGTGCAGGAGATCTCTGCTTCCATTGTAACCGCTGCCATGCCCTGTTGTTATGGCGACCGGTTTCCCAAACTGCCCTGCTATTTTCTGCAAGCCTTTCCAGTTTCTTCATGCCCTAAAGTCCACAAACCCTAGAGACAGCAGCACGGTGGGTTTTTTGAACTTCCACAGAAAACACTGTCATCTCTTTAAATTTGCCAGTTGGCTGTGAGCTGCTTCTCCAACAGAAGCTCCCAGCCTGAGCAGCAGTGTGACCCTGCACAGCAGACTTCCACAAATGTTCTCACTAACTGGAAATTGGTTCAGTGGAATATTAGCTGGCACATCAATTTCTGGTTGGCATTAATCTTGCAGGAAAATGAGGCAGAAGGCAAGGGAATGTCCACCGTGCATTTCATGTACATAGCACAGTCTGAAGTTAAAAGACCATTCTAAAAGATGTAAGTTTAAGATATTGCAGCATTATTTTTAAAATTATTTCAATATTAGCACACGTAGTTTTTCCAGAAAATGTTTACCTTATGAACTTACTTGAAACATGAAACTATTAAAAACAATATATTATTATTGTTGTTATGGCAAAATTGTAATACTAGCAATCTTGTCACCTTGGTTTCTGGCAGAACTTCTCTCCCTCCTCACTTACTTAATTCCTTTTCCCCTTCTCTCTTGTTCCTACAAATCTTCTCTCCTCTCTGACCACAGCTTTAGGATAAAAGATGTGACCACTTTGCTGGCAGCCTGCCCAGTATCTGTTCTACCATTTTTCCTTTGCCAAGAGGACCCTGATACTTTTAGGGTAGCTTGAAAGTTCCCTGTGTAGAAGGAAATGACCTCACACAATATCACGTCCCCTTGCTGGGGAAGCCCACATCCAATGCCTGGTCAATACAGGGTAAAAAACTAAAAGTCTTGAGTTCCTAGACGCTGTGCAGCCCAGAACACCTACGTCATACAGTTCTGACCAATGAGACCCAAGCAAAGTTTACTGGATTCTAGGAAAACTATCATTTTACAGATAAGGAACAGATCAGGCAGAATACCCCTTTCTGCCCTTCTCATTCTTCCCATTTGAAATAAGATGGTGCAGCATCTTGAAGCCATGAGGATGAAATCCATACACTAAGGATGGCAGAACAATAAACCTAAAGGAGCCCAGCTCCTCAACAATGTCTGTGACTGGGTGTGCCCGCTGACCTCCAGACCTCTGTGCAGACCTTCCATGGGCTAAATCCCATTCCTGGAGTTGGTTTCTGTTCAGGCAGCCAGATGCACTCCCTAACTGGTCCAACAGGTGAGGAGGGTTCCCTTCATTCAGCAAACATCCACCGAGGGCCTGCTCTGTGCTGGGTACTGCACTAAGCGCTTGGACTGTAACAGTGGATGAGTCTGTCAGACCCTTGACCTCACAGAGCAAGAGAGTCAAAAACTAAACAGTAAATGAACAAGACCATGACAGGCTGTGGTGTTAGGAAGGAAATGGCCAGCCGGCCACTGGGGAAGGCTGGTCTCTCTGAGGAGGTGACATCTGAACTGAGAACCAAAGGGTGAAGAGGAGTTAACCACACAGAGGGGGGTGGGTGTGGGGAGGAAGCACATTCCAGCAAGTGTGAAGGCCTGTGACAGGAAGGGGCTCCGTGTATTCAGAGAACAGAGGGGAATCAAGCGTGGCCGGAACATGCTGAGCAAAAGACAGAGCAGAGTAAACAATGAAATCATGCTGGAAAAGCAGCAGGGACCTCGTCATGCAGGCCCCCGGAGGCCAAGGAAGGGACTGGGATTTTATTCTACGCATAGTAGAACAGGAAGCTATCAGAAGGCATTAAACAAGAGAGTGACAGGACCTGACATATGTTTTTAAAAGATCGTTCTGCCTAAGACATGAAGAATGAATTGTCAAGGGTATGAATGGAAGCAGGCTATGGCAGATGTTCAAGTGGAAGACAGATGTGGCTTGGCTTGGGGAGGGCCCGTGGAGATGCAGAGTAGACCTTCATACAAATGGAGCTGCCTGTGAGCTTCCTGTTTATGATTACAACAAGGAGCAACCTTGTCAGTGCACTTAGAATTCAAATGGACGGACTAAGAGGAAAGGGTGGCTAAAGATGTTTAGAAACCTTCAGATAGCAAGAAGGATGTATGCTGGGTCACTGGAAGGAAAAATGGGAGAATTCACAGAAAGTCTGTGATTTTTTTTGATATTCAGAGGGAAAGTATAGGATAGCATCGGGGGCTACTGTATGGGTTCTGTTACCACATATTAATGAGGAATGAATAGAATTGCTGAGAGGTGGTGAGATCATTGTTCTAGAGCATGAATTGCTCATAGGGGCAATCACAACATTCATGACTTTTTCCAGAAATGCTGGGCAGCTCCAAAACAGTGTGTAAGGAACAGAGGGGAAAGGTGACCCAAGGTTTGAGATTGGCATGACAAGCCTGGTGCAAGCTTGAGGATGTGAGGGGATCCTGGCTGCTAGAATGCACAACACTGAAACACTAGGCCCTTCATACTTGTGAATGCATTAATTCTTCAATAAGTCCCGTCCTACTATGTGAAAACTGAAACCCAGAGAGGCTAAGAAACTTGCTCAGGGTCACACAGTTGATAAATGCCTGTTGTTAAAATCAAATTCCTAGGCCATGCGAGGTGGCTCACGCCTTGAATCCCAGCATTTTGGGAGGCCGAAGCAGGCAGATCACGAAGTCAGGAGATTAAGACCATCCTGGCTAGCACTGTGAAACCCGTCTCTACTAAAAATACAAAAAATTAACCGGGTACGGTGGCATGTGCCTGTAGTCCCAGCTACTCGGGAGGCTGAGGGAGGAGAATCGCTTGAACCCGGGAGGTGGAGGTTGCAGTGAGCTAAGATCAAGCCACTGCACTCCAGCCTGGGCAACAGAGCGAGACTCCATCTCAAAAAAAAAAAAAAAAAATCAAATTCCTTAACAACTGAACTATTATATTATTCCAAACAAAGTAACAGGGAGAGTGATGGATGAAGAGATCAGGTCGAGGTCCAGGGACCTGAGGTCATGATGCTCGCAAAAAGCTGGCTCACTAGTTGGGGAGGAAGTGTACGAAATTGTAAACAGAGACCAGATCTAGCCAGGTGATGCTGTGGGTGTGGCTGCATCAGAATTCAGGATAATGGCTTAGAGAAGAAGGTCAAGAATCCCTGGGTTGGATTTCCAGGCCAAACGGCATCAGCTTTGCCTAACTGCCCACTAAAATGCCCATGAAGACATAGAAAAAGACCAAAACTCACAACATCACCACAAGTGAAGACTGGTAGACAACCTAATCCCAGAATCTAGGAGAAGTTGGCATCATTTGTAAAGCAGATTGTGTTAGATTAAGAAAAACCTACCCAGGCTTTTGGCTTTGCTTTATTACACAGAAGCCACATGGTGAGATGTAGGCAGACATTAGGTACCTATCCCATCTGATGCAAAGACCTGGAGCTGGAAGCGCATGGAGTGGTACCAGCCACAGCTCTGGGCAGCCAACCTGTCTGACCTCATGGGCATTTGAGACTCAGAAAGCTGGTCCCTGCACACACACACACAGACACACCCAGCCATACACACACACACACACACACACACACACACACACAGAGCCATGTTTCTATATACATGATATGGTTTGACTGTGTCCCCACCCAAATCTCATCTTGAATTGTAGCTCCCACAATTCCCACATGTTGTGGAAGAGACCTGGTGGGAGGTAATTGAATCGTGGGGGTGGGTCTTTTCCATGCTGTTCTCAAGATAGTGAATAAGTCTCATGAGATCTGATGGTTTTATAAAGGGGAATTTCCATGCACAAGCTCTCTTCTCTTGTCTGCCACCATGTGAGATGTGCCTTTCACCTTCCACCATGATTGTGAGGCCTCCCCAGCCACATGGAACTGTGAGTCCATTAAACCTCTTTTTGCTTATAAAGTACCCAGTCTCAGGTATGTCTTTATCAGCAACATGAAAACGGACTAATACAACCTATAAAAAGACTAAATCCCAGGAAACAGCTAGGAACAACATAGAACAGCATACTCAGCCTGAGCCTATTGTGGGGACATGAGGGGGAGGTAAGAGGGAAACATGGAGGAATTACGTACAGTAGAGTCACATGTACATTTCCCTGGTATGTAATTTGCCTGAATTCAAGTATATTTGCTCAGTATTGAAAGAAAAAAAGAAAAATCCCTTTACTTCTCCATGACCTTGCCCCCTTTCTCTTCCTCCATTCAAACTAGACTTGGGCTCCCACTACCTGCATATGGTTTCCTAAATATAAAAATGAACAAAAAATCTTTTTTCTTGGTTTTTGAGCTTCCAAGTGGTTTGAGGAATTTTTCCCATCCCCCATCCCGAACTTTAAACATCACCTTCACGTAAGATGTAAATACAGCATCATCTT
This sequence comes from Papio anubis, assembly GCF_008728515.1. Classification (NCBI taxonomy): domain Eukaryota; kingdom Metazoa; phylum Chordata; class Mammalia; order Primates; family Cercopithecidae; genus Papio; species Papio anubis. The sequence continues at coordinate 98,553,868 of NC_044983.1, read as the reverse complement.
CATGGGACCTGACAGATGAAACCTCAATGCTGAGAGAGGCATTATTTTCCTCTGCAAGCTTTTTCTATACTTTCTAAATGTTTAATTAGGAGCATGCATTGCATTTGAAACTAGAAAAAAATATGTGATTCTGCCTAAAGACTGTTCCGGTTTAATGGGCCTATCAGGTGACTGGGATGCAGGTGATACCTGGGGCACCTCCTGCAACGCTTTCTATGGAGATGGAGACTGGAGCAGCACGAGCACTCAGCACAGGAAGAGGAGAGTGTAAGCACTGCAGAGCTGCGGGACTCAGCCATATAAATGCTGGCAGGAGGCTCCCACATTAAATGGTTAATATTTTCAGAAAAACCCAAGGCAGATGGGGTGGGGGAGGGTACTACATTCATGCTTAGCAGCACAGCACAATGTACCCTGCCCTGGATTCAGAAACAAGAGACCTGAATTCTGATCCCAGCTCTCCCACTTCCAAGCTGGTGGCCTGGCTCAATCTCTTCATCTCATTGAATCCAAGCTCCTCCTCTGGCAAGTGACGAGAGCAATGGTTTATGAGGTTATTTCGGAGGGTGATACAAACTAATGTCAAAAAGAAAAATTCTCACATACAGTAAATGCAAATAGTAGATTCAAATAAATGCTATTTGAATCTAAACAGCCAGGAAACAAGTCGAATCTCAGAAAAAAGTGTGAGTAAGTAACAGTGGAAATCCATCGACTTATTATTTCCAAATGTTCACAGTGTTAGTGCTCATAAACACACTTGCATTGGTTTGCTAGTGCTGCCATAACAAAGTGCCACAAACTGCATGGCTTAAACAACAGAAACCTGCTGTTTCCCAGTTCTGGAGGCCAGAAGTCTCCAGGACCAAGGTATCAGCAGGCCGGTTACAAAAAAAAAAAAAAAAGAAAGAAAGGCAGAAAGAATGAATGAGACCTACTATTTGACAGCACAATAAGGTGACTATAGTCAATAATAACTTAATTGTACATTTTAAAATAACAAAGTGTAACTGGATTGTTTGTAACTCAAAAGACAAATGCTTGAGGGGATGGACACCCCATTCTCCATGAGGTGCTTATTTCACACTGCATGCCTGTATCAGAACATCTCATGTGCTCCATACGTACGTACACCTACTATGTACCCACAGAAATTACAAATGAAAAAACATATCAGCAGAGTTGGTTTCTTCTGGAGGCCCTGAGGGAGAATCTGTCCCCTACCTCTCTCTGAGCTTCCAGTGGTTTTCAGCAGACTTTGGTGCTCCTTGGCTGGTGGCAGCATCACCAGTCTCTGCCTTCATCTCCACATGGAGTTCTCCCTATGTGTCTGTCTCTGTCTCCAAATTTCCCCTTTTCATAAGGACACCAGTCATTCTGGATTAGGGCCCACCTTAATGAACTCATTTCAACTTGATTACCTCTTTAAAGATTCTCTTTCCAAATAAGGTCACATTCTGAGGTACTGGGGTAGAGGGGAGTTAGGGCTTCAACCTGTGAATTGGGGGAGACACAAATCAGCCCATAACAACATTCTAAAAGAACAACATTCTCAAGAGAGATGGCTGTGGTTGGGCATGAGACAGAATGGGAGTCAGGTGTGTGAGGAAGCAAGTGTTCGTTAGCCAAGCTAGCTGGAGCTATATCACAATTGGGCTCAGCGTAAACCCCTCAAGTCTGCTCTGCAGAGGAGAGTAAATGTGGCATATAGACTGGCCAGAGAGGCTCTGAAGGAGTCTTCAAAGGGATAGGATTTTGCAGCAGAGGCCAAAAGTCTGCTGAGCGTGTCTCAAGGCTGTGGGCCTGACATGGGAGGGCTCCTGGGATGAATGGCCCAGCATCATTGTCTAAGAACAGGTTCAGACACCTAACTTCACAAGGGCAGAATGGCCTTATCAGCAAGAAGATGTTGTGGATCACAGGTGCACAGATCCCAGGGTGAAGGTGGGACCTCCAGAGTCCAAACCTGAGGGATTGCTGAGTGCAGGATGAGCCAGGAAAAGACCCCTTGCTGACTCAAAGAAGAAGGCCCTTCCCACCAGGGTCTATAAATCGAAGAAAAAAAAAATCAAATCAAATAGTAGGTCTTACTCATTCTTTCTACATATTCTGGAGGAAATTCTGGAATGCACTTAGGATGCTACTACACCCTGCAGTGGAGTCACCTTAAATTCATCTTTGGTTAGGGTTGGAATTGTTTTATCTAACGTCCAACAAAGGCAAGGTTCAGTGGACTGATATCTAAGACAAAAGCATCTAAGATGAGACTCAGGAAAGAGGTTATAAGAATGACAGACTAAGCTTCATTTGCACAGCCAGATCATTCATTCATTTATTCATTTTCACAGTCATTCGACAAGTGTGTGGAAGATGCCAGGCATGCAAATGTCAGTCATGTGGTCCCCAACCTGGAAGAGCTCACAGACTAACTAGAAAGACAGAGGAATACCCAAGCCCTGGCAATGCAGTGTGACACGTACCATCACTAGACTCTCAAAGTGTCTGGAGACCCAATGGCACAACATGATACTCTGCCCAGGAGACAAGGGCCATGGGAAGATGAGGCTTCCTAAATCTTTACAAACTGCCTAGGTTTGTCACCACCTGTCTCTTGCAGTGATTTTAAGAAACAACTTATAACAAAGAGACTTGTGTTTGGCAAAAGGGGTATAAGGAAGGTGGGGATGTTTTCTTACTATGCAGCCCATCAGACAGACAACAAAAAGTTAAGCAGAGGAACTGATAAGGAAAGAGAACACCATCTCTGGGGTCTATAAGAAGAAATTGACAAACAGAAGTTTTAGATTTACTCATTTATGAGAAATTACTCAGGGTCCTAATGTAACCAGAACAGCGTTAGGCACAGGGATAGGACTGTGCGTGAAATGACCCCTTATCTAACCCAACAGACCCCTTGCCTTACCAAACCTAACAGCCATCCTTGAGGGGAGCAGACTAATTATTATTATTAGTCACTAATTATTCAAAGATAGAACTACAAGTGGTAACAGGTAAGTGGAGGCAGCTGGGGTGTGGGTGGAGGGGGGTTTATCCACCAGGAAGCCCAGGCTGTCCTCTCCACAGGTGCTCTCACTCTCAGGGATGCAGTCAGGCCAGCTGGGCTGCCCTCCTGTTCCTCTCCAGGGTGGGAGGGTTGGCTGGGACAGTCCCCTTCCTCTGCTGGGCTCCTGCAGGGCTCTGTATACACACTGACCCCTCCCCAGGCAGAACAAACTGCTTAGTTCCTGAATGCCTCTAATGCTTTTCTCCATGCCCTTCTAGTATGGACCATGGACCATGCTGACCTGAATGGTGTCCAGTTTTATGTCTGTCTTCCCTATAGTAGTAACTTCTTCAGGTCATCTTTGTGCAAATGTCTATTCAGTGAACAAAAGAGCTAAAAAAGACATGTCTTTTATCATATTCTATCAACACAGGGAAACAAAGACCTAGAATATTGTCTTCATAGCTCTATCAAAATGAATCAAGGTCAGCAAATTTAAACACTAAACTGAAACCAACAAGATGAAATTTAACAGAAATAAATGCAAAAATTCCTTATTTGGGGTGCTGAAATCAATCATACCAATTCAGGATTCATAAGGAAAGAAATTCATTCATTCAACAAACGTTTATTGAGCGCCACCTATGTTTTAGTCACTGTACCAGGTGCTGGGTACATAGCAGAGAAAATACAGACAATGTCCTTGATGTCATAAAGATCTAAGGGTTTTAACTAATCAACTAATCATAAGCTTAATATGAGTCATCAAGGTAATATGGCAAAAACAACAGCAGGAAAACAAACAAATCCTAACCTGAACAAACCAAGAGAGGTCTGTTCAATGACCATATCATAACACACCTCATATTGCCCTATGCCGTTCAGCTGACATCAGTAGCTCAGAGTTAGCCATAGGTCCCTTGTATCAAGAGGGACTTTGACAAACCGAGTAGTGTATTTAGAGAATGTGGTCAGGCCTACATGAGGTGTGAGAAGAGATTGAAGGAACTGCATGTATTTGGCCTGGAAGATCAATGGTAAGAGATGTGACAGCCATCTTCAAATATTGAAAGAGCTGTCTGTGCCAAACTTGATCACACAGGTCTGGAGCTCACCGGGTAGAAATTACAAGGAAGCAGGAAGAGTCTCACAAGAGAACTGCCCCACAAAGGTATGGGAAGGCCTCCTTCCTTAGGGAAAAGATATTCCGTCCTTAGAGATGATGCAGAAGAAAATTGTGCTGTCTCAGATCAGAGTAGAATATCAAAAGATCAGACTTGACTTTGAGTTTCGTGAACTGTAAAATCAAGAATTTCATAGCATATCCCTTATTAATCAGGAAGGCAGTATTTAGGAGTAGAGGCTTTGGAATTGGATAGGGCTAGATTCCAGGCTGGTACTGGGAAAAGTTACTTGCAGACTTCAAGCCTCATTTCCTCACTTATAAAAGGAGGGTGGTTATAGTTCCTGCCTCATTCCTGCAGTGAGGATTCAATGGAGAAAATTCAAAGTGCCCAACAAAGCACCAGGCCCCTGGTAAGTCATTAATAAATGATGGGTAATCGTAATATTAAATACTCTCCATTTTATTTGACTTTCAGTTTATTTAGGTAAATCATTTTGCTGTCTGTAATTCTGCGAACCTCTATTATATTAAGATAATTATTTAGCAATTTAAAAATGTAAAGTAGAAGTTCTTTAGAAAGTTTTGAAATGTTTTCTCTGCAGAAATTAGAAAAAAAAAAGAGTGCTTAAGGATGCAATTTATGGGGCTTGTGATTACACTGAGGTGAAGCTAGGAAGTTATTAATGTGTGGAATGACTGAGCTAGGTTGGGTCATGGCAACCTCAGAGACTTCCTTTCTCCTTGGAGACCCCCACCAGGCAACAGAATTAAAAATCAATCCAGCAGACTAATTTGATGAGGCTTAATTTATGTCAGACCAATCTGATTTTCTTCTGTAACAGAGGGACAGACTTTGGTGACACAGGAAAGCAATGGCTATCACATACCATGGCTTCAGCTAGGTCTTAAATTCTAGCCTACTTAACAGTCAAATCTAAAAAATTAATTCAGTTCCGCTGAGTAGTGGAGATGATCTCCAAAAACAGGAACCACAGGCTCGGGATCACTTTTTGCGTAAGAAGAAGATGCAAGAAACCCTCTTCTTTGTGGAACTGGCAGAAAAACATGCCCCTCCCTATCTGCAGTGAAATTCAGAATTCACTCAACAAATATCTGCTGGACACCTGTCACGGGACACACCCTCAATCTGGATTGGGCTAAGAGAAACACAAGTGAGATTTAAAAGCAGATGTGATTAAATGGAACTTTTCTTGGACAGATGTGTTTGTGGAGTTGAGGTGGTGGGTTCAGGGAGGCTACAGAAGAAATGGAATCTTTGGGTTGGGTCAGGTGTTTGAAGGGAGTAGGGTAAAGTTGGGGAGAACTTTTTAAAGAGAAGTGGAGATCAGAAAGGCCCTTGGGAGAATTTAGGCTACACTGATTCAAGTAGGAAAACCTCAGTAGCAAGGACTGCAAAGAAGGGGCAGAAGGGGATCTAGGAAGAGCTGACAGGATGAGCTGACAGGATGGAGGACAGGTTTACACAGAGCATCCATTCATTCCGAAAACTTTTACAAAGTCCCAGATGTGCTCAGTACAGAAGATGCAAAGATGAATTAGCTTCACCCCTAACCCTCAAAAGTCCTGAAGTAGCCAGAAGAAAAGGTGGCTTCAGTTTGACACCAAAGGAGAATCACTAAGATCCCAGAAAGGATTCTTGGGAACTGAGGGTAAAGTCTGTGAGTGGTTGAAGGAGTGTTCAACCAGGGATGATTCCCCTGAGAGTCTCATTTGCCTCACTTGGCTGACTTCCAGAGACCTTCTCCAGCTCTAGAACTCTAGTAGTGAAGCCATTTTTGTTGATTTTACAATCTGGACTCTCCTGAATCTAGCTCCTTCATTCATTCCTACCCACCTCTCCCATCAGAAAACAAATGCTGTAAACAGGAAAAAGTAGCGTTCTGGCCTCCTATCACAACACAGCCACTGGGGGCTATTAGGTATCCCCCAGCAGCTTGGCGGTAAATTCATGAGTAAAGCGCTGGCAGGGGGTGGGTGAGGCGGGAGTGAGGAGGCAAAGAGGATGAAAGGAATACAGAGTCCTGGCCCATCTCCCAGGGTGGCTGAAACCCAGGAGATCTGTGGCTTTCATAGATGACCCATTCTGACTAAAGATGACCAGCTCCCAGTCTGAAAAACCCGCAGGAGTCAAGCCATTCCCAAAGGCCCTAGGGAATGTCAGTACACCCCCAAGGAAGGCCTTGATTTAATCTTAGTCTTCAGAAATATCCTTCTCCCATGAGGCTAACAGAAATTCCTAGGGAATTAAAATGACCCTGCCCATACAAGCATCTTGCCAATTTCAGGGTGCTGTCCTGGGGCTGAAGTGGAGCTCCTCCTCTGGAGGATGCAGGCCTTCAGGACCACCTGTCTGGCAGGGCTGGCCCATGTTTGGCAGGGTACCATGAATGAGTGTGTCTGTCCCAGGCCCCACCTGTTGCGGGGACCAGATCTCATGATGGATGGGATGTGAATTAGTATAGCAGAGTAATAAATCAAGGAGTGTCAGGAAAGTTGTGAGGAACATGTATGTACATGAGCCATCCCATAACAACTTTCATACCCATACACATGCATATACGCACAGAGACACACACATACCCCATATACTCCCAGTCACCATGGTAACCATTTCTTAAAGCGGTACTTAACGGGGTTTTGATTGTTTATTATATTTTTTTCATGCTAGATCTTTTCACCCTTATTTCTTTGGAGTACATCTCTGGCCTTTGACTCTCTGCTGAGAAGTACCACACCTCCTTGGGAAACGCTGTCACATCTAACATTTACCAGGTCCATCTAGAAGGCTCATATCTATGCTCATGCTGACACTGAATTCAGCCAACACAGCATTTGGTAACTTGCTAAAAGCATAGGCAATACAAAATAACCATTATGATTGCCACTGTGAGTCAGAAAACCAAGAGACAAATATAGTGTGTATTGTATTGTATAGCTTTCACAGACAGAATAAAAGCAAGTCACAAAGTTAATGTGGAAAAGGAGCCAGCTTTGGTCCTTAAAAATGGAGAAACCTATTCTCGATTAAAGTGACAGCTCTTATTTAGTAGGCATGGATTTAAGATTCTTAACCTTTTAAAAGTAATTTGCATTTCCTTCCTCCTCTTATGATATACATTATGCTTCAAATTAACCCTATTTTCCATTTTAGATTTCATTATTCAAAAATGCCAAAAACATCAGTGGGCGAAGAAACACTTAAAACATGTTTATCCAGATATTGATCTAGCTTTGGACAACATCCATGTAATAAGTAGTGAGATTTTTTTCCTTTTAATGTCACCAATACGTGTATGGTTAAAGGTCAGTCTGTGGCAACAGTTTGCATCTCTGCACTGTAATTACTTGTTCTGCTAAAAAAGAAAAAAAGGGGTGGGGGGAAGAAAAAGAAAAAGAAAAAAAATCTTGACTCATGACCTGACCAGACAGTTCTTTGCATCTCCTTTTATCAGATTTCTGCTGGATGAGGAAAGACCTAGGCAAGAGTATTTAATTTAGAGTCAAAATCCACGTGTATGCCCTGCCTCCTACAAAGCATTGGGACACCATGGGGTAGGGAGAGAAGTCCTTTGCTATGGAACAACTGCTCCAAAGTAACCTAAAGTGCAGAACTAGCGATGGGGCCGGCATGCATTTATTTTGACCTAAACTAGGATTCTGGTCTTTGAAGACCGCGACTGGGTTCATTTCCTAGAGGGAGAAAAGGGGAAGCGACAAGGAAGACTCCACCCAGGCGAACCCAGTCAGGCGCCTTGTGTATAAATCCAGGGAGAGGGGCGCCAGGTGGCCAATGGATGAGAAGTCACCAGGCTGGGTACGCAGGTGGCCGGGGGTGGCAGATGGGCCAAAACGGGGCGGAGGCGGCCCCGGGGGGATCAGGGTGGGTGGCTGAGGGATAGGTGTGCGGGGGAGGTGGGCTGTCCTCCCACCCACCGGTCCCCCGACCAGCGAGCAAGCCTTGAACAAGGCCAAGCAGCGTTGGGCTTCCCAAAGCTGGGGGTCGGCGCAGCCTTCGGTAAGGGGCTCTGGTCGACCCCGCTCCCTGGGCTTGCGTCTGTCCACCGCTCAGCGGGCAGGTCCTGCCTCTGCTTCCTCCCAGTCACCCCCACCGAGCCATCAATTCCTCGGGGAACCGGCTCCTCTCTCAGTGCCCGGGCCAAGGCGCCCTGGGAAGCGGGCGGGCGAGGGTCTGCAGGCACCGGGCCACTTACCCGCGTGCAGGCCGCCCGCTTCGGGGCCGCTGTCCGGGGCGGCGGCGCTGGGCGGCGAGTCCGAGTCGGTGTAGGTGAGCCAGGTGGATTCTGTCTCCCGGGTCCAGCTCTCGTAGTAGCGGGGCTCGATGGCATCCGCCCGGCTCCCGCCGCAGCCCATCCTCCTGCGCCGCGGGCGCGCCCGGCGGCTGCTCGGCTGTAGGCTCTGGCGGCGGCTCAGCCCCGGCGGCGCAGCCCCGGCCCGCGAGGAGGCGGCAGCGGCGACATTGCGTCCCCGCTCCCGCCCGCGCTGCAGCCGCGCGGAGCTCCCGCGGTGTCCGCCGCCCCTCCGCCGGGCCCTCTCCCCGCCCGTCCCTCCTCTCCGTCTCCAAGGTCCTCCCTCCCCTCCGGTCCCCACCGCCCAGTCCTCCCTCCCCACGCCCTGGCCACCCCAGGGCCCCCGCTCGCCCGCCCCCTCCCTCAGGGCTCCAAGCCGGCTCGGGAGCAGGAGCGGCGGCCCCGCAGCCGGAGGAGGGCTGGGGCTCCGGAGGGGCTCGGACCCGTCGGGCCGCGATTACCGTTCCCAGTCTCTGGCCCATCCATCCATCCATCCATCCCCTCACCCACTCATTCATTCATCCATCCTTCCTTCCTTCTTTCGATCCATCCTGGAAAGAACTGAAACGCTTATCATGGGACCCCAAGCTTTCTGGCCACCTGTTACAAAAGCAATGGAACTGGAGGCAACCCCGCAAACCCGGCCAGAGTATTGCCGCTAAGACTTAAGGAACAGTCAGAGCCTATGCCTGTCTTATCTGATTTGGGGAGGCAGGAGTAGGGCTATGATTTTTAAGAGAGTTGGACTAGGCAGTGTCACTAACACCCCTTCCAGCTGTGGGACTTCATTATCCCCTGAACTTTAAACTCCAGAAAGCAATAGATCACCTGGAACCACCCAGTATCCTGAACCCCCTCTCTGAGTGGATCGTGGAGGCATGGCTCCTCCCTCCAAGCCCAGGGTGGCCTTGACATTCCTGGGGTCCAGTTGTCAGCCTTTCTTTTCCCGGTGCACCCTCAGGTCCATGCGGGTTCAGACCTAGAGCTCAGACTTGGGTAGGCCAATGAATTTACCTGTTCCAAGAATCCAGAACAGGTGGTGAAAGATGAAAATCTTCTTAGCCTTCAAGAAGCGGGTAGGAAAGGGAAGGGTTTGGAAGAATAACTCTTCAATGACCAAGCTCTGCTAGAATATGGTATTAAGTAAGTATCATATTCATTCATTCATTCAATGAATGTATATATACTAAATTCCTATTGTGGCAAAAGACTGTTCTAGTAGACATAATACATATATAATATATTGTGTATATTATCCACTATATGTAGACTACAGGGTGTGATGTTTAATACAGCATGTCAAGCATAGAGAATATAGATATAGTACTCATTATATACTATACAATTTATGGAATGTACTAGAATACATTGTCTATAACAGTACGTAACATCCAGTAGGCAGGGCAAGTTCAGAGCATTGCCTGGCACATAGTAGGCCCTCAGTAAATGTCCAGTGAATGAATAATAAAGTATCTTTTTATAGTAATTTGATTCACTTAAATTATTGCAATTTGGGCTAAAGGTGATCCAGTTGAGGGTGGAGCCATCAGACATCCCTCTGGCAGGTACTAACCAGAATTCATAATGCAGAAGGGAGCCAAGATTCATGGAACTGACCCCAGGCTCTCCTCATCATGCTGAGTCCAGCACCCGTTCCCACCCCAGGGCTCAGGCTGGCCTCCTCTGCAGGCTTTGCTTCTCCTTTTGAGATGGCCCTGGCAGGCCTCTTCAACCTTGTTTTAGGTGTAAGGTGGAGGGAGTGCAGTTATCCGGTAAGTGGTGGCTTCCCTAGCCCTTTGGAATTCAGATGCCCTGTGCCCCTTTTGCTTTCCCCCTGAATATTTTGATTTCAGAAGAACCAGCTTTCGAGGAGAGAGAATATTTAACATCTCTAGCAGAGCCTGTGCTTTCCTCAGTTCTATGGCACAGTGCTCCTTTCATAACCAGCTACTTCGTGATGTTACCACTCAAAGAGCAGACAGGCCAGAAACAGTGTCTAAGTTAGACTGTCCTGGGAGAGTTCTAGAAAATGAAAGAAACTGAAAGAGCTGCAGCTTGGTGAGCACAGGAAACAGAGTAAATGTGATATGCAGTGGAGGGGTATGCTGGGGCCAAATGGAAACCATATGCCCATATGTCTACATTGTAAAAGCTATAAACCAAGTGAGCAAGTTTAATTGAAACATGTGCTGTCCTCCTACCTTGACAAGTTATCTTCATAACAATCTAAAAGACCAGGTTCTAATGTAGAGTTCTCTCAATCTCTGGAGTTCTGCACTGAACATGGCAGTGGGATTGTGGGTGGAATTGACCCACCCACTCCTCTTTCTATTCTCAGTTCAGTCCTGCTACACACAGGTCCTTGTGGGCCCATGGGTTTAAGGTCTGTCCATACTCCCCTCCCACAAATAGCTGCCCTTGGCCATCCCCCTGGCTGAGGAGCATGTGCCTAGCGGACGTGGTCTGCCCTCATGGGGTTTGCTTCCAGTACAAGCCCTTGAAGTAGGCTCAGGGGGTTTGGAGAAGACCGTTGCAAGGACTCAACTACCCAACAGGGAGGTTAGAAGGGACTGAGACTCAGGCTCCAGGTAGGTGCATTCTGTGCCCCCTGGATTCCTTGGCCATAGAGAGGACCAGGGCTGGAGAACCAGAGTGGGACCTCTGGAGCAGGTGCTCAGAGCAGGGACCCCTCTTGCCAGGCCCTGTCTACTTATTTGAATGGAATTATGAACATTTGCAGAATACAGAGATGGTTATCAAGTACTGCCTGGCTAAGGTTGAGTGTGGTCACTCATTTCACACACATACCTGATCATCTATTGTGTATAGTGTAAGCTTCTTAAAGACAAAGACATGGTGACATGCTTGGAATCTTCAAAAGGGATTAATTTAATGCCTTCATAGAGTCAATGCTCACCACATATTTGCTTAATGAATGAATGGCAAGAGGCAAGGTGAGAATACAGTTAAAAGTGCAAGTTCAAGAGTCTGACTTTCTGAGTTTAAAGTTTGGCTCTGCTACTTAAATGGATGGTCTTGGGCAAGATACTTAACCTCTTTATGCCTCAGTTGCAGCATCTGTAAATGGGAATAATGAATTGTGTCAGTATGTGTAAAGGGCCTCAAAGAGTGCCTGGCGCATAGAAACACTCCATGAATGTTGCTATCACAGCACTTTTGGGGCAACAAGCAACAATGTCATCTCTCTCCCTTAGGAGGGAAATCCCTGAAATTATTATGTCTTTCCACATGAGATAATGTTTCTGAATTTGCTTAGCACACTGCAGAAGTTTGGTAAATAGGTAGGTTTTTTCTTTTCTTTCCTTTCTTTTTCCTTCCCTTATGATGTTACTGCTAACAAGCTTCCTACAAATAAATTTTTTTACCACCATTTTTACCACAGAGCAGTGATATTTTTTCATGGAATCTCTTTCTTGCCATTACATAACACCATTGATTCAGAGAAATTCAGGGGCCAGAAAAAGTTAAAGAGCAGCCAATCCAGTCCTTCTATTTTACCAACTAGGAAATCATAGCTCAGAAACTTGCAGAATTGCCCAAGGTCACACAGGAAATGTCATCTCTGGCAGAGCTAAAGTTTCAGCCAGAGCTCGGGGCCTCTGGCTGCTGGTTCTGTGCTCTTTTAATTACAGCTCTTTAGCTGGGATTGAATTTTCTCCTAAACCTTTAGGAATAAATGTTATAAATTAAATGTAAATATGTAAAATGTAATAAATTATCTTAAACCCTCTGTTCAGAATCTGCAGCTTGACTGGCATGAATTGGTTATCTTTTTCCATCAAGTTTGAAAGCAACAAAAAGAGAATTCTAAGGAGAAAGGCTGCAGCAGGGCATTGGAAAGCCTGAGCCAAAGCTATCCAGAGCAATGAAATAAATTACACCTGCAAAAACTACTGCAGAGTGGTATTTGTTAGGTGATGGGATTCTCAAAATAAATTCTCTTTGGCTTTAAGAACCCCCTGTGACTGGTACCACCTCTGACTCATTTCTATGGAAACTGGAGCAGAGGCCTGTAGTGCTTCTCCCTCCAAGGTCTCATTTCTGTGGCTCGGCATCACTGGGCTCTACCCGACTATTGTGAGCTGTAGAAAAGAGACCTTCAGTAAGGCGGACAATCAGGATGGAACAGAAGGGTCAGCAGGAACCTCACCCTGCCTTTAGAATCAGTCATCTGAAAAGGAGTAAAGATAGATTCACTGCCTTACAAGTTTTCATCTTTTTCCAAGTGAAAAAGTAGCATAAATGAGAAACAACAGTAGCAATAATTCTGGCCTACAGGGCACAGACCCTAGGTAAATCTCTTTGGTCTTGAATGCCAAATCTCAGCAAGTTTCCCCACTGCTCCAGATTCAGTGAACATACCAGAACCAGAGCTCTGTGGCCTCCCTCTGAAGGATTTCAAAGCAGTTTCCGCAGAGCATCCCTCCAGGTCCTCAATCTTGCTAGTTGACACATCCTCATTGATCCACAAATTGTCATTTAGATATAAAGGAAGAGGACTCAAAGTTAGCACCCAAAAGCACAAGATCCGATTTGGTTCTCCACATCTGGAGAAAAAAAATCAGAAAATATCATTTGACATGAGCTCATTCTTGCATCTCTTGCCTTGAAGAATGACTGCTTTCCCCAGGGAAAGAATGGTACACCTGGAATCCAGGTGATGTGGGCAGATCGGGTAAACATCATCAGAGTGTAAGTAAGAAATGAAAGCAAATACTACAACAGCAAGAAGATAAGTGAGTTTTTAAATTTTGGTTTAAGAAGTTAGAAAAGGTGAAAAAGGGAACGTCGCAGAAAAACAACAAAAGAAAGTAATTGAATATGTTACAACAAAACATTTATATAAAAATGAAGTTTGTATGTGGAATTAAACACTGTAGAATTAATTCTCAACTAACCCTTAAAATAAATCGTTCTCATGAGAAGAGAGGCTGGCTCCTTTAGGTTAATTCTAGAGAGATTCAGCAAGTTCTTTCACTGATTGCCAAACTTAAGAGTCTATCTCAGTCCCTGGATTAATGTCCTGTGGTACTTTATCATACCCCAAATTAAAACACAGGACAAAGCAAATTTTTTTCTAGTGTTTCTCAGTTTCTGGTTTTACTACACTTCCTTATGGTATAGCACTAGCTCATTGATCAGATGTAATGAATAACTGACTTGTTCTCTCACATGGGAATATGACCAACATTCTACTGGAAATGGCCTGGAGAGGAAAACCCGGTGATGATGAGGTCATGGACCTGATTTTTAAATGACAGAATAACTTCAAGTTGTAGATTTTAATACAAGAAAAGGGGAATGAATAAGAAGTAAGAATAGATCCCAAAAGGCATCTATTATTCCCACAGGACTAATTCTAAAGAGAACTATGAAAACTCTGAGAAGGTTTCGATAAAAACATCCACATAGCATTACACCTTCTTAAAGGCCTTTGGAATCATGGTTATCTACCTCTAATGTTGCTCAGGCCACTTAGTAATACTGTCCTGTGCACTTTCTTTTCACCGGAACAAAGAAAGCTTGAGTAATTTGCCAAAGGTTACTATAAATGTCAGAAAGAGAAAGATTGGGGTATAGATCTCTTAGTCCAGAAACATGGAATTTTACTTCCCCTCAGAAAAAAAGGAAAAGCAGATTGTAACTTCTTTCTGAACTTGGAGAGAGAGCATTTTCTATAGATTCAAACAGTGCATTTTTACAGTGTTTACTAAGACCTATGGTTCCAATTCCATGTACCAGTTCTGATTGTACCTTCACCTTTAACTCAAGAAGATTTTGACAACGTGAGTCTTAGTCCATTCCTGCTACTATAACAGCATACCTTAGACTGGGTAATTTATAAGCAACAGAAATTCATTTCTCACAGTCCTGGAAGCTGGGAAGTCCAAGATCAAAGTGCCAGCAGACTTGGTGTCTGATGAGGGCTGCTCTTTGTTTCCAAGATGGCACCTTCTTTCTGCATCTGCAAATGGTGGGAAGTCAAAAGGGATTAACACTGTGTCCTCACAAGGCAGAAGAGATGGAAGGGCTAGGTAGCTCCCTTCAATCTTTTTTATAAGAACTCTAATCCCACTCACGAGGGCTCCACCTTCACTTTCCAAAAAGCCTCGGCTCTTGATACTATCACATTCAGGATTAAGTTTTAAATTTGAATTTTGAGAAAACATACATTCAGACCACAGCAGTATATGAATCTGAAGAGCAGTGTGAGAATCAGAAGTCACCTGTAAAAATACAATCCAATGAAAAGAGAGGAACTGAAATGATAGCGTAGATTTTGTCTGATGCTTTTGGCAGAAAATTGCTGGTGCTGGTATACAATGCCAGGAGCCTAGGAGTGCATGACTTGGGTTTCTAAGGCAGAGCCGGAGGAATGGAACAGAATGTTCTCTTTAACTGCTGACCATGGCATAGAGCATAGAGAAGAACTGTTTCTTGGGCTCTTGAAGGTTCTCAGAGATTTTCATATGGCACAAAGCAGTCCAGAAGACTGAGTTTCTTTCTCTGAGAGAAAAGAAAACATATTCAGAACATTTTGTTTGCTCTTTGCTTAATTCTACCACAGTTAACCTGGATCTTCAATCATTAAAGAGATGTGATACATCTTATTCCCTTCCCTTTGTAAAGACTTGCTTGTCTACCCAGGCAGAGCAGAAAAAAAAAAAAAAAAAAGTCCTTTTCATATTATTCTACTGCTTCTTAGGATGGGGCAGGTCGTTCGTTGTACTTGCATGTAAAGTTAGGTCACACTGCAGCAAGGCTCAGGGGAGCAGATGGTGACTTTTACTCATCATTTCCCAAGATGAGGGAAAGGAACTACAATACTTGACTCTCTCAATGCCATCTTGGTTGTTGCTATTATGACTGATGCTTCCGTCAGAGGAGATACAGATATAGAAGAGAGAAGCTGAGACACCAGGAAATCAGGCTGCCTCTCCATCCTGCTCCCGTTACATTAATGTGGAAATGAGATTCAGTTTGCTTTTTGCTGGACTTCAGTCAACAGAAGAGTAATTGCTTTATCCTAAATGAAAAACATGACTTCCTGATTATAGTAAATACGGAGAAGGGGGTAACATGAGCAGGACAATCCGGTCTTTCACTGTAATTACCCAGCAAAACACTGCCTCCTGAGAGAGCTGGGAACCCAGGGGCTGGTGGAAAAGAAGCTGAGGCAGCCCGCAGGGCATTTTGAAGGTGAAAGTTGTCCCTACACAGAAGCTCCTGGTACACTGCCCATTAGGGTGGGCTGATCTTCTGCCTGAATTTGGGGTAATTAAATCAAGGATTAGAATGATATTTTCATTTGTTTTCTTAAATGAACCCGTGTTCAATTAAGCATAATACCTACTTCACAGTATTGTGAGGAAGCAGAGACACTGTGTGAACATGTTTCACACAAGTCCTAACACATAGCAACTGCTCAACAGATGGCAGCTATTATTTTAATCTTTAAAAATGTTTTATTCTTGTGATTGTTTTTCCTTGACTAACTGGGACATTTGGGTCTTCTTTCTGTCCTGCCTTTGACCTTGCAGGGGTGAACTTACGTGCTCACTGACAATGTCCTTAAAGTCCTGGCATCGTCAGAGCAAGACAAAAAGAATGGGGGCGAGCAAAGGTAACCCCCAGTGGGGCTCTGGAAGTGTGGAGGCCCCTCTCCTTTCCTCCTTCCTTCCACCCCTTTCTTCCTTCCACCCCTTTCTTCCTTCCACCTCTGGCCAACGAGGCAGAACTCACAGGCAACACCTGGTTTCTGCACAGATGCAGCTGCATTTTGAACCTAGAGGAAAATATGGACACTGACTGAGGGGCTTGCGGGGGTGGGCATCCCTCCCTAGAAGGGCACCCTTTCTGATCCAGTGGGTCAGATGGGCCTTGGTGCACATAGGCAGGCTTCCCAGGCTGGGGACATTGAGAGGGAGGCAGCAGTCCTCTCTCCTCCACTCCAGTGACTAATAAAAGCTAACGTTTATGTAGCACTTACATGTCCCAGTCTCCGTATAATAAGCACTTTGAACATAGATGATCTCACTTAACCCTCACAACCACACTAGGGGGTAGGTACTACTAAGAGCTCCATTTCCGTAATGAGAACTCTGAGAGTAAAGGAGGTTAAATGTCTTGTCCAACGTCATCCATAAACACTGAAGCCAGGATTTAAATCCAGGTCTACATGGCAGCAAAGTCCACACTCTTGATCACAATGCCAGTCTCGTATTTTAAAGCTGTTCTCATGGAGCTGGCTATCCAGAAACATCCAAGGCTGCTGCAGCTGCTTATGTCACAGTCCAGGTGGAGAGCCTCTGAGGTCCTCTTGAAGGACGATCCCATTGCAGGAAAGCCACATGTGCTGTCCTACAGTTCACGGGAGGAAAATCAGAAATGATTAAAGGCCTTGAGAAAAATTTTCCAATTCCAAGAAGCATCTATGCTGTGAGTAATCCTATTCAGAATCGAGAAAAATAGAACAGTTACTGAAAATAGGGTAAAAAAATACTCCCTCCACAGTTGAGAACTCCCTCATAAATAGTCATATGACCAAATCCAGGAACAGGCCATGAATATAAGAATGATGATTTGAATTTGTTTATTACCTATGTTGCACAGGGTTTCAGCCTGACAGCTCTGAGGACAAATAAGTTAGTAAAAATGATGTGTGGGCTGGTAGAATGTTTGAATTATCTGCATTGTTGATTTTGTCTCCTGATACATTCTTTCATAAGGTTGAATTAACTGATGTGCATTTCAAGTTCTCAGCTACCACAAGCAACTTAATGAATCTCAGAGAACTGCTGCTGTCACAGAGGCCAGAAAGCAAGTGGCTTCACTCTTACCAAAGCATCTCAAAAAAGAACAGAATTTTAGGATTTTAAATAAATAAATATATATATATATATATATGCACCCTGCTGAAAAAGCCCTACATTAGAAAGAACAATATACGTCAGGAATGCATGCAGATATTCTGGGGGGGGCGGGAATAGTGGTGATTACAGAATTAAAGAAAAGTAGGTGATAGTCGTGGGGAACAGGTTAAAGCTAAATTATTCAAATATTTCTAAACATATCTAGACAAAGGCTTGGGTGGCCTCTATTTGCTTGACAGACTGAGAATCCTTCTGGGAGGAAGGTTTTGGGACAGCAAGCTTGCTCACAAAGCAAAGCCTTAGCCATCAAACATCAAAGAGGGAAGCTTCTTAGTGCAGCCTGGTGTAGGACGTTCATATGTGCTTTCTGCCCCACGCATTCATCAGCTCCCCAAATTCCCTTCCTCCATGAACCTGTGGCCAAATCCTATAGAAAGGAGGAGGCTGTAAGTGAAACTTGGAAAATAATTTCACTCAAAGCTCTTTGATGTTCAGGGATAGATTCCACTCATTTGGCACTCTTCTGACCAGATGCAACATATACAAAAGTGGGAGAGAAATGTGCTTTGGCACCGCTAGAGCTCCATGTCCTAGTAGGACACTAGTACCCAGAAGTGGTAGCACCCAAGGAATTAACAAGGGGCCCCAGTGAGAAAAGCAAGTCTGGTGCAGAAACCATGGTAACAAGTTTGGATTTTGTTTTAGGGACAATGAAAAGTACTTTTATTAACAGAGAGAATAATTTGATATTCTGTTTTTGAAAGATCACTTGTGGCCGGGAGCGGTGACTCATGCCTGTAAACCCAGCACTTTGGGAGACTGAGGTGGGTGGATCACTTGAGGTCAGGAGTTCAAGATCAGTCTGGCTAACATGGTGAAACCCTGTCTCTACTAAAAATACAAAAAAAAAAAAAAAATAGCCAGGTGTGGTGACATGCACCTGTAATCCCAGTTACCCTGGGAGGCTGAGGCAGGAGAATCGCTTGAACTCAGGAGGCGGAAGCTGCAGTGAGCTGAGATCATGCCACTGCACTGCAGCCTGGGCGACAGAGTGAGACTGTCTCAAAAAAAAAAAAAGAAAAAGAAAAAAGGAAAAAAAAAGATCACTCGTATGGAGAACTGATTTGGGGAGCCCAGAGAAAAGGCAGGGAAATCAATTTGGAGATTGTTACAATAGTCAAGGAAAGAGATAATAGTGATTTATACACTAAGGCAGTGGCAGTGACGTTGGAGAAAATGGATAGATTCAAGACACAGTCCGGAGGTAGAGCAAGCAGGCTTGCTGATATTTTAAATGTCAGAAGTAAGGAAGAGGGAGAAAACAAGGATGACTTTCCAGTTTCTGCTTGTATATCTGGGTAGGTGAGGAAGACTTAATGAGGAATAAATTTGGAGAAAAAAAAATCAGGATGTCTGTTTTGGGTATTTTGAGTTAAACATGCCTGGGAGACAAGTAGGCAATTAGATAGAGAAGATGAAGAATCAAAAGAAGATCAGTGTGGGAGCCATGAACAAAAGTGTGCAATTTCCTAAGGAGAAAGTGGTAGACAGAGAGAGAGAGAAAGAGGATGGCCTGAGATCACACTTCGAGGAAACCCCTCTTTAAAGGACTGGCAGAGGAAAATGCACTTGAGAAGAAAGCTGGGGAGGAGAAATCAAAGAAGCAGAAAACAAATCCAAAAAGGTATAGTGTCACAGAAGTCCAGAAAAGAGCATCTGTCAGGAAGAAAGCATTCAATTTTGACTAAGGCTCCTGAGTGTTTGTGTGAGTCAAGGATGAAAAACAGCCCATTGGGTGGGAAACATGAACATCACTGGTGAATTTGGTAAAAGCGGCAGTGGAGGGGTGGAGTCAGAGCCAGAGCGAGTGGGTTAATGAGTAGATGGGAACACATGCATGTAATTTTACTTGTTTTTGAAGCCAAACACACACACACACAAACACTAAAGTGATTATCTTTAACATAAACTCATGAGGATGGTAAGACGGGGAGAGGACAAAAACGCCGCAGTATTTTGAAAGCTGGAAACCATTTGGAGTAGTTTAAACTAATTTAGCAGGCTAAAGAAGGCAGAATCCTATGTCAGTAGTGAGAAACTTAAAACCAACACCATCTGCACCTCAAATTTTTCAAAGTCTCAGGAGTTAGTGGCACCAGGAAACTTTAAAAGTAGAGGTAGGGCACGGGAGTGTGAATTGGCATTAAAATAAGGAGAATTAGTTGAAAGCAATTTAAAAAGTAATTATATTTGCAGACCCCTACCCTACTCTTAATAGATGCCCTTCCCCATCCTGGCAGAAGACTGGATTCATTCTCTGGAAAAGATCAAACAATGAGTCTCTTGACTGGGATATCAAATAGGACGATTAAGAGACTGTACATTTACCTGTGCTGAGACTTTCAGGCTTCTTTCCCTCCTCACCTTCAAGAGCACAGGTAGGAAAGATTCTCTTGGAAAACCAACCAATCCAGAGAAAATACCTAAAGATACATCAGGGCTGCCCAAGGAAATAGTCAAGCCAGATTGCACCACTGCGGAGCTCACAGTGGGTAAGTTCCACTCAGGTGAACAAAGGCTCAAATCAGCTTTTTGGTTTCCATAGTCAAGGATAAGCAGACAGCATGTATTAAAAGATATCTGAAGAAAGACTCTAATGCAAAAGAGCTACTTGGAAAAAAATGGAAACTATATAAGAGTAAGAAAACCTCAAGAAAATTATATTTAATGTCCTCAGAGAGATCAGAGATGTTACAACCCTGAAAAAAGAACAGAATACAAATAAAATAGAACATTTAGAGAACAATCAACAACAACCACAAAAAGCCCTTGGAAATAAAATATATGATGGCAGAAGTAAAACACAGTAGAGAGCTGGAAAAACGAAACTGAGGCATAAAAAGGCCAAAGAAATAGAATATAGAAAAGAAAAGAGAAGAAAATTAGAGGATCAGTCTAGGAGGTCCATCATCCAAATAATAGGGATTCCAGAATCAGATAAGAGAGCACAGAGGGGAAGAAATCGCCAATGAAATAATTCAAGAAATTTTTCTAGAATTAAACTGTCAAAATGGATTAAAGTAAAGGTCCTCCAAAGAATGTCATCATAAATTTTCAGAAACCTGGGGACAAACAGAAGATCCTACAGGCTTCCAAAGAGAAAAATAGGTCACAGACATAAGATTAAGAATCAGAATGCCTGATAGGAATGGTGACAAGTGTCTATCATCCCAGTCACTTGGAAACCTAAGGTGGGAGGATCCCTTGAGCCTAGAAGTTCAAATCCAGCCTGGGTAGCATAGCAAGACCCTGTCTCTAAAAATAAAAAATAAAAGTTTTAAAAGAATCAGAATGTCTTTGGAATTCTCAATGACAAGACTAGAGGCTAGAATACAGTGGACTGTAGCCTTCAAAATTCTGAATAAATTATTTGAAACCTAGATTTTTTATTCCTAGCCATCAATTAAGTGAAAAGTCAGAATAAAGGCATTTTTATTTGCAAGGTCTCAAAAATTTTACCTCACGTGCACTTCTGAAGAAGTAACTAGAAGATGTATTCCACCAAAACAGGAAAGAAAAGGTTGATTGGAGCCAGGGCCCAGGCAAAAGATGAAGGGAATCCTTAGACTGATGAAGAGACCTCTAACAAAACTGTTCTATTCATAATAACAAAGACACAGGATCAACCTAAATGCCCATCAATGGCAGCTTGGATACAGAAAATGTGGTACATACACACCATTAAATGCAGCCATTATAAAGCACGAGATCATGTCCTTTGCAGTAACATGGATGGGGGTGGAGGCCATTATCCTTTGCAAAGTAACACAGGAACAGAAAACCAAATACCGTATGTTCTCACTTATAAGTATGAACTAAATTCTAACAATTAATGGACACAAAGAGGGTAGCAACAGACACTGGGATCTACTTGAGGGTAGAGTGTGGGAGGAAGGAGAGGATCAGAAAAAGTAACTATCAGGTACTAGGCTTAGTACTTGGATGACTAAATAATCTGTACACCAGACTTCCATGACACAAGTTTACCCATATAACAAATCTGCACGTGTACCCCTGAACTTAAAATAAAAGTTAAAAGAAAAAGAAAACACAACAAAACAAAACAGTGCTACACCAGGGCTTGAGGGCAGTTTGGATACAGTCCAAATTGGAGAAAGTCAGAGGTTTTGGAAGGGATTCTTCAAGAGGACAAAACTAATAGCATAAATCTAGATGTTTTGAGCAGAAAAATAAATTATGGCAATTTGAAGTTGGACTGGTAATAAGTAGAAAACTAAGCAAATAAAAAAGTTATTCCCAAGGCAAATTAAAAGTTGTGTAAGGAAGAAAAAGTAGTCTAAGCTTACTAGATGGCTCTGCTCTCAATATCACTATATAATCAAAATAAAGTAAACATGGATTATTGAACCAAGGAAAGTTAAGATGTAACCATGCAGGAATGGTAGGAGATGGAAGAATGTATGTGTGCGCTGTGGGAAGGGGAAAGAATGAGAGCTAAATCTTCCTCCTCTGTAGGGGCAGTCAATAGCTACTGCTCACAACTGAGGGATCATGAAGTAGCACAATACTAGCATCTTATTCAGAAACATAGAGCTAAATGTCAAAAAGAAAAAGCAACTAAAAGAGTTATAAGTAGCTGTCTCTGATGGGGAAAGCAGAGGACTGTTGTTTTTCATAACAAGTCTTATAGAATTCTTGTCTTTAAAATATGTGCAAGGCCGGGCGCGGTGGCTCACGCCTGTAATCCCAGCACTTTGGGAGGCCGAGGCGGGCGGATCACAAGGTCAGGAGATCGAGACCATGGTGAAACCCCGTCTCTACTAAAAATACAAAAAATTAGCCGGGTGCGGTGGCAGGTGCCTGTAGTCCCAGCTACTTGGGAGGCTGAGGCAGGAGAATGGCAGGAACCCGGGAGGCGGAGCTTGCAGTGAGCCGAGATCGCGCCACTGCACTCCAGCCAGGGGGACAGAGCAAGACTCCGTCTCAAAAAAAAAATAAAAATAAAAATAAAAATAAAAATAAAAATAAAGTAAAATAAAATATGTGCAAAAAACCTTGCTAAAAATAGAAACCAAATAAAAGCAAAGGCAAATGGAGAGTAAAGAAGTGAAAGTGGCAGCTATAGACATATGTTTTGAGAGATATGGTTCTTAAGAGAAATAGAAAAGTGAATTATGGTAGGTTGGGTCAAGGGTGGGTTTTGTTTTGTTTCATTTTGTTTTGAGACAGGGTCTTGCTCTGTTGACCAGGCTGGAGTGCAGTGGTAAGATCATGGCTCACTACAGCCGTGACCACCTGGGCTGAAGTGATCCTCCCACCTCAGCCTCCCAAGTACCTGGAAGCAGTGAGTAAGTAGGGAGGAGCAGAACTACCCTAAGAGCAAATTATGATAGATGTGCCATGATTGAGATCCTCACTCTTGGGCCAGCAGCAAGCAGGGGAGGCCAAGACCTTCATTAAACCAGAATTCATAAGGAGCTCGAAATGGTTCCAAGTTGGCAGTGACACCTGGCTCTCTCGGTGCCACCATGCCCAGCTAATTTTTTATTTTTTGTCAAGACGGGGTTTCATCATGTTGCCCAGGTTGGTCTTGAATTCCTGGGCTCAAGTGATCCTCCTGTCTCAGTCTCCTGAAGTGTTGGGATTACAGGCATGAACCACCACACCTGGCCAAGGGTGGGTTTTTTAAAGATGGGAAATAGAGCACATTTGAGATGGGAACTGTCTCCCTGCGAGAGAACTGATGGTGCAGGAGAGGGAGGATTCCAATGGAGCAGGGTCCTTGAGAAGATTAAAGGGATGGGATCTAAAACCCACAGTGTGGGGTGGGCTTTTCTTCCCTTTACTGAACAAAAGGGAATAAAAAGGTAGGTGGAGACACAAGCGGAATTGTAGAATTTCTCATGGCTATGCTTGTCTTATCAGGCCTTAAGACACCCAGAACAGAACACAATATAATATACCAGTAATTCTGTGAGAAGCAACACACAAACTACACCCAGACATGTGATCCTTCAACCTTCCTACAGTGCAGAATGACAAAATTGCATATGTTTGATGAATAATTCCCTCACAATAGATGTATTACCATTTTGCCTCATAGAAATAAGAAAATCTACATTTAAAAAAAAAAAAAACTTCCACTGATAACATCTCGGACCAAATATTCTTGTAGGCCCTTGATATGGTTTGGCTGTGTCCCCACCCAAATCTCATTTTGAATTGTAATCCCATAATCCCCACGTGTGAGACCCAGTGGGAGGTAATTGAATCATGGAGGTAGTTACCCTCATGCTGTTCTCATGATAGTGAGTGAGTTCTCACAAGATCTGATGGTTTTATAAGGAACTTTTCCCCCTTTTGCTCGGCACTTCTCCTTGCCGCTGCCATGTGAAGAAGGACATGTTTGTTTCCCCTTCTACCAGGATTATAAGTTTCCTAAGGCTTCTTCAGCCCTGTGGAACTGTGAGTCAATTAAACTTCTTTCCCTTATACATTGCCCAGTCTCAGGTATGTCTTTATTAGTAGCATAAGAATGGACTAATACAGCTCTCCTTCTGCAAAACAATTACATCCTAGATAAAACATAGATGAGATGGGCTTGTAGGAAATAGAAGATGTTGCCAAGGGACTCCTCCACACAAAATGGAGCAAACTATAAGTAGAAATTAGAGCTGGAAGCAGTGAGCAAGCAGGGAGGAGCAGAGCTACGCTAAGATCTAATAATGGTAGACATGCCATGATCCAGGTCAGCAATGGGGAGGGAAGGCCAAACCTAAGACCTTCATTAAACCAGAACTCATGAGGAGCTCTAAATGGTTCCAAGCTGGCAGTGACCCATGGCTCTCAGAAGAAGCAGATGCAAATTTTCCCTAGAGAGAGCACCCCCAACCCAAGCTGAGAAGACTCCCACAGATGAAGACCTAATAAATACACAGTCAGAGATCAGCAGGCCCAGGAGGGGCAATGCCACCATGAGTGAGAGTTGGCAGACACATTTTAAAGAAAAGATGGGAAAAGCAAATCACAAATGAAATAAAAGACCCATCTGTGGCTTTGAATATCACCTGAATAGTTAATAGAATGCACATATATGGGTCCCATTCCAGACCTACTGAGCCTGGGAATGTCTTAACACTCATTCCCCACAGAGAGGAAGTCAGACAGCTGGGTGCACCGTCCCTATTTTCCTTTCCACAATTATCTTTGTATAGCTTTTGCTAACCTTGCAGGGAGATGTAAATACAGCAGGCCCATCCATTCAAAGGCAAAAATAAAACTAAGAAAATAGCTAAACAAGATAGCACCACCTAGTGCCAGGAAGGTAGGAACTGACTTGGCTTGGGTGCTCCCTGTCTCCTGCAGAGCAGAGCACAACCCTAGACTGTCCAGTCCACGAGCCCTGGAGGCATCACTACGCGGGAATGAAATGTTCATCACTCCTCAGTGACTACAATGCACAAAATACTGTGATTGAAGATAATGGGAAATGGGCGCCATAATAATAACGAATGTCTTAATAGCTTAAGGTAAACTGTGTTCACTGGGAATCTAAAAGCGCTTATATAATCCATAGAAAATTTTGCAGGAGGACCAAGAAGGGGCTGGGAAAAGAACTCGTTTTAAAGAAAGAGAGCATCAGGCATGGGCTGGGTCCAAAGACAATGAGCCCATTCCAAATAGAAGAGCTAATTTTGAGTACAGTAGAGGTTGGTTTTAATTTACCTGCTCCAACCTCAATGGCCCTTACCTTATGGAGAGCACCCAACAAAAAAGGGAAAACTGCAAACAAAGGATAGCACTGCTTTGCAGTTTTGTAGCTTAAGGAGCATGCTATTAGGCTAAGAGGAAAATGGGAATTGGAAAATGCCTTGTGTGAAAACCAGTAACAACAGCCAAGCATGGTGGCACATGGCTGTAATCTCAGCACTCTGGGAGGCTGAGGCAGGCGGATTACTTGAGGTCTGGAGTTCAACACCAGCCCGGCCAACATGGTGAAACCCTGTTTCTACTAAAAATACAAAAATTAGCCGGGCGTGGTGGCGCATGCCTGTAGTCCCAACTACTCTGGAGGCTGAGGCAAGAGAATCGCTTGAACATGAGAGGCAGAGGCTGCAGTGAGCCAAGATCGCGCCACTGCACTCCAGTCTGGGCAACAGAGCAAGACCCCATCTCAAAAAAGAAAAAAAAAGAAAAGAAAGAAAACAAAACAACAACAATAACCAATCAATCAGGGTTGAATGGCATCAGCCCTATCAGGCAGGTGTTACTACTGTGATTATGTTACAGGTGAGCAAAATGAATTCAGAGAGGTTGAGTAACTTGCTTAACTTTACCCAGCAATAAATTGTGGAGGCAAGCCCAAGCATAGGACTTGCTCAACTTTATAGGTCATGTTCTTAACAGATTTTTTTTTCTGATTTGATTGTTTAAAGAGGTGACTGAATTTCATGATTCAAGATTTAGGAAAATTATTACACAATGCTTAGTGACAATTTCTTCTGCTATCACTGCCCCCGGGCCTCGAGCTTCCCTCCTCATAGGCAACCAGCGTCATTAGATGAGGTGTAATATTCTAGAGATATTTTCTGAGTTTGATTTTGCTGCACCGTTCTGAAGCTCACATTTTTCACCTAGGAAAATATCTTGCAGATCGCTCCTTATCAGTACACAAACGGCTTCCTTGTTCTGTTTTCCAGCTGCAGGATTTCATTGTGTGTGGAGGTGCCATGATGTCGCTCACCAGTTCCCAGTCAATAGACATTAGCCCCATTTCCATTCTTCACTGTAGCTGACGCTCTTTATTCTGAGAAAACTCCACTCCCTCCTGAGAGATCTTGGGAGACTCCCATGACAATGAGGCTCCTCTAAGCCACAAGACACGGCCACATTCTCAAGTTACTTTAACCAGTGAGAGTGCATTGTGAGACACACAAGAACACAGACCAAAAAAAAAAAAAGAAACTGGGAAGCAGCTTGACAAAGGCAGGCGGAGAGTAGCTCCACCGTGGGCACCAGGCACCTCTGCCCATTTCCTGCCACCACCCATGGCTGTGAGGGGCTCCATGAGCCACCCGGACACTGTCACCATGTCTACCATCCTGCCAGTTGCTGGGCTTCTGCAACTAATCAGCCTACATCTAAAAGCAAGGTCATTTTAAGAGGGTCTCTGTGACTCTGGCCTCACTTGCTGAGTCCAAATGTCCATGCAGGAGAGGGGCAGGGTCTCTATCACGTGGCCCCCTTGCTACTGGTGGAAGGTGTCCAGGTTCTTGGGGTCTTGAACAAAGAATTGGACAAAATTACAAAGGAAGGAAAGAATGAAGCAACAAAAGCAGAGACTTATTGAAAATGAGATGGGAGTGGGCCCGAGCATAGGGGCTCAAGAGCCCCGTTACAGAATTTTCTGGGATTTAAATACCCTCTAGAAGTTTTCATTGGTTACTTGGTGTACACCCTATGTAAATGAAGAGGATCAAGTAAAGTTACAAAGACATTTAATGGGTTTACGCCTTGTGTCAATCGTGAGGATATTTCCTGTAATAGCCGAATTATTTCCATTTGAT
This sequence comes from Papio anubis, assembly GCF_008728515.1. Taxonomy (NCBI): domain Eukaryota; kingdom Metazoa; phylum Chordata; class Mammalia; order Primates; family Cercopithecidae; genus Papio; species Papio anubis. Next base: position 98,526,929 of record NC_044983.1, on the reverse strand, counting down.
TTAGTTCTAGGAAGTCAGCATGAATCAGTCTTATGTTCCCTGCCTCCAGACTGCATTCTCCTGTCTCACCCCGGGCAGACTGGGGAGCTGCTGGCTGGTCAGCTGGTCAGCTCCCCTGGGAACAGGGCCCATCCCAATTCCCACCAGGTGTAGCCAGGGTGGTGAAGTCAAGTGGGAGAACGTGAGGTCCTGTGCATAAGGTCCCGTTTCCTCAGAAGGGGCTTGGGGCACTCAGGCATCAGATACTGTACCTTCTGTCCAGGGATCCCAGAGCTGCCTGGAGGAATTTGAGCAGGCTGGAATTCCTGCTGAGCAAGCAAGGCCAGAGTCTCCGAGACCCTCTTAAAGTGACCTTGCTTTTAGATGCAAGCCGATTAAGTCTAGGGGAAAAAATGACCACATGGAACCACTTGTAAGGGTCTCTAGCTTAAAAAAAAAAATTATATACCTTATCTCACCAAAGTCTCAGGAAGCAGATAGTATCAGCAGCATTCCCATTTGACAAATGAGAAGACAAGCTTACAGAGGTTACCTGAATTGCCAGGATCACACCGCTAGTCAGCAAGGGAGCTGAGACTCAAACCTGCGTCTTCAGACTCCAGTTTGCACCTCCTTCTGACTGCACAGCCCTGCAAGCTCCAGAACATCTCCCTTGCCAGTTCTCCTTCTTTTCCCCGGCTGTTGAATGGTGACGCTCCCAAGGCCGTCCGTTAGGGCCTGCATTTCTCTCCCTCTCCACACTCTCTGGTTGTTCTCATTTACCTCCTTGCCTTGGCCTAATTTCAAAAAGTCCGTGGCCCCTAGAACTCTCTCCGGCCCAGATCTTTCTCCTGAGTTCCATACCTATAAATCTAATGCCTTATTGGATGCCTCCACTTGCCTGTCCAAGTCACCTCAAGCGCAGTGTTTCTAAACTGAAACTCATCTTTCTCTGTAAACTGCTTCTCCTTCTGTGCTCTCTGAGTAGCAGTGACTTCACTTCTGAAACACAGACTATGTGTTAATTATTTCATACATGCAAGAGAGGGGTATCATCGTCCCATTTTACAAAGGATAAAAGTAAGGCTTGGAGACATTAACTTGCTTGCACAAGGCCATGGTACCAAGTCGTTGACAGAGCCAGGGTTCAAACCAAGCTCTATTCTGCATTTTCTCTCACTGGCACAGGCTGCCTGGAAACCATGGGGCCTCAGCCCTTCACTCTGTTGCACGAACCAAAAGTCATGGGTCATTCTTGACTCCTCCAACGCTCCCCACCCTCCTCCCACCCTCACCCACCCCAGCTTCTCACCCCCACAGCTGCTTCAGAGCTGAGTCAATCAGTTCTACCACCTAAATGCTTCTCAAGCTGTGCCTTCTCTCCATTCCTATTGTCACTTCCTTAGCTTAGCCCCTGAATTATGTCTCCCTCAATACCTGAAATAACTTCCTAACTAGTTTCTTCGTCTCTAGTAACAACCCCGCTTCAAATCCTCTCTCCCTGTGAATGAGCTTTCTAAAATACACCTGATCATTGCATTCACCTGGTTAAGAACCTCCAAAAGCTTCCACTACCTTCAGGATAAAATCCCAAATTCCTGTTTCTGCTGCTGCCTGTATATGCAGGTGATCCCTTGCTGGGTCTCTGAAATGGGTTCATCTCTTCAAGGTTTTTGCTAACTGAGACAATACAGTCCTCTTGTTGCACATTGCACTGATCCAGGCCATCTATACTGTATTCCAATGAGATACAGAATAATGCTTGAGTGAGAGCCTTTCATATGCAAAAATAAAGACTGAATTATGCAATAACTATTGATAAGTTTACAGTAATCCATCATGCAATTGTTTACCCAATAGATTGCATTTATATTGTCTTTGGTACCATGTAATTTGTAAATTTTCATGACAGTGTAACCAGTTAGGCCTAGGGTGGCAGGACTTAAGTGTTGCTGAATCATTTATTACTCCGCACCTCATTGAAAAGTGCTTCATAAACTTTCTAAAACTGTTCAACAGAGAGAGGGTAATTTGTGCTCTGCCAACAAAGGATTCTGTTGTTGGGTGCCTATCAGCATATTAAAGGCTCAGAGAAAACCAGCAATGCAGAAACTAGAGCAATTTTATTCTCAGAAGATGATTTTCTTCTGCACATCCATCATCTTCTGAAAGAGTATGCCCTCAACAGAAGTTTGAGGGCATTGGGAGAGAGTGCCGAGGCCCTGAAGGCTTCTGGAATTTCTCTGACTCTGACATCAGCATGCAAGCACAGACCTGCTACTCTCTCAGGAACATCTTTGGTTAACTTCTGTTGGTCTTTCAGGATTCAGTTCAGATGGCATTTCCTCCTAGTGCACTTCCTCTCTCTGTCTGTCACACACGCACACATGCACATGCACCCACACATTTGTGACATGTATAATAATTGCATGGGATTTCCTAACACCCTCTCTCATAATACCTGTCTGTATTTTCTATTGGTTGATAGAAAATTCAGCCCAGACTGATGAGAGCCAAAGGGAAGTTTATAGGCATTGGAGGCACCCTGCTGCAGCAGCTCCAGCCTCACCCATCCCCACCCCCTCCCAGGTCCAAGTTCAGCGGGAAAGCAGGATTGTCTCATAGGTTTTGTGGCCAGCCTGAGGAAATTCCCCAGACTGTGAATCCCCGAAGGTGGGCCAGGGTCTCTTATCCCATATCCAGCCCCTAGCACCTTCCTTGGCATGCCTTGTTTTCAACAAATAACAAATGGGGACAGAAAATGTTCAAAGCAAGGCTCCTACCTTGAAGGAGTTTGTAGTCTAGTTCAAGAGTCAGTATGTATAAACAGAATAAAAATACAATAGACCATACAAGGTAACGTAAGTGCCAAATGAGTAACTTGGGCATTAAGTGTCAAAGGAATTCAAAGACGGGACAGTTTTGGGAGTTGATAAATAAGACATATATCCTGAACTGGAGAAATTGTTTCTAGTAGGAAAGAAAGGTATGTTACACAGCAAATGCCAATACAGATTGATAAGTATGGGGGCAGGGTGTTCATCAGCATCTTCTGTCAGTTCTAGAAAGGTTTTCTTTTTTCCTAAATGATTCAAATAATAGCAGCCTTATTTTTCTTGGTCTTATTTACTTTATTTTACTAATATATTTTTCAAGACAAGAATGGGGGCCCTGTGTTGGTGTGTGACTGACTCTGGAGACGGGTCTCCACATCTCAGCCTAACACAGAGCAGCCTGATTTCATTTCACTGCAGCATCATGGTTTTCCATAACTTCTCTGTTTTTTGGGGGGTTTTTTTGAGACAGAGTCTCACACTGTCACCCGGGCTGGAGTGCAATGGCATGATCTCAGCTCACTGCAACCTCTACCTCCCGGGTTCAAGCGATTCTCCCTTCTCAGCCTCCTGAGTAGCTGGGATTACAGGCACCCACCACCATGCCCAGCTAATTTTTTGTATTTTTAGTAGAGATAGGGTTTCACTATGTTGGCCAGGCTGGTCTCGAACTCCTGACCTCATTATCCAGCCGCCTCGGCCTCCCAAACTGCTGGGATTACAGGTGTGAGCCATGGCGCCTGGCCCATTGCTTCTCTTCTTAGCTGAGCATTTAGCTGCTGTTAAAGTCAATTAAGTCCTGCCCCTAGAAGCATGCTGTGGATGACCACAGTAACACCTCTGCCGAAGACCATGCAGCTGGGTGTGTTGACCTCACGGAATAAGGGTTGCAGACATGGTGAGAAAGGTTTCCTCGCTCTGATAGAACATTCTCCTCTCTGATTTTGCACTGGAATTTGAACAAATTTCATTTTAAGGGTTGGTCTTCAACGTGCAGGGAAGAGTTTGGCAGAAGAAAGAGGAAGAACTGGTGATGTATGGTCTCTCACAGTCCCCTGAAGACCCTTGAGTGGCTCCATATCACTCACAAGACAAAACCCCAACTCTGTGATGATGACCACCAAGGCCCTCTCTGCCACCTCCAAGCCAGGCTCATCTCTCGGTGCTTCCTAACTTGTATTTTACCTCCGGCAGCTCAAAAGTGCTCCTGCTCCCATGCATCCTATCCTATGCCCTTGCTCATGCTGTTTCCTGGTCTGACACTCGCCAGCTGTGGCTTGGTTAACTGTGTTATCCTTTAAGCCTCAGCTCAGCTGTCACCTCTTCTGGGAATCCTTCTCTGATCTGTCTGCCTATTGAGGAGTAAGTGCTCCCATTATACATTGTGTGCACCTCCATTTGTATGTGTGAACTAGAGTAGGACTTAACCTTTGCTAAAGGGTAGATCCATCGCCAGCATTCCACGCAGGGCCCAGCATGCAGTGGACATCCAACATAATGTTTGAATGACAATGAATGAATGAATGAATGAATGAATGAATGAATGAATGAAAATGCATCGTACACAAATGGATGCTTGCCTCTGGCACCTTGACCTCCTCCAAACCCTTTCCCCTCTGGGTGTCTGTGCCGTGTTTCCACCATTTTCCTTCCTTCCTTCCTCCCTCCCTCCCTCCCTCCTCCTTCCCTCCCTCTTTTTTCTTCTTTCTTTCTTTTTCTTTCCCTCTCCTTTCCCCAGATGTCATTAAAATCTTCCAATAGGAAGACATCCTACAAACTCATCCTTACCAAGTGCAAATGGGCAATATGACATAGCATGTCTCCATCCACCACCGCCACCACCAGTGAGTACTTTTTAAAAAACACAACACATAGTCTTAAAGCCAAAGGAATAAAGTGATAATACTGGGGTTCAGCATTGGCTGGATCCATATGGCCTTGCTGGCACCTGTCTGCTCACCCACCATGCTTCTCTGCTGCTGGAGGACAGAGCAATGGGTGTGCCAGGGTCAGAAGGGATGCTGTTACCCAGCAGAAAAGCAATGAATACGGGCAGTGCTGCGTGTGGTAGGGCTTAGTGGTTGTGTGCTCGGGGCTCTAGAGTCCAAATGTCTGAACTGAAATACCAGATTGACTGTTGTGTGACATTGGACAGATCACTTAACTTCTCTCAGGGTGGATAAAAATGCTTACCTCTGGGATAATCGGAATTAAATGAGGTAATCCCTGCAAAGCATTTAACATAGTAAGTGACTCATCATCAATACCTGCCAAACATTAAATATTGTATCCATTAGCCAGTACTACATAACAAATCAGCCCAAAGCTTAGTGGCTTCAAACAATAACAATAATTTATTATTACCTCGTGAGTCTAGGGGTTCTCTCTCTCAAGCAGTTACAATCAGATGGTGACTGGGGCTAGAATCATCTGGAGGGTCACTGGTGTGTCTGCACCTAGGATGAGAAGCCTCAAATAGCTGATGGCTGGAACCGCCGGGTTTCTTCAGCAACTCTCTCTATCTCTATGTCATTTTGCAATGAAGACTGTCCAGCATGAAGGCAGGCCCAATATCACCTTTGATGCCCAAGCATCAGAAGTCTCAGATATCACTTTCTTCACACTCCACCAGGGAAGACAGTCACAAAAGCCCATCCAGTTTCAAGGGGAGGGGACATAGACTCCCCCTCCTGGTGGAGATGTGGCAAGGTTTCAAAAGAATATGTGGGGGGCGGGGGGAAATATTGTTAAGACCATTTTTGGAAAATACAGTAGGACACAGTATTATTATAGTTACCATTTACTGAGTCATATGCCTTATGACTTGCTTGTATTATCTTGAAGTATCTTAAAGCATTGGATTGGTTGGCTAAATTGCAGGGTTAGGAGCGTATTTCTGAGCATGGAAATATACATAAGGCATGTGATCTGAAAGTCACGGAAAATAAAATCCTTTCTTTTCTATAGAGAGAAGAAGTGGGGATAGTTGTTGATTATCAAACATGCAAGAGTTATACACAACCCCTAATTCAAATTACATTCAATTACTCAAAGCAAAGTTTAGAAAATTGTATTTCAACTGACTGCTTGAGAAAATTAGACTAATTTATCTGTAACCAGCTACAAATAATTTGCTGTATTTCTAACAAATAGTGTCTGTGAAACGCCTGGGTTTTTGTTGTTGTTGTTGTTTTGTTTTTTCACGCCTGAGCTCCTTGAACTTTCCCAGTGGCCCAGATAAGAAGGTGTCAAAGGAAGAAGGAACATCCAAGCACCCAAGTTTCTACATGTGAACAGAGGAGGAGATGGCTATGTCTATGTCTACCGCATGAAAACCACGGGTTAGCTACTACATCTGAGATTTCCTCCATTTTTGACATCCCATAAAGGCCTTTCTAAGAAGTATGTTTATCTAAGCCAAGGAAGTAAGTTATATGGGAGGGAAATACTTTAGCTTGCATATTAGGGAACTAGTTTATCTCACGAAAATCCATGACCACTTATTGCTACCAATCAAAATGCAGTCCCTAGGGATGTGAGTGATGGAATGGAAGGGATCTAGGGCTGGCAGGAGCCTGGAACCTTGCATACTTGTGGTGGATATCTGGGCATCGGGGCTCTGAAAGGAGGTATCTTGGATCCAAGAACAAACTTCGTTCTTCAAATTTTTTCCACTGCCAGCCCTACATATGGTAATCAGAGATCTACATCAGTCAATAAAAAGGGATATAGATCAGTTGGGGGTAAGTCAGGAAAATAGAAACCCCAGGAGTTGTTTTAACAGAAAATTTAAAACAAGAATTAGAGGACTGAAAATTTCAAAAGAAAAACTGAGATTACACAGAGGTCATGAATGCAGGAAGCAGCTCTCATTTCTAAGGTTGAGGGAACAAAGAAAAGAGTTTGAAGTTGTCAGAAATTAAATGCTTAAAAAACAGACCTATACGAATGGCACAACAGACCTCTAAGAAGAAGCCACTGTACTGCCCAGCAGGTGCTGGTACCTCTAGAGGGAGCGTGTTGGAACAAACTGGAGACCAGATCACTTACAACTGTAGGGAAGGGGCTATAGAGGAAATGCAAACAGAATGACAAACAAACAGAAAGGAGTCCTTCAGTCTTGCAGTCTCCCTCTATTGCCCAAGTGGCAGAATCTAACAAAGAAGTAGCTGGCAGAACCTAACAAGGAATTAGCTGGCAAAAAAGAAACGCAGTTTGCAGAATATACACCCCAGCATCACAGAGCAGAGAATAGAAGGGTGTTAGAGTGGAGGGAAAAGAGATTAATAATTGGCCCAAGGTGTGTCTCAGGATATGCAGGTGCTGGCTGTCAGAGCCTCTTACAACATAATGTCACAACTTCAGGTGAGCAACTCAGTTGACAACCCACTTGGTTTCCCTCTGTGCTTTGGTGGACAGTAAACTTAGGGCTACACTTTGCTAAGTGAAAGTACCCACCTTCAGATATGATAACTTTTACTAGGCTATCTTTAAATTCACTGACTTTTCCCTCTTTTCATCTCCATTTTGCTATTAAGCCCATTAATGACTTAATTTATTTCAAGTATATATTTGTTTCAGTTCTATAATTTTCATTTGGTTCTTTTTATTGTTCTATTTCTCTGCTGAGATTTCCTCTTTTGTAAGTCATCACAACATATTTTCTTTTGTATCATTTAGTGTAATTATAATACCTGCTTTGAAAATTATTTTAAGCTTTTGTGAGCCTGCTCATTCCAACTTTCCATTCAACCATTCCAAATCAACCTCCATTAATTATCTTTTTTTCTTGAGAATGTGGCACATTTTCCTATTTCTTAGTGTGTTGAGTTATTTGGGATGGTATCATGGACATTGTGAATGTTGGGCTGTGCAGACTCTGGATTCCGCCATATTCCTCCAGTGAACGTTGATTTTATTTTAGCAGGGAATTAACGTGGTTGGATTCCAGCTGCAAACTCTGCCTCTCGGGGTGCAGCTCAAATCTCAGTTCACTGGGTTGCTTGAAATCTGCACTACGTATGCATGATTTAATGGGCAGTCAGAGAGTTGGCCAAAATATAAGGAATTTGAGGCCGTCTGGCTCTTTCCATGTCTGGATTTCCCTCTTTCACTTTCCAGGAGTTGTAGTTGCCCTGAGTGTTATCATCTGATTCTTCAGGCCGGAAGGATTGTAGCTTTTGGATTGGCATTTTAGCTATCTACCATGTGGTACAATGAGGCCTGGCTTTAGCTGAGAAGCCACGAAAACAAAACAAAACAAAAAAACTCACCCCATGCTATTTCCATCTTGCAAGTATTGATTGTCCAGAGTTTATAGGTACAATTTGTGGGAGGGTTGGTCCAATGAGAGCTTATTTTGCCGATATCAGAAGCAGAACTGCAAGTAGCCATGCTTAACTTAGATTCTTTTAGACAATTATCTCTCTGATACCCTTCTTACTTGGTGTTTGCTGTTTTTAGCCCTCATCTTACTGATTATATCATATTTGTGCTGTTGTAAGATGCCTTGAATCCTCTCCAAATGCAAACGTATGTACATAATTAATAAACAAATGTATAGATAGGTTAAAAAATAAAGCCCTGCTGCTTTGGGGAGAAAACTACACATACTCAAAGCAGTTTCTTTCTCTAGGCCAGTAGTTGCATGACTTGGTCTCAGACAGGCAGACTAACTCAGTGGATGGGAAGAATAGTGGTTCACAGTGAAGGGATGTCATTTCAATTCCAGTTCCGGGCAAGAAAGTGCCAATTCTGTGAACAAAGGGAAAAATGGGCTTGTATTGGCTGAGGTGGCACTCTATTCCATCCCCTTCTGCTGGTTCCCCTTGGGGACCTTTGCCCATTCTGTGAGGTCCTCATGGGACTGTAGATCATTGTGCACCAGCCTCCCACTACAGAGATGGCCACATCACTCAAGCTGGCCAATAAGGGCTTCCCATCTCTTGGCCAAAGAGGTTGGTTCAGGAGTGGAATTGTCTCTGGGATTTATAGCTCTGTGGACTCTGCTGAAACAAGCCTCCCTTCTACTGCGTTTGCTGAGCTGGGAAGAAGGAAACACGGGAGTCAGAAAGGACCAGGAGACATCTTGCCCACCTAAGAGGAAAGTTTGTTGAAATGAAGGGAAACATAATTAGCAGAGCTGAGACACAGAGAGGCAGCCCTATATTCAGCCATATCTGAAAGCAAATTCACCTCTAGACACTTCCCAATTATATGAACCAATGCGTTCTTTTTCAGCTCAAGCTAGTTTAAATTGCGTTCCTTTTACTCTTAACCAAAGAAGTTCTGACAAATGCCAACAGCAGTATTATGAGATTCAAGCACTAGAATTTGTGGTACTCAGTATACATCGGATTCTTTGTAAACTATACAGCTGTGCTAATAATATTTTATGACTTAATGCATTCCTATTCATTTCAAAGTGCCTACAAACCTATACAACATATGACACTGATATCTTAATCATAATCGCTTCCAATCGTCTCAATTCAACAACATCACAGCAAAGCACAACTTAAGAAGTAGTCTCATTTCCTTCTTTGAAGGCAAATAGCATTTCTTAAGTGGAGACTTGCATTTTTATTGCTAAATCATGATTCAATCTGAATAAAATTAACAAAAGACAACAATGACTTCTAATACTCCATATTTGATAACTGTTTAAAACATTTGCCTTAAGTAAATATTCACTGGCTAGTTCCCTTAAGTAAATGTTCACTGGGCTATACAATAAGGAGAGTGGGCCGTGTTGATCCTTTTATTTCCGGGAAAGAAGATTCCAAGGCTAACATTTACCTAACCACACTTCTTTGTTGAGAGAGTAATACTCAGTATGGTACAAACAGAAAAAGTCTTGACTCTTTCTGACCTCTACCTCTTTGAGCAACTTCTCTCAAATTGTTTTCCCTGCACCTGGATGAATTCTCAGAAAGGTCCCATAGCTTTTCCAGTCATCCCATTTATTAATGAAGGGTCTTCTTTTTCAGATACTGGAAAGTCCAGAATAGGGCAGAATGAGGTCCCATAAAACTGGGATAGTTCCGTCTACTATGAGATATTTTGGTCGACTACCAACGCTATAATCCCACATCCACTTTAAAACTCAGAACCGATTTGGGCTCAAAAACCCAACATAGGGAAGAAGCAGCCTGGGGGCTTCTCTCTGTTTCCTTATCTTGCTCAAATACTCTTCTGGCACCTCCAAATTTGGAGATGTGGATAAGGGGCAGAAGCTCCAGCGCAGTTTTTGGTAACTGCAGGTGTTTTCTGGAATCAGTGCGCTGGGCATGGCACACCTCATGCTCACTCGCTCCCATGTGGACTCCTGTAGGTTTCTTGGAGGTCTCCGATGATGCTCCTCAAGTTGTGTCATGTATGTATGACTCCCCCAGCCTCTGGCTTCTGAGGTCCACTCACCTCTGAGTCACTCTGCTGGGATCACCTTGCCTTCTAGATGGTTCTTTGGGGCAGAGTCCCGTTCAAGGTAACTCAGCGCCTGCTCTCTTCTGTGGGGTCCTCATCCAGCCGTGGGAAGCACCCTCCTGCACCCTGTGGCTGTGAGTGCAGCTCACTGCACGCCCCCTCTCCTCATCCTGCCACCATAGGCCACTCTAACAGGGCTTGGCCTTTAGGGTTTGAAATGTGGCTCAAGTATGAGTCCTTTTGTCCCTCCAACTCCCCAGTGCACCTGTCAAGCTCCTGCGGGTTGTTTTGAAGCCTCAAAATCTCACAAGGCTTGTTGTGGGGTGGTGGTGGGGACAGGAAGGGGGCACGGTGAGACACTCCTGCCTCATCCCTCCAACAGCTCTCATTCTAAAGAACTCCCCTCTGCCTGTCCCTTGCTCTGTCCCCCCAGCCCCTTCTTGTGTAGTCGCCAGGCATATAAGGACCTAAAAGTCTGAAAATGGATTTTGTAATCTTTTAGTGAGTCCTGGATAGATAAGCAGTTATTTTTCTTTCCCTCTGGGGTCTCTGCTGAAACTGTGGAATAACAGGAGAAGTTGCACCTAACATCCTGGTAGAAATGATTCATGGTAAGCATCCAAACACAGTTTCCCCTGCTCCCCACTCACACCGTGAGAGATGGATGGGCCAGATGTCATAATCCTCCTCCCATGTGACAGAGGAGCAAAGTGGCAATGCGAGTTACCTAACTAGAAATAAAGGGGTAGGCTGAACCCAGCTCTCTTGACTCAATCTGAATGTTCTTTCTGCGGCCAAAGGCCAGTGTGCAGCTCGGAGTATCCCATGGTGGCCACGAGGGGGCAGTGACAGGCATGCTGACCACAGCGGCCCACAACCCAGCCAGAGAGGTCGTGGAGGCCCTCCCATCTCACTCACACTGCCAGCCACGCCTGCCTTCTGATCTTTCTTCAGACACACCAAGCCCTTTCTCATGCTAGCGTTTACGATTAGCATCCTAGAGCCACAAATTGGGCACTTAAAACAGAAATCAATCTCTCCTGGTTCTGGAGGTATCGGAAATCAAAGTGTCAGCTGGGGTGGTTCCTTCTGAGGGAGTGTCTGTTCCATGCCTCTCTCCTAGCATCTGGTGACAACAGGCAATGCTGGGTGTCCCTTGGCTTGTCGTGGCATCACTCCCGTCTGCTTTCATTCTCACGTGGTCATCTTCTCTCTGTGTGTCTTTCTCCTCTTTTTAGGAGGATACCAGCTATATTGGATTAAAAGCCTTCCTTACTCCAATATGACCTAAAGTCATCTGCAACAATCTTAGTTTTAAATAAGGTCTGATCCTGCAGAGAGTCAGGTGGTTAGAATGTCAACTTATCTTTTGGGGAAGACACAATTCAACCCTAAAACCACTGCCTTTGTCCGTAAATCCACCCCCACTTCCCTGACCGCTCGTTTCATTACTGAGGTCTCAGCCTCTGTGTCAGCTTTCCCTCTCCCTGGGCCACCTCAAAGCTCAACGTCAGCCCAAATAGCTAGAGCAGGATCAGCTGAATTTCAGGGCCAAGCACACCTAGAAACGAACCATGCTGGCTGTCAGCCATGGGTGGTGTTGGTGAAAGGACAGTCCTTCCTGAATGGATGCCTGTTACTCCCAGGGCCGCCAGAGTAGGGTGGGCTGTGCCATCAGGGTGACCCTGAAGATGATGATACTGCTTCCTCTACAGAGTTGTTGGAAGGCAAAGGGAAGATGTGCTGTAAAAACCTACCACAATGTCTGGTACAGAGTAAGCATTCAATAAATGTAAACTATTATTATTGTGGTCATCAGGATGTCTGGAACCATGGATGCTGTCTCTGTTTTCTCTACACATCTCCACCCCACCAGCCTGTTATCACTGTTACTGTTTCTAAAACATTGAATGATGAGATCGAGTTTCTGTATCAGCTTCCTCTACTGAGCCGGGAGCTCTTTGAGAGTAAGGACTAGGTCTCAGTTTTCCTAGTGTCTTACATGACATCTGCTTCAGAAGAGATGCACACATTAATTACCTAACAATTTTTAATACAGATGACAATAATTTGGGGCTGCCATTAATTCCAGGAAAGGGGAAGCTTTTGAGCTGACTCTTGTCTTTATTCTATTTCCTTTCTTTCTTTCTTCAGTCCCCTTGGCCTCTGTCTTAAACTCCCGGGGATGGGGTGATGGGTTTGGTTGTTAATGTAAACCTAACAACTCTGAAGTGGTTCAGGAGGCTTCACTGGCTTCATAGACTCGACGTTTCCAAAACCAAGAGGGACTTGTTGATGGCAAGGTAGAGGGTGACGTTAGTGGGCCTCAAGTTGTCCCCAGTAGCAGCTCCTCAGGCTCATGAGACCCATGTTAGCAACCACACAGTCCCCTCTGCCTCAGGCCCTCCAATCCTCTTCTCAGCTCCCTTGCTTCTGGAGTTACTAGAAAGAAATTAGATCATTTGCCAGCCCATGATTTCTGGACTGAGAAATGCTAGTCTGGTTCACTTTCTTTCCTTGAGACTTCAAGGAAGCCCACACTTAAGGTAAATAGAAATCTGATTTGTGTACAAAGGCCTCTTTTAAAATCTCTCTCAGATCCCATTCTGATATCTGCTGACTTCATGATGTCTATTTTATTTTTTTCATTTTTTAAATGATGCATGGCATTTGTCCATATTTACAGGGTACATAAGGTATTTGGAAGCATATACACAATGTGTAATGATCAAATCAGGACATTTGGGATATCCATCACCTTGAGTATTTATCATTTCTTTGTGTTGGGAGCATTTCAAATCTTCTCTACTAGCTGTTTTGACATGCATAATACATTGTTGTTAACTACAGTCACCTACTGTGCTATCAAACATTAGACGTATTCCTCCTGTCTAACTGCATATTTGCACCTATTCACCAATGTTTCTTCATCCCACTTCCTTCCCAGCCTCTAGTAACTGTGCTGTTTCAAAACACTGAATTACAATTCAGGCCCATGGCCCCTGCCTGAACCCTTGTTGTGGGTGGGAAACCCAGTCACCCCTCAGCTGATGGCACGAGATCAGCAGGATCGATGGGTCACATGACAAAGAGAGAAGCAGGTATTCTCTCCACATCTGATAAACACTGACAAGAGTTAGGTGATTCTCCTACACATGGCACTATCTTGTTTTGAGAAAGGATTTGCCTCAACCAAATACAGGGCCTGACAGCTTTTCTCTCAAATGAATCAGTGGGAAGGAGCTGAAGTGACTTTTTGTTTTGAAAGAAATGAAATATTTAAAGAGAGAGTTTTCTATTTTTCCCCTAGGAGAAGGGAGCCCTTAATATTCCCATCAACGATGACACATATGAATCACAGCCCTTTCTTTCCTATAAAAGCATCATGATTCATTACAAAGCCCGCCAGCTGTGGGCTGCATGTGATTCTCCTGACAGTGCAGGCTTTCCTGGGAGAAGAACTCTGGGAACACACCACTCCCAGCTGCAGGTTATGATGACCAGCCCTCTGTCTGCATCTTTTCAGAGACTGGGGAGGGGCTAGGGGCAACCCTTGTGATGCATGCAGAGCACTCTGCAGAAAGGTCGCTCTCCTTGTCATCTGTGAACCAGGTCACCTTGGCTGAGAAAGTAAACTGCATTTTTTTAGTTAAAATTTTGTGCATAGACAAAACTGTATAATTGTTTGTTGAATAAGCTTTATAGACGCATAACTTACATACAATCAACTATGCCCATTGCTGTGGACTAAATATTTGTGTTCCCCCCCAAAATTGGTATGTGGAGACCTAAGCCCCAGTGTGATGGTGTTAGGAGGTGGGGCCTTTGGGAGGTGATTCAATCATGAAGGCGGAGCTTTCATGAGTGGGATTAATGCCCTTGTTTAAAAAACCCCAGAGAGCTCCCCTATCTAGTCCACCATGAGAGGACTTGGTGAGAAGTTGTCAAGAGGGCGCTCATCAGAACCTGATCGTGCTGGCACCCTGATTTTGTACTTCCAGCCTCCAGAACTGTGAGAAGTCAATTTCTGTTGTCAATAAGCCACCCAATTTGTGATATTTGGGGAGAGCAGCCTGAACAGACTAAGATATCCAATTTATGTGCACATTTTGAGTTTTGACAAATGATACATGTGTGCATCCTCCACCCTAACCAAGAGAGAGAACATTTCTGCCATCCCATAAAGTGTTCTTGTGTCCATGTGCAGTCAGTCTCTCTCACTCCCACCCTGGTCAACCACTGAGCTGCTTCCCATCACTATAGCTTAGTTTGCCTGTTACAGAATTTTAATAAATGGGCACATGTACAGTCTTTTACATACATGGGACTCTGGTAATCTTTTACATACATTTACATAAATGGATTCATGTGCAGTCTTTTGTATCTGGCTTTTTTTAAGCTCAGCATGATACTTTTGAAATTCACTAATACTATTGCATGTATGTATAGGTAGTTTATTTGAGTGGCTGAGTAGTATTCCATTGTATAAATATGCCACAGCTGGTTCAGCCACTGGCCTGATGATAGGCATTTGGGTTGCTTCCAGGTTGTGGCGATCGTGAATGGAACTGCTGTGAACATTAATGAACAAGTCTTTCTGGGGACATGTGCCCCCCTTTGTCGTGCACACATATTATACTTAGGAGTGGATCAAATATGATGATACAGAGCAGGAGCAGGGATTTGGGGGAAAGGTGAATATTCCAGGTGATAGAAAAGAAAACTATAATATTCTAATAGAGTGGAAATCCATGTGGCATGGGTTGCTGCAGGATGGGTGATACGGCAGCAGGCATGGAGTGTCTTGCAGTACAGAGATTTAACAATTTCTTGCTTTTCTCCAGATTACATGAGCTTGGACAAGCCCCTTACCTTCTGGGACCACCACAAAATGAAAATAATAATATCTGATTCTTACTTCACCAAGCTTTAAGATCATGTCTTGGGAAATGTTTGGGTCCTTTAAGAGAACTTTAGCTATAAAAAGCCAAGGTGACATACATTGTACTTACAAATATGGATTGAGTCCAGGAGGCCAGGCACAGAACAGACATATGGTAAGATCTGTTGGGGAAATATAACCACAACCAAAATCTTCTCCCAACCCAGAAATCCTCTCCACAAAAGTAATAGAAAACAAAAACACTTTGAGTATTGAATAAGCATTAAACCAGAATGTAGTGCCCATTGCAGGCAGTCTGCTGAGAGATTGCAAAGACAGAAAGAAATCTCATCCCTTTATATAGTCAAGTGGGTATAACCCATACATACATGTTTTCAAGATCATCAATAACTAGTTGAGAGAGTGTTGCTCTGTAGCCCAGGCTGGAGTGCAGTGGCGCAATCTTGGCTCATTGCTATCTCTGCCTCCCGGGTCCTGGTTCAAGCAATTCTCCCACCTCAGCCTTCTGAGTAGCTGGGATTATAGGCACGTGCCACCATACCCAGCTAATTTTTGTATTTTTTTAGTAGAGGTAGGGTTTCACCATGTTGGCCAGACTAGTCTTGAACTCCTGACCTCGTGATCCACCTACCTCGGCCTCCCAACATGCTGGGATTACAGTCGTGAGACACTGCGCCCTGCCAACGTCCCCTATCTTTATGGGAGAAGGTGGTTTTGCAACTTGGGGCGAGGTGCCCACTGAGGTTAGGCCCCTCACTTCCCTCAGAAACTGGGACATAGGGATACTACCTCCCTTACTGCTTACATTGCAAAGAGATGGCCTCCTGATCCTTGAGAAAGACATTCCTAGGTCATAAAGCTGAAAAATGCCAATCTAGTCTTCAAAAGGGTTTATATATATTTCAAAGAGAGAAGAAAGAATTTACAATGATAAGGTTTCTAAAGTAAAAGTTCCAAGAAAAAGGAGGGGAGAGAAATCTCTTATCTTTAACAGGGAGACTTAAGCCTTTTATTTTTTAATTCGTGTTTGTCCTTACAGTACATGATGATTGATTCTTAAGATGATGCATACAAAATAACTCACGTATGGTTCCAGCTCTCAATCTGGAGCCTTAGGCTCTGGGATGAGCAAAGGTGAGGATAAAATTGAAGGCTCCAACCCTGCCCACCTCCCCGCAACCTCTGGCTCCCACAGTGGATGCCACCCAGCATTTCTTTTCCTTTCCGATCCAACCTTTTCTATCTCCGATTCATTTTTATTCACAAGGAGGCGCCTCCTAGGAAACCACTCTTCTGTTTCCCCCACTGCTGGCTCCGGGGCTTTGATTTCTGTTGGGGTCACTGCACTCCTTCAGAAGCCCCAGCAACGTCCTTAACTGACCCTTTCCCTCTGGAGGCCCCCGGGTTCCGGGAGGACACAAGACTCCCCACTGTGCCGGGCGTTGTTTTGGTTCCAGGCGCCACCCCCTGCACCCCACTTATTAGATCCAAACCCGGTCATGACCTGCACCCTCTGTCCTGGGCTGATTCCCCTATTATTCTGTCTGAAAAGAGGCATCTGTAAGCTGCCCAGTCCAATTACCGCGGTTTTTGCCTGAAATGTTACCAATTTTTAAATATTTTTAACTGAAATTGGGTGGCTTCCCTTTCTAATTAATTCAAGTGGCCTCTTCCCTGATGGTGGTGGCTATAATTATAATCACTTAACTCCCAGAGGACTGTTTAAAATTTGAGGATGTGCAAGGTGACTTTTTAAAAATCACCCTTTGTTTACCTGGATTTGGTTTCTGGGGAAGAGAAAGCGTTTGCACAATAAATGTGTTATCTTACCCTGTTGCTCAGAGAACCACATGTGTTGGCTCCATTCATTTCAGCCCTGTGGAGAGCTGGGGCCGGTGAGTGTGTGTTTGGTGATGTGTGATACTGTAGGAGGAGGGAGATGATGATACTGTCATTATTTAAAATCACTTCCACCCACTGGGCTGAGTCACTGGAACGTCACGGCATGGAATTTTGCATCAGTCCCAAAAATATACCTCTGTGAAGCTTTCTGCTCTCTCTAGCGTGCTTATTCCCTCACTCAGGCCCTCCCTAAAAGGCAGTCTGCGTGCATCTTCTATATAGAGTGCCTAGATTCTTTGCCTGCGTCGTCCTGACCACAGTGATACAGCACATTTGTGCAACACTCGGCATGGCCAACCTAAGCTCTAAAAGGGGCAGTGTGAGTATCCCCACGTTACATGCAAATAAAACTCCTGAACATTCTAGGAGGCTAAGGATTTGACCCAAGCTAAGGGGAGAAGCCTGGGCTAGAATCCAGTTTCCTGCCTTCTGGTCTAATCCTGAAGTGACAGGAGAGGAAAAAGGACTTTGGGTCTAAAAACATGGACCTCTGGGAAAATGCCCCAGCAGGAGACAAAAACCCACTTTAGCTGAAAAGATTCTACCTTCCATTCAATTTCAGATTTCAGAACCAGCCAGACCATTTTCTTTTTTTCCCTCTTGTATTTCAGATCATGATACATATTCTCTCCCTGCTCCTCAAAATCCAAAACAAGAGTCTTCCTATAAGGGCTTGGCTGATTTCCAGAACACGAATAACCGTTCGTAAGGAAAAGAGTGACTTTCCAGGCATTAGGCAGTAAGGCCTGGCCTAGCAGTTCTAAGAACACAGCTTTGGGGCCAGACAGGGCTGAGGAAGGTGACTTTGGGCAGGCCACAGTGATGCTGCATCTAGTTTCTTAGAGTTGTACCATCACAGCGTTGTTACGACAGTTAAATGAGATGGTGACTGTAAAGCGCTTCTTAGCATGGAGCCTGCCACTTAGCAAACCCTCTAGAAATGTGGGTGATAGCGATATTATGAATTTTTAATAATTATACCACATACCTGGTGGATACTGGATACTGTAAGTAATTACTCTTGTCTCACTTTTTAGGCAGCTTCTATAATGGCAGTCTTAAGATTTCCTCTGCAAAAGAATTTTAAGCATGTATCTTAAACTCAACGTCTAATCACACTACCAAAACAAATCTGTAATGGAAACGTTTGCTTTACATTTATCATGTGGGTGACTGGAGCCCCCTGCTGTCAGGGAAGCCCTAGTTACCTGTTTTGGGGAGGTTTTGTTTTGTTATTTTGTTTTTTAAATCCAATTGCCAGATAAATTCTTGAGCACCTTCTAGGAAGAATCCTGGTGAGGTTCGGGAGGATTGGTTAACCCATCAGGTCATAACCCAACAGGTCTCACACCACCAGGGACATGAGAAAACCTGCCCACTCCATATTTACTGGGCATCCTCTCCGACAGCAGGGTAAGTTGGGATTTCTTGACACTTCTTGAGTATTCCAGAGTCCCCTTTCCCAAATAAGAACCTCCATCTTCCTCACAGAGAGATTGGAATCCTCTTGCTGCCCTGAGTACAAAATGTGTCCTGGGGTTCTTTGCTATGTGGAAAGAACCAGAATGACCATGGAAGGCATCTCATTGTGACCCCCTGTCCTGCTCTAAGGAGGGTGGGGCCTGCAAGCCTCCCCCAGCTCCTACCCTTCCCAGGTAAGTACTAATCGTGGCTGCAGAGGGATCTAGTCACATGGTACTGGCAAGGGTTGCAGCAGAGATGTGCCATCTGCCAAAAGGTGGCCTGCATAGGATTCAGCCCAGCAACCCCACTGCTGATGAGACACTCAGATGAAAAGCCTGGTTAGATAATTTGGACCAGTTATCATCATAGCATAACAACAATAAACAGACATTTACAGAGCATTTACTGTGTGCCAGGCATGGTTCTAAGCACATTACATTGATTAACTCTTGAGTTCTGTCCTCAGGCCCCAGAAGGGAGAGCATCTGAACTCCTTCCAGATCCTGGGGCGAGGACGCATGCCAGGTAAGAGGAGGAAGGAAAGGAGAGAGCTTTCTCTGTTCTGGAACATCTGCAGGCTTCAAGCCCTCCTCATCTCCTCAGAGATGTTCCTGCATCACATCAATTAAGCTTTCTCCTACTTCCAAACTCAGGCGTCTCCAAAATATTTTTTTCTGAAATGACTGGGATCCCTCCCCAACATCTTCACCAGACCACCGGGTGACTCTGGGGTGGCACTTGCCTTCTCTGAGCCTCACTGCTTTCTAGATCATCATCAGCATCTCTAGCCGGAGCTGCCTGCCCAACCTCTGGCCCCAGTAGGACATAAAGATCCTCAATCCGGCCAGGCACGGTGGCCCAAGCCTGTAATCCCAGCACTTTGGGAGGCCGAGGCAGGCGGATCACCTGAGGTTCGGAGTTTGAGACCAGCCTGACCAACATGGAGAAACCCCAACTCTATAAAAATACAAAATTAGCCGGGTGTGGTGGTGCATGCCTGTAATCTCAGCTACTCAGGAAACTGAGGCAGGAGAATCGTTTGAACCTGGGAGGCGAGTTTGCAGTGAGCTGAGATCACACCATTGCACTCCAGGCTGGGCAACAAGAGCAAAACTCTGTTAAAAAAAAAAAGACCCAATCCACAAGGAAAGTATCAAAAGGGACCTTGGGGCTGAAGGATGAACCATCTTTTGAGTCCTTTCAATAGTGCTAGAAAAAAACCCATGAGCTTCTCCAGAGTTAAAATATTTTCTTTTCTCTGTAACTCCTACAGCTAACAATGACCCCCACACAGCAGGCACTCAGTAGATGTCTATTGAGGAATGACTGACTGGATCATCCCACTCAGCACACTCAGATCTCCCTTCGAGAACACCAAGGTTTGGAATGTAGTTGATGAGCAGCTGGTGGGCATTTCTAACTAGAACATGGTACAAATAATTAAGTAAATGTTAACTGAGCAGAGAGATTGTCA
The DNA here is from genome assembly GCF_008728515.1 of Papio anubis. Classification (NCBI taxonomy): domain Eukaryota; kingdom Metazoa; phylum Chordata; class Mammalia; order Primates; family Cercopithecidae; genus Papio; species Papio anubis. Next base: position 98,506,948 of record NC_044983.1, on the reverse strand, counting down.
AAAACAAATACATTGACATGGTGGAACTATTCAATCCTTTGCCCATCTGCCAAGAACAGTCTGAGGCACATGTATGGATGATAAAGGCAGAAACGGGCTGGCCTTCAGAATCCCTGTTCATTCAAAGATTTTATACCAGGTCAAAATTTCAGAGGCACTACAGGCGGGGTCAGTACTAGACAATGGGAGAAGAAATTCAGTTCTATCCTTTGTTCCCATCAAACCTGCAGAATTCCCCAGTGTGGCCTCCTCCCAGCCCTCAACCTACCTTCTGCAGCTAGAGCCCCCTGCTGCACCACCATACCAACCAGGGGAAAGACCCAACGTGACAAAATGCAAAGGGAGAGATGAACCAACGTAGCGAGCAGCAGGGTTTCCTGCTAAATCTGTTCCTCCACAAGAGAAGAACAAAAATTACCCACAGCGACCTCCGCACAGATAGCAGAGATTCCATATCAACACACAGCAAGGAGAAGGGCCTACAGAAGCCAACCGAAGTGGTACTTTTTAAAGGATTGATGATAAATATGTACTTTTGATGACATATTTTTTCACCAAGATTTTAAAATGCAAACTTGGTTTCCTTTTATCTTCAACAGCATATATTTATAAATATATATATATCAGATATTCAGTGTCACCGTTGCCTCCGGGAGGAGAAATATCACGAACAGAAATATGCCAGAAGGACGGGGAGTGGTGGCTGCAACTCCAGCATTTTGGGAGGCTGTGGTAGGAGGACTGCTTGAGCCCAGGAGTTCAAGACCAGACCGGGGAACATAGTGAGACCCTGTCTCTATTAAAAACTAACCTGACGTGGTGGTGTGTGCTTGTGGTTCCAGCTACTCGGGAGGCTGAGGTAGGAGGATCGCTTGAGCCCTGGAGGTCCAGGCTGCAGTAAGCCAAGATCGGGCCACTACACTACAGCCTTGGTGACAGAGAGTGGCTCCGTCTCAAAAGAGAGAGAGACACAGAGAGAGATAGGGACAGAGACAGAGAGAGAGAGAAATGTGCCAGATACGGAGTACAAAAGAAGTAAAACAAAATTCAGTTGCCTAGTGCCTGAGGGAATGCCGTCTGAATTTTCAGACTTCTTCAGAAATTCCCACACATCAGCTGCATGATGTGCAGGTGACTTTAAAATTGTCTGCTACAGCATAGAATAAACCCAGAGGCAAGTTGGGACCTCTGACAACCAAGAGTATAGGATGTGGCACCAGTTAGCCAGCCATTCAGAGGGAAGTCAACCAAGAGGCATTTTTCTAAGCTTCCCTTGCCCAAAGCAGGGCCCTCCTCAGTCTGGCTGCCCATCAGCTCTGGAAACCTGGTCTCTCCTAATTTCCTCTTGCCCACTCCATTCCAGCCACACCAATGTAAACTGTTTTCATCCGTGCCGGGAGGTCTCCTGCCTTCAGTATTTGCACTTGCTGTTCCCTCTGCCCCAGAGCTCCTATCCCAGGTATCTTCATGGCTTCCTCCTTATTTCCTTTGCTCAGATCTCTCACTTTCTCAGGAAACCTGACATCCTATTCAAAATGACAGTCCCTCCCCCAGCGTCTTCTAGTGCTTCCCGGCTCTCTCTCGCTCTCTCTCTCTCTCTCTCTTTCTCTCTTTTGCTTTATTTGTTCGTTAGTTGCCTTGCCCCTCTAGACTGAAAACTCCTTGATGGCAGGGATTTCTTTCTGTCTCATATACTGCTATATCCCTAGCACCTAGACCCTAGCACACAGAAGCTCTGAAATTATTTTTTTAATGACTGGAGCAAATGAAAGCTATTTATTGGATTTGAAAATGACTTTGCCTTTTTGACAGATCACAAAGGGGCAACGTTTAAGAGTTTTAAAATGTTATTTGTGATTTTACTCATGTCCTCCTCTGAATATTAAGACTGTGAATGTTCATGACAAGCATCTCTAAAAAGGCTAGAGTTCCACTATGGGAGGCCAAGGCTGGCATATCACTTGAGGTTGGGAGTTCAAGACCAGCCTTGTCCAACACTGCGAAACCCCATCTCTACCAAAAATACAAAAATTAGCTGGGCATGGTGGTGGTGCCTATAATCCCAGCTACTTGGGAAGCTGAGGCAGGAGAATCTCTTGAACCTGGGAGGTAGAGGTTGCAGTGAGCTGAGATCTGTGTTTTTCTTCCTCTATCTGCCACATCCTCTGTCACCACCACCATAGCCTTCCCCCACCCCACCCCTGTCCTCTACTACAATGTATACACACACATCCTCTTGGCTTTCTTCCCATTTAAGCATCTAGAATATTTTGCAAATTGAAAGACGCTATGGTAGGGGAAAAAAAAAAAGAAGTGTCTATTGGCTGGGCGTGGTGGCTCACACCTGTAATCCCAGCACTTTGGGAGGCCGAAGTGGGCAGATCACCTGAGGTCAAGAGTTTGAGATCAGCTTAGCCAACATGGTGAAACCCCGTATCTACCAAAAATACAAAAATTAGCCGGGCATGGTGGCAAGCGCCTGTAATCCCAGTTACTTGGGAGTCTGAGGCAGGAGAATTGCTTGAAACCGGAAGCAGACGTTTCAATGAGCCAAGATCGTGCCACTGCACTCCATCCTGGGCAACAGAGTGAGACTCTGCCTCAAAACAAAAACAAAGCCCTCAAAAAGAGGAGTCTATTTTTAGTTTCAAAAGCTTAGACCCTGAGAAAATTCAGAGCACAGAAAAATTATGATGAGTATGGGTCAGATTTCTATATCCTCAGACAACAAACAGATTTCCCAGGCTGTTGGAGGTAAGGACTGGGAGGGCAACAGGGATGAAGGGAGAAAGGGAGAGGTTAACGGAGCCCAAGACAAGGGGACCTTATTCCTGAAAGAGCCATGGGTTCAGGAGCTGACTCAGCAGCCTCACCCTCCATCCTGGTGGGCATAAATGCCACCAGAGCAGGGGAGCTTTCTGAAGGTCGTTCCCACTGACTTCTTGTTACAATGCTTTTGGCTGCAAGTAACACCTCTGTCTAAAGACAGCTTAACAGAGACAATTATCTCATAAGAAGTCCTAAAAAAGAGGTCTTAAGGTTGGTTCAGCAGCTTACTGTCATCAAGAACCCAGGCTCGGCCGGGCGCTGTGGCTCACGCCTGTAATCCCAGCACTTTGGGAGACTGAGGCGGGCAGATCACGAGGTCAGGAGATCAAGACCATCCCGGCTAACACTGTGAAACCCTGTCTCTACTAAAAATACAAAAAATTAGCCGGACGCGGTGGTGGGCGCCTGTAGCCCCAGCTACTCAGGAGGCTGAGGCAGGAGAATGGCGTGAACCCAGGAGGTGGAGCTTGCAGTGAGCTGAGATCGCGCCACTGCACTCCAGCCTGGGCGGCAGAGCGAGACTCTGTCTAAAAAAAAAAAAAAAAAGAACCCAGGCTCTATCTCCTGCTATCTCAGAGGGTTGGGCTTTCTCTTAGGCTGTTACCTCATGGATGCAAGTGGCTGCCATAGCTCCAAGCATCACACCCTCATGTAACTGCATCCACAGACAGAACCCCATAAGGCAGAGAAGGAGTGCTATTCTTGTGCATCTTTCCTTTTAGCAAGGAGGAATATCTTTCCTAGAAACTCTCAACTGACTTCCCCTTACATCTTATTGGTTAGAACTGGTCACATGTGCCCTCTCCTAGCTGCAATACAGCCTATGAATATCTGGCATATTCTGTCTCTATAGGGAAAAGTGAGTGCTACCCCCAGGGATGAATGGAAAAGGAATATGGAGCTACTCTGCCAAGGAGAAAACCATCAGTATATGCCATGACCTCTCTGACAGGTTGTCTGTCATCCACTAACCGTCCTCCAAGAGTGGCACCTGCCTGTGCCCAAGACTTGGTCCCTTTCTGACTTACTTTTAATGTTGCAGGACTTGCATAAAGCCTCTTTGAGGAGAAGAGGTCCCTAGAACCCATCAGGGCAATGGCACGGGGAAGGGAAACATCTCACCCTTGCCCTTGGACAGGGTTAACTGGAGGATTTGCTCTGGACTCAACTCTTTGCTACCCCTCAAGCCAAGACAGTGGGGCACTCTGCAGACCCCATCGTACAACCAAACATCATACTAGAATATCAAAGGCTCATGGCCACTTCAGGCCCTGCCACCAGAATGATCACTAGCAAAATACCATGTGAAGTGTGAATTCAGAACTGATTTCCCCATCGCAAGTCTACATAGAATAGCCCAAGGAATAATGTAGACTGGAAATAGAACTTGATTCTGAGAATTCTGGTAGGTGGAATTTAGTTCAGTAGTAAATAAAGCAAAGCTGATTGTTGCTTTTCTATTTAAGACTCGCTGTTTCTTAGAGCTAAGTCAGCAGGCACGCTGCTTCTGTAGATAAATATAGATTTAAATAACAGGATCATCTATATCTGGTTCCATTTCCTTTTCTATTAAAAGGAAATAGCCTGAACACTTGCATTAAAATTAAAAGTGGGTAATCAGGCACACTAAATAAGAATGTGCTAGATAAGTGAAAACAGATTACCAAATAGGACATTTTAAAAATCACAACTATGGTATATATACACACACACTATATATATATGTATATACACACACATACTACATACATACAGACATACATAATGTAATACATTAAAACAATAACATAATTATGTGGGATTATGGATTATTTGAATTGTTCTCTTTTGCGGGAAATAGGAATGACGGAGAACTAAATTAATTAGGCATTAGCCATATGGAAGCCAGATTGTCTCAGTGCCTTATTCACTGCCTCACACTGAGGCTTCTCCAGGCCCTGATGAAGAGCACATGCTTCAGCGGCTAATGTGGTCCAGCTTGAAGGGCGGACGGGTAAGGTGAGGTGCTTGGAATCAGGGAAAGAAGAAGAGAAGAGACAGTTACGTTTCCATGTTTAAACGTATGTGGTGTGTTCAGCTCAGAAACTTCTCTTATTAAACAAATTCCATGTGATTAATACAATTCACTAGGTGTACATGGATAAATTTAACTGCACCACTGCACAGCAAAGACAATATATGCCTTATCCTAGAAAACATGACTTCAGAAAATCCACTTTCCAAATTCCTCCATCTAGATAATATGACTTCTAAGGGTGAGGGGTTGGGAGGGGCATGGATGATGAGAAGGTACTTAATGGGTACGATGTGCATTATTTGGGTAATGGATACCCTAAAAGCCCTGACGTCACCACTACACAATTTATGCATGTAACAAAATTGCATTTGTAACCCATACATTTATACAAATAATAAAATGGGGGAATCATGCATAAATAAAAATAAAGGATCTATTTGGAACTAACTGTTTGAATATAAAAGTACATTTCAGGCTGGGCGCAGTGGCTCACGCCTGTAATCCCAGCACTTTGGGAGGCCGAGGTGGGTGGATCATGAGGTCAAGAGATCGAGACCATTCTGGCCAACATGGTGAAACCCCATCTCTACTAAAAAAATGCAAAAATTAGCTGGGCATGGTGGCACACGCCTGTAGTCCCAGCTACTCAGGAGGCTGAGGCAGGAGAATCCGTTGAACTCAGGAGGCGGAGCTTGCAGTGAGCAGAGATCACACCACTGCACTCCAGCCTGGGCAATACAGCGAGACTCTGTTTCCAAAATAAATAAATAAATAAATAATAAAAACGAATTTTATTTATTTTATTTTATTTTTTATTTGAGACAGAGTCTCACTGTGTTGCCCAGGCTGGAGTACAGTAACATGATCTTGGCTCACTACAACCTCCAGCTCCTGGGTTCAAGCGATTCTCATGCCTCAGCCTCCCCAGTAGCTGGGATTACAGGCGCACACCACTATGCCTGGCTAATTTTTTCTATTTTTAGTAGAGATGGTGTTTCACTGTGTTGGCCAGGCTGGCCTCGAACTCCTGGCCTTAAGTGACCCACCCACCTGGACCTCCCAAAGTGCTGGGATTACAGGCGTGAGCCACCATGCCCAGCCTAAAAGTAAATTTTAAAAAGGCAAATGGAGGGTAAAAGAAGGCATCCGTTCTTTTAAAAAAAATGATAATATGACTTTTGGGTTCTCTGTTGACAAATCTGAAATACTCATGATTCTAAATGTATCTCTTTGATATTTTGCAATAGGAAATCTAGGCTAAAAGAAATTTTCGATGGATCATCTAGTTGCTGGCTGGTTTCTTCATTAAGTTAAAAAGAATGGTGCACTTTGGAAACCAGGAGAAGCCTCTTAAATGCCTCACTTTGAGAGATTCCTTGACTGTGCTAATGAGCCCAGGTAAGGAGGAGCAGAAAAGTTTATCCATCAACATTTGCAGTCTTTCCTAGTTCTGCTTTTCAAAGGGGAACTTAATGAGAAAATAGCAAGAATGAACAAGAAACCTGCAGTGCTTGTTTTTTTTTTTCTTCAGTGTTTGATTCTTCAAGATAATGTATACTACAACTACACGAAAGAACAAATTCAGTCTTGTTTAGCCACTTCACAAAGTCAAGCAGAAAATGGTTTGTCTGTGAGTTTCAAAATTTGGGGGCCACAGCCCACAGCAAGAAATACATTTTACATCGCAAGGTTTTGCAAAACAGTATTTGCGCTTATGGCTTGCATAGCACACTAATGCTTTTTGTTTTACTCTATTCTGTTCTACTCTGAGGTCTTACTTACTCCCTCCTTCTCCCTCCTTCCCTCCTTTACTTCCTTTTTTCTTCCTCTTCTTCTTTTGAGACATGGAATGCGGTGACTTGATCCCAGCTCACTGCAGCCTCGAACTCCTGGGTTCAAGCAATCCTCCCATCTCACCCTCTGAGTAACTCAGACCACAGGGACACAACACCATGCCAGCCGACTTTTTTTACTTTTACTTTCGCAGAAACAGAGTCTCCCTATGTTTCCCAGGCTGGTCTCAGACTCCTGGCCTCAAGTGATCCTCCCACCTTGGCCTCCTTGAGGTGGTGAGCCACCATACCTGGTCTCTTTCTTTCTTTTCTTTTCTTTTTCGTTAAGAAAGTACTGATGGAAACTCCATATGTTGGTTTCACAAACCCCTGATAAATCTTAGTCTACAGCTTGAAAAACACTGGATTAAATGGTAATTATAAATTAATGAGGATTAATACAAAGGATATTTTTAAGTCAGTTATAATAATTGAATTGTGCTAAGGAGAATAAAACAAATTCCCATGTTATAAAGTATATCATAATAGCAGGCTTTGTGATATTTTATTCCTTCTTTCTTTACTTAGGAAAAAAGGTTTTGATTAAGAAAATAATACTAGACTCAAATACAGTCTCACTATAAAAAATGCCCACCGATTGTAAACTAGTTCAACCATTATGGAAAACAGTATGGCGATTCCTCAAGGATCTAGAACTAGATGTACCATATGACCCAGCCATCCCATTACTGGGTATATTCCCAAAGGATTATAAATCATGCTGCTATAAAGACACATGCACATGTATGTTTATTGCGGCACTATTCACAATAGCAAAGACTTGGAATCAACCCAAATGTCCATCAGTGACAGACTGGATTAAGAAAATATGGCACATATACACCATGGAATACTATGCAGCCATAAAAAAGGATGAGTTTGTGTCCTTTGTAGGGACACGGATGCAGCTGGAAACCATCATTCTTAGCAAACTATCACAAGAACAGAAAACCAAACACCGCATGTTCTCACTCATAGGTGGGAACTGAACAATGAGATCACTTGGACTCGGGAAGGGGAACATCACACACCGGGGCCTATCATGGGGAGGGGGGAGGGGGGAAGGATTGTATTGGGAGTTATACCTGATGTAAATGACAAGTTGATGGGTGCTGACGAGTTGATGGGTGCAGCACAGCAACATGGCACAAGTATACATATGTAACAAACCTGAACGTTATGCACAGGTACCCTAGAACTTAAAGTATAATAATAATAAAAAATAAATTTAAAAAAAAATGCCCACCATACAGGCCAAGTAGAAGTCCTTGTGGCCTACTCCTCACTCCCACCTGGTACCTTCCCAGCAGAGCGTGCTTTCCAGGCCTTTCCTAGGCATTTACACACACGTCGGTCTATTTAGAAAGATGAAGTTTTGCTCTGTGTTTTCATAAATAGCTGATGAGGATCAGGATACACTACCCTAAATGATGGCATCTTGGCACTTGAGAAAACAGCAGAAGCGGGAAGGTCACTCTCGCCTTCTTCCACCCTTCTCCCATGAAGCAGGCCATAAAAACCTAGGATGGATAATTCTGACCTCCCCCTGAAGTAGGGACACACGAGTGATGCCCTCTGTATACCCGGAGGAAAGGAACGTTCTCATCCCTGAAGACGAGGGGACACAGAAATGAATCTGAACAGGCCTTGCTGAATTTCTCCCAGTTCATTACCATTAGGTCTGTTGTAGGAATTACGTAAGAATCAAAGTTCAGTTCTTTACACTCTATATGTTAATAACTTCAACATCATTGGTGGCCTATGGCTGTTGCAGTTGGAGGTTGTTAATTTGATCTCTTATGTATAAACATGTCCCATTTTATTGTACTTCATTTTATTGTGCTGTGCAAATATTGTGATTTTAATAAATTGGGGGTTTGTGAAAACCCTGCATCGATCAAGTCTGTTGGCGCCATTTTTCCAACAGCATGTGCTTACTTCATGTCTCTGTATCACATTTTGGTAATTCTCACAATATTTCAAATTTTTCATATAATTATATCTATCATGGTGATCTGTGATCAGTGATTTCTGATGTTACTATTGTAATTGTTTTGGGGTGCCACAAACTGCACCCTATAAGATAGCAAACTTAATTATCAATGTTGTGTGTTCTGACTGCTCCACCAACCGGCTGTTCCCCCAACCCTCTTCCCCTGCTCCCACCTCCCTGTTCCCCGAGACACAATATTAAAATTATGTCAGTTAGTAATCCTACAATGGCCTATAAGTGTTCAAGTGAAAGGAAAAGTTGCACATCTCTCACTTTAAATCAAAAGCTAGAAATGATTAAGCTTAGTGACGAAGGCATGTTGAAGCTGAAAGCAAGGCCTCTTGCATCAGTTAGTCAAGTTGGGAATGCAAAAGAAAAGTTTTTGAAAAAATTTAAAGTGCTACTCCAGTGAATACATGAATAATAAGAAAGGAAGCCAGGCTGATCTAAGTACGGTCATGCTTATAACTAATTAATCAAAACCAGTTATTCTTTGTTCCTTCTCCACTCCCACTGCCTCACTTGACATAAGAGAAATATGGGGGTGGGGTAGGGAGAGAGGGAGAAAAGAAGGAAGGAGGGAAGGAAGAAAGGAAGAAGGAAGAAAGGAAGGAGGGAGGGAGGGAGAGAAGGAGGGAAGGGAGAGAGGGAGGGAAGGAAGGAAGGGAGGGAGGGAGACTTATTGCTCATATGGAGAAAATTTGAGGGGTCTGAATAAAGATCAAACCAGCCACAGCATTCCCTTAAGTCAAAGACTGATCCAGGGCAAGGTCCTAACTCTCTTCAATTCTATGAAATTGAGAGAGGTAAGGAAACTGCAGAAGAAAAGTTGGAATCCAACAAAGGTTGGTTCATAGGGTATAAGGAAAGAAGCCATCTTCATAATATAAAAATGCAAGGTGAAGTAGCAAGTGCTGATAGAGAAACTGCAGCAAGTTATCCAGAAAATCTGGCTAAGATCATTGATGAGGGTGGCTACACTAAACAACAGATTTTTCAGTGTAGACAACATGGCCTTCTATTGGAAGAGGGTGCCATCAAGAACTTTCATAGCTAGACAGAAGAAGTCAATGCCTGACTTCAAAGCTTCAAAGGACAGGCTGACCTACTTGTTAGGGGCTAATGCAGCTAGTAACTCTAAGATGAAGTCAATGCTCATTTATTATTCCAAAAATCCTAGGGTCCTTAAGAACTATGCTAAATCAAAGAACCAGACACAGTGGTGCATGCCTATAATTCTAGCTACTGTAATTGCAACTACTTGAGAGGGTGAGGTGGGAGGATTGCCTGAGCCCGAGGCTGAGGTGGGAGGATTGCCTGAGCCCAAGAGTTCAACCAACCTAGGCAACAGAGCAAGACTACATGTCAAAAAAAAAAAAAAAAAATACACACAGACAGACACACACATATATATACACACATACATATGTATTATATAGGCTGGGCACAGTGGCTTATACCTGTAATCTTGGCACTTTGGGAGGCTGAGGTAGGAGGATAACTTGAGGCCAGGTATTTAAGACTAGCCTGGGCAACATAACAAGACTCTATTGCTGCAAAATTTTTTTTAAGAAAACAATTAGCTTGGCATGGTGGCACACACCTGTAGTCCTAGCTACTCAGGAGGCTGAGGAGGGAGGATTCCTTGAGACTAGGAGTTTGAGGTTACAGTGAGCTTTGATCACACTACTGCACCCCAGCCTGGGTGACACAGTGAGACCTTGTCTCAAAAATAAATTAATAATTAAAACAATTATGCTAAATTATTTCTGCCTGTGCTCCACAAATGGAACAACAAAAATTGGATGACAGCACATCTGTTTACAGCGTTGTTTTCTGAATATTTTAAGCCCACGATTGAGACCTACTGCTCAGAAAAAAAAAGATTCCTTTCAAAATACTACTGTTCATTGACAATGCATCTGGTCACCCAAGAGCTCTGTTGGGCATGTACAAGGAGATTAAATGTTGTTTTTGTGCCTACTAATACAATATCCATTCTGCAGCCCATAGATCAAGGAATAATTTCAACTTTCTAGTCTTATTATTTAAGAAATACATTTTGTAAGACTACAGTTGCCATAGAGAGTGATGCATCTGATGGATCTGGGCCAAGTAAATTGAAAACCTTCCAGAAAGGATTTACCATTAAGAACATTTGTGACTCATGGAAGGAGTTCAAAATACCAGGTCTGGGGCATGGTGGCTTATGCCTGTAATCCCAGCATATTGGGAGGCCGAGGTCGGGGGATCACTTGAGCTCAGGAGCTCAAGACCCCCCTGGCCAACGTGGTGAAACTCCATCTTTACAAAAAATGCAAAAATTAGCTGGGCACGATGGCATGAGCCTGTAGTCCCAGCTCTTTGTGGGGCTGAGGTGGGAGGATTGCTTGAGCCTGGGAGGTGGAGGTTGCAGGGAGGTGGAGGTTGCAGTGAGCTGAAATCACACCACTGCACTCCAGCCTGGGTGACAGAGTGAGACCCCATCTCAAAAAAGAAAAAAGAATATTAACATTAACAGGAATTTGAAAAAAATTGATTCTAACCCTCATGGATGACTTTGAGGGGTTCAAGACTTCAGTGGAGGAAGTAACAATAGATGTAGTAGAAATTGCAAGAGAACTTTCATTAGATAGAAGTAGAACCTGAAGATGTGACTGAATTGCTGCAATCTCATAACCAAACTTGAACGGATGAGGAGTTGCTTCTTGTGGTTGAGTAAAGAAAGTGTTTCTTCCATCATTTTCAGCAAACTATTGCAGGAACAGAAAACCAAACACCGCATGTTCTCCCTCATGGGTGGGAGTTAAACAGTGGGAACACTTGGATACAGGAGGGGGAACATCGCACACCGGGGCCTGTCGTGGGGTGGGAGGAGTGGGGAGGGATAGCATTAGGAGATATACCTAATGTAAATGACAAGTTAATGGGTGCAGCACACCAACATGGCACATGTGTACATATGTAACAAACCTGCACGTTGTGCATATGTACCCTAAAACTTAAAGTATAATTTTAAAAAAGTGTTTCTTATGATGGAATCTACTCCTGGTGAAGATGCTGTGAACAATGTTGAAATTACAACAAAGGATTTAGAATATCACATAACTTAGTTGATAAAGCAGCGGCAGGGTTTGACTCCAATTTTGAGCGAATGTCTATTATGGATACAATGCTATCAAATAGCATCACAAGCTATGGAAATCTTTTGTGAAGGAAAGAGTCAATGTGGCCAACTTCATTGTTCTCTTATTTTAATAAATTGCCACAGCCACCAAAGCCTTCAGCAACTACCATCCTGATTGGTCAGTAGCCACCCACACTTCAACACTGAGCCAAGACCCTCCACCAGCAAAAAGATTATGACTCACTGAAGGCTGAGATGATTGTTAGTATTTTTTAGCAATAAAGTATTTTTAAATTAAGGTGTGTACTTTTTAAAGACATAATGCTATTGCATGCTTAGAAGACTGCAGAGCCATGTAAACATAACTTTTATATGCACTGGGGAGCCAAAAAATTCATATGACTCACTTTATTGCAGTGGTCTGGAACCAAACCCATAATATTTCTGAGGTATGCCTATATAGGATTTGTAAAGGTGGTAAAGCAGTTAGGATTAAAATAATATCAGTAGGGTAGTTCATGTAATTTTTACTTCTTGAGTATCTATAGTACTCATGTGGACTAGTTTAGTTGTTACTATTAATGAAATGATATAAAGGACTGAAGAGCTAATTAAGAAAATGATGATTAAAGTGTAATCATGGAAGTGTAGAAGTTCTGTCACAGGTGATGTTGCATCTTGAAAGCCTAATTGGAATGAGTATGCCATAAAGATATAAAGAATTTTAACCTATAAATTAACCTTGACGAAGTTATGTAATTTTGCTTGTTGAAAAAATCATATGGATTCACAGTTGAATTCTACCAGAGGTACAAAGAGGAGCTGGCACCATTCTTTCTGAAACTATTCTAATAAATAGAAAAAGAAGGAATCCTCCCTAATTCATTTTATGAGGCCAGCATCATCCTGATACCAAAGCATGGCAGAGACACAACAACAAAAACAGAGAATTTTAGACCAATATTCCTGATGAACATCGATGCAAAAATCCTCAATAAAATACTGGCAAACCAAATCCAGTAGCATATCAAAAAGCTTATCCACCATGATCAAGTTGGCTTCATCCCTGGGATGCAAGGGCTGGTTCAACATATGCAAATCAATAAATGTAATCCATCATATAAACAGAACCAAGGACAAAAACCACATGATTATCTAAATAGATGCATAGAAGTCCTTTGAAAAAATTAAACAGCCCTTCATGCTAAAAACTCTCAATAAACTAGGTATTGATGGGATGTATCTCAAAATAATAAGAGCTATTTATGACAAACCCACAGCCAATATTATACTGAATAGGCAAAAACTGGAAGCATTCCCTTTGAAAACTGGCACAAAACAGGGATGCCCTCTCACCACTCCTATTCAACCTAGTGTTGGAAGTTCTGGCCAGGGCAGTCAGGCAGGAGAAAGAAATAAAGGGTATTCAATTAGGAAAACAGGAAGTCAAATTGTCCCTGCTTGCAGATGACATGATTGTATATTTAGAAAACTCCATCGTCTCAGCCCAAAATCTCCTTAAGCTGATAAGCAACTTCAGCAAAGTCTCAGGATACAAAATCAGTGTGCAAAAATCACAAGCATTTCTATACACCAATAACAGACAAATAGAGAGCCAAATCATGAGTGAACTCCCATTCACAATTGCTTCAAAAGAATAAAATAACTAGGAATCCAACTTACAAGGGATGTGAAGGACCTCTTCAGGGAGAACTACAAACCACTGCTCAACGAAACAAAAGAGGACAAAAAACAAATGGAAGAACATTCCATGCTCATGGATAGGAAGAATCAATGTTGTGAAAATGGCCATACTGCCCAAGGTAATTTATAGATTCAATGCCATCTCCATCAAGCTACCAATGACTTTCTTCACAGAATTGGAAAAAACTACTTTAAAGTTCATATGGAACCAAAAAAGAGCCTGCATTGCCAAGACAATCCTAAGCCAAAAGAATAAAGCTGGAGTCATCACACTACCTGACTTCAAACTATACTACAAGGCTACAGTAACCAAAACAGCATGGCACTGGTACCAAAACAGAGATATAGAGCAATGGAACAGAATAGAGCCCTCGGAAATAATACCACACATCTACAACCATCTGATCTTTGACAAACCTGACAAAAACAAGAAATGGAGAAAGGAGTCCCTATTTAATAAATGGTGCTGGGAAAACTGGCTAGCCATATGTAGAAAGCTGAAGATCCCTTCCTTACATGTTTTACAAAAATTAATTCAAGATGGATTAAAGACGAAAATGTTAGATCTAAAACCATAAAAACCCTAGAAGAAAACCTAGGCAATACCATTCAGGCCATAGGCATGGGCAAGGACTTCATGATTAAAACACCAAAAGCAATTTCAACAAAAGCCAAAATTGACAAATGGGGTCTAATTAAACTAAAGAGCTTCTGCACAGCAAAAGAAACTACCATCGGAGTGAGCCGGCAACCTACAGAATGGGAGAAATTTTTTACAATCTACCCATCTAACAAAGGGCTAATACACAGAACCTACAAAGAACTTAAACAAATTTACAAGAAAAAATCAACCTCATCAAAAAGTGGGTGAAGGATATGAACAGACACTTCTCAAAAGAAGGACATTTATGCGGCCAACAGGCACATGAAAAAATGCTCATCATCACTGGCCATCAGAGAAATGCAAATCAAAACCACAATGAGATACCATCTCACACCAGTTAGAATGGCAATCATTAAAAAGTCAGGAAACAACAGGTGCTGGAGAAGATGTGGAGAAATAGGAATGCTTTTACACTGTTGGTGGGACTGTAAACTATTTCAACCATTGTAGAAGACAGTGTGGCGATTCCTCAAGGATCTAGAACTAGAAATACCATTTGACCCAGCCATCCCATTACTGAGTATATACCCAAAGGATTATAAATCATGCTGCTACAAAGACACATGCATACATATGTTTATTGTGGCACTACTCACAATAGCAAAGACTTGGAACCAACCCAACTGTCTATCAATGATAGACTGGATTAAGAAAATGTGGCACATATACACCATCAATACTATGCAGCCATAAAAAAGGATGAGTTCATGTCCTTTGTAGGGACATGGATGAAACTGGAAACCATCATTCTGAGCAAACTATCGCAAGGACAGAAAACCAAACACTGCATCTTCTTACTCATAGGTGGGAATTGAACAATGAGAACACTTGGACACAGGGTGGGGAACATCACACACCGGGGCCTGTCGTGAGGTGGGGAGAGGGGGGAGGGATAGCATTGGGATATACACCTAGTGTAAATGACGAGTTAACGGGTGCAGCACACCAACATGGCCCATGTATACATGTGTAACAAACCTGCACATTGTAAAAAATAAAAAATAAAAAGCACCCTGAAAGGGTAGAGGTAAAATTTTGCCTCCCTAAAAAAAAAAAAAAGAAGAAAAAAAAGTCATAATTGTGATGAAATCAGCTTGAAACCAGTTAAGGGAGTATGTTTCCTTCCTTCGTTCCTTTCCCTTCCTTTCTTCCTTCTTTCCTTCTTTCCTTTCTCTTTTTTTTTTTTTTTTTTAATGGAGTTTTACTCTTGTTGCCCAAGCTGGAGTGCAGTGATGCCATCTCTGCTCACTGCAACCTCCGCCTCCCAGATTCAAGTGATTCTCCTGCCTCACCCTCCCGTGTAACTGGGATTACAGGCGCACGCCACCATTCCCGGCTAATTTTTTGTGTTTTTAGTAGAAATGGGGTTTCACCATGTTCGCCAAGCTGGTCTCGAACTCCTGACCTCAGGTGACCCACCCACCTCTGCCTCCCAAAGTACTGAGATTACAGGTGTGAGCCGTCATGCCAAGCCCCTTTGTTTCTTATTCTAAGTTCTTGTGTAAGCAGGCTCTTCAAATATCTGATATGCTAGTGGGCAGCCAGGAGGCCATTCAAGTTGTAGTTGAAAGTTCCACTACTGAGAATTCTCGCTACTTTCTTGGCACTTCTTGGCTTCTTTCCACTACCGTGAAAGTCTCTCAGATTGTGAAGATTATTAATATTACTGCCATTGATTAAATATATAAGCCTACCAATGAGATGGAATTGCATGTTTTATATGCATCAAGGTAATTGGAGTAACTCAGAGAATTCTTGATAAATTAAGGAAGTATCATGGAAAGCAAGCTAAATTAATACCTACAAATAAAATTGTAAAATAAATTTTGGCTTGGGTTGAATTGAGTGTGTAACCTGAAAATAGTGGGAATCAGTGAAGAAATCCTCCTATAATGGCAAAGGCTGCTCCTATTGATAGGACATAGTGGAAATGTGCTGCCACATAACATGTTTTGTGAAAAACAATGTCTAGCAACGAGTCAGCTGATTCCATTTCTATGAGGCCAGCAACTGTAAATAAAAAGATAAAGCCTAAAGCTCATCATACAGCTGGAGATTTTTTAATGTTACCTCTGCACGGGGTTGCCAGTTGGCTGAACCCTAACTCCTGTGGGAATAGCAGTGATCATAGTGGCTGGCGTAAAATATGCTTGAGTGTCAATGTCTATCCTTACTGTAAACATACTATAAGCCCATATGATAAAGCCTAGAAAACCAATTAATATCATGACTCACACCATTCCTATATAACCAAATGATTCTTTTTCCCCAGAATTATAGGTTATAATATGTGAGGTTATTTCAAAGCCAGGGAAGATAAGAATATATACTTCCAGGTGGCAAAAAAAAAAAAAAAAAAAAAAAGAATAAATGTTGATATAAAATTAGATCTCCTCTTGCACCTAGATTTTTTAAAGAGTGATATTAGGGTTTCAGTCTTTTAAGAATATGATTGCTAGTGCAGAATGGGAGAGAAATGATAATACAGCTGTGATTAGCACTGATCAGACAAATAGTAGTGTCTGAGACTGGGACACAGCTGGTGGTTTCATGTTAATAATTGTAATAAATTAATAGCTTCTAAGGTTGATGAGACACCTGCTAGGTATAGTGAGAAAATGGCAAAATCTACAGAGGCTCCTGTGTGCTCAAGACTTCTGCCTAAGAACAGGTGGCTACTCCTGTGCCAGCGCTGATTTCCACTATTGAGGAAGCAAGCAGGAGTAGAAATGATGGTGGGAGAAGTCAGAATCATGTTATTTATTCAGGGAGATGCTATATCAGGGTCTCTGATTAATAAGGGGACTAATCAGTTGCCATGTTCTCTCATTAAAATAGGCATAAATATTAAAACGATCATTATAGATACAAAGCTGATTAAATTGTAATCATGGAAGTGTAGAAGTTCTTCTATCATACAGGTGATATTGCATCTTGAAAGCCTAATTGGAATAGGTATGCCATAAAGATATGGTGCCAATGACATTATAAATTTGATTGTCACTTGGCCAGGCGCGGTGGCTCACACCTGTAATTCCAGCACTTTGTGAGGCTGAGGCGGGTGGATCATCTGAGGTCAAGAGTTCAAGACCAGCCTAGCCAATGTGACAAAACTCTGTCTCAAAACTACAAAAATTAGCCAGGTGTGGTGGTGGCGCACACCTGTAGTCCCACCTACTCGAGAGGCTGAGGCAGGAGAATAGCTTGAGCCCGGGGGGGCGGAGGTTGCAGTGAGCTGAAATCACACCCCTGCACTCCAGCCTGGGCAACAGAGCGAGACTCGGTCTCAAAATAAATGAATAAATAAATAAATAAATTTGATTGTCACTTAATAGGACTCCTGGTTGACCTAATTCTACTCAGATTACAAGATTTAGGGCAGTCCCTACCATTCTGGCTCAAGCACCACGTAGAAAATTACAGTGTCGCTCTCTTTATTGTTTGTTGAGAATGATCAAGGGTTAATGAGGATAAAGTAGCCGAGTAAGCATTGGATTGTAAATCTAAAGACAGAGGTTGAACCCTCTTTTCACCCAGTCTTGAGGTGAATGTTCACTCTGAATTGCCAATTCAAAGGAGCAGCTTCAATTCTGCCCAGTCTTATTTCGCCTTTTTTCCCTCGACAGTGGGAGAAGTAGATGGAAGCCAGTTGATTAGAATATTTTAGCTGTTGGCCGGCGCAGGAGCTCACGCCTGTAATCCCAGCACTTTGGGAGGCCGAGGTGGGCGGATCACGGGGTCAGGAAATCCAGACCATCCTGACTAACACGGTGAAACCCTGTCTCTACTAAAAATACCAAAAAAAATTAGCCGGGCCGAGGTGGTGAGGCGACTGTAGTCCCAGCTACTCAGGAGAGCTGAGGCAGGAGAGCGGCGTGAACCAGGCCGGAGCTTACAGTGAGCGAGAGATAAGCCCACTGCACTCCAGCCTGGGCGACAGAGGGAGACTCTGTCTCAAAAAAAAAAAAAAAAAAGAATGTTTTAGCTGTTAACTAAGTTTTTGTGACTTTGGATCTCACCAATCTAGTGAGGATTTCACTTAATTACGGTTTTGGGGTTTTTTTTTTTGCATTCAATTGATGTAAGAGTCTTGGAATCCTTATGTTTCAAGAATTAAGTGTAGGGCACTTGCTTAGAGCTTTGAAGGCTCTTAGTCAATCTGACCTAAATTGCTAGTTTGATGTCGAGAATATTGGTGAAAGTGGGAGGGGAAGAGTTGATGGTATAACAAGTGATGGGACAAGGAATGTTTGTTTTATATATATATATTTTTTAATTTTTTTATTGAGACGGTGTCTCACTCTGTCACCCAGGCTGGAGTGCAGTGGCATGATCATAGCTCACTGCAGCCTTGATCTCCCAGGATCAAGTGATCCTCTCGCCTCAGCCTCCTTTGTAGCTGGGATTACAGGTGCATGCCACTACGCCCAGCTAGTTTTTTGGTTTTTTAAAAATATTTAATAGAGATGAGGTCTCACTATGTTACCCAAGCTGTTTTATATTTTTCAATTGTCATTTTGTTTTTGTGTTGTTGGTTGTTGGAAATATAGTTAATGACAAAGAATAGTCATACATAAAAATATAAGTTGAGTAACACTAACAGTTATGAATGGGGGGCAAGAAAACAGAAAATAATTATGAATGTTGGCATAATAACATTCTTGAATGTTAATTTACTTGGGTAGAAATCCTGTAAGTAGGGGTAGGCCTCCTAAGAATAATGGAGTCATAAGGATTATAGAAGTTATTATTGGTAGTTTATTTCATGTGTGCAATAGTGATAGTGTTGTGGTATTTATGTTTAAACTAAATATTGTGAATATGGTAACCAGTGGAATGATAAAACTTAGAAGGTTTATGATTATTGTGGGGGATTATAAATAAGGATAGTTATTATTCAGACTATATGCACAGTTGATGAATAAATAGGCTAAGAGTCTTCATAGTTGTGTTTGATTAAATTCTCCTCATCCTCTTATTAGAATAGATAATATGGTGATTATTTATATTATATTTAGATTAATTGATAATGATATTGAAAATATAATTGAACTTGGTCCCAGTTTTTGTCATGTTAATAGGATTATGCTCGGTATTAGTGAAATTCTTTATGTTACTTCTGGGACTCAGAAATGGAATAGGGAGAGTCCAAGTTTTATCATTAGTGCTATGGTAACTACTAGGGATGTTGTTTGGTTGGGAATTTTTATGACGTTAATTGCCCAGAATACAATATGTTAATGATGCTGTCTATCATTACGGGTATAGATATGGTTGCTTGTGTTAAGAAATATTTGGTAGCTGCTTCTGTGGATCATGGATTTGCTTTTTTCATTAAAATGGGAATCATGGCTAATATGTTTATTTCTAATCCCATTTAGATTATTAATCAATGTGAGCTAAACATTGTGGTTGTTTTCCTATGAAGAGAGTAAATAGAATGGTAGAAAAAATAGGGGATTAATTAGTATGAAAAGAATATAAACCAATGTTTTTGGGGATATGTCCTGGTAGCTTATTTCGCTGACCTTACTATAGAATATGGTATATTAGGCAGCACAGAGATTTTTGATTTTTTTTTCTTTTTTTTTTTTTTTTGAGATGGAGTCTCACTCTGTCTCCCAGGCTGCAGTGCAGTGGTCAGATCTCGGCTTACTGCAACCTCTGCCTCCCGGGTCCAAGCAATTCTCCTATCCCAGCCTCCAGAGTAGCTGGGATTATTGGCATGTGCCACCACACCCAGCTAATTTTTGTTTTGTTGGTAGAGACTAGGTTTCACCATATTGGCCAGGCTGGTCTCGAACTCCTGACTTCAGGTGATCCACCTGCCTCAGTCTCCCAAAGTGCTGGGATTGCAGGTGTGAGCCACCACACCTGGCTGATTTTTGAATTCTTTAGAGTAGGGTCAATTCCTATCATTCGGGAAATAAGAGGACTTAAATCTATCATTTACTCTCTTAAAGTAACTATTTTATCAGACAAATTTCTTACGTGTGTGGTGGAATATGCAGTAGTAAAATAGGTACTGAGATGTGTCATATGCATAAGGCTAGTTTGTGTGGTTAGAAATTTTTTCATGGAAGGTACATGAGTTCATCATAGTGGAATCATGAGTATAATGCTCAAAGTCAAGAACTATAAGGTAGGAAAAGGGTGTTCAGGATGAAGTTGAGTGTATAAATTTCTGGTATGTGAATATCATGGAGTTCTTCTAGGTGATCGATAGTGGTTAGCGCATTTATTATAATGATGTTGGTGTACTATGCTATCTAAAAAAAAAAAAAATAGGACAAATTGCCCTGCAGCATATTGAATGTTAAAGCCTGACACAAGTTCCAACACCTTGTGTCAAACTGAATGAGGCTCCATTAGTTTTTGCTACTGTTGAAGTAAATCATACTATGGCTAAGGATCATGATGAAAAACATCGTCATATGTATTCTCAGGTATCAATTAAAGTTGTAATGTAAATGATTTGCTTATTGAGAGAACTAATAATGATGGCTGAGATAACTTCATATAAATTCATTTGTGCTGCTGCTCATAGTGCACCAATTAATGCACATTGTCAAACTGATGCTCATCCTGATTGAAGGATGGAATATATGGGTAGGCTTCATGTGGTTAAAATGAATAGTGTTCCTATAGTCATGTTAATTAGTGGGTACAGTAAGGTTAGTAGAATTCACATAGTAAGTGCAATGGTCAGGACCAGGGTGGGTGCAATGGCATATGATAGTAAAGAAGATGTTAGTGGTCCTAATGGTTCTTTAATGAATAGTTTTATGGCATTAGTGAAGAAGTGAAATGGGCCATAGGGGCCTACAATATTAGGTCCTTTATGAAACTGTATATAATCTAATACTTTTTATTCAGCTGTTAGCAATGCTATTGCAAGGAGAGGGGGACTAATAAGTAGAAGATTAACCATAAACATGCTGTTAAGAAGAGGAGTTGAGCTGATTGTAAAGTTTTAAGTTTTACGCAATAACTGGGCTCTGCCATCTCAATAAGCCCTTGTCCTCGGCAGGACATTTAATAGTATATTAGGTTGAGATTATATATAATCTGTTAAAATTGAGGAAGTTTTTTGAAATGGGCTCTATTTCTCTTATTCTTTTGTACTAGGAGAAATACTGAATAGGTAGAAATGGATCTGGATTGCTCCGGTCTGAACTCAGACCACATAAGACTTTAATTATTGAACAAACGAACCGTTAATAGTAGTTACACGGTTGGAATGTCCTGATTCAACATCGAGGTTGCAAACCCTGTTGTTGATAATGAACTCTAAAATAGGGTTGTGCTGTTATCCCTAGGGTAATTTGTTCCATTGATTAAATTGCTTAGGTTAATAAGTAATTACGTTACTTTGACTGGTCTAGTCTAGATTTTAATCATTTGGATGTTGTGTTGTGCTCTGAAGTCACCTCAACCAAAATTTTTAGTCTGGTAGATTAGATGTTATTCCTTTGAGTAGTTAGGTTAAAGTTGTGTTATGTAGACTAATTCATTTACATTCCATAGGGTCTTCTTGTTTTATTTTAATATCCCTGCCTTTCTGCAGGGGCAGGAAGGTCAGTTTCACTAATTGAAAGTAAGAGACACTTGAACCCTCTTGTGGTCATTCATACAAGTCCCTATTTAGGAAACAAATGATTATGCTACCTTTGCATGGTCACAATACTGCAGCCGTTAAACATGTGTCACCAGGCAGGTGACATACTAGTCTGATACCAGTTATATGAGAGGTAATGTTTTTGGCAAATAAGCAGGGTTTGTATTTGCTGAGCTCCTTTTAGTTTCTTTCATCTTTCCTTAAGTAGTGCAGTAGTGGATGCCTCCGTAGGGTTAACAACTGGTCTTTTTTGTTTTTTAGAGACAAGGTCTCACTCTGTCACCCAGAATGGAGGGCAAGTGGCGTGATCATGGCTCACTGCAACCTCCAACTCCTGGGCCCAAGGGACCCTCCTACCTCAGTCTCCCAAGTAGTGAGGACGATAGGCACATGCCACCACACCTGGCTAATTGGTTTATTTTTTGTAAAGATGGGATCTGGAACTCCTGGCCTCAAGCAACCCTCCCACCTTGGACTCCTAAAACATTGGAATATAGGTGTGAGCCACTGAACCCTGCAATATTTGTTTAGATAAACAGTCAATTGACTGGTTTAATTTATTGAGTTGGCAACTATCAGCTAACAGGAATGCTATTGTATCTAATATAAGCTTATTGCAAGGATAAATTTTTTCTTGTTACTTATATTAACAGAATTGCCTCTATTTATACATAGGTTAGTCCAGTAAAATATTAGGAGTTTATATAAATAGTTGGAATTAAGATATTGATTGTTGAGCTTGAACCCTTTCTTAATTGATGGCTGCTTTTAAGCCAACTCAGAATAGTTTACATTCTATAAAAGGTTGTTTCCTGTTTCTAAAGTGTTGTCCCTCTTTAAATTAACACTTAAATTTACATTAAGGTTAAATATTTCTTTAGGTAAATTGAATTGAAGGTTGAATTGAAATTCAGTGCTCACCCAGCTCAATTGGCATTTACCTCTACTGAAGGATATTCTCACAATTTCACCATATGGACAAGTTTGTTCTTGTAACTGTCCATGAGTAACTCATCTGGTTTTGGGGTTTTTAGCTAAAGTTTTCTTTGTAAAATTGTTCCAGTTAATTCATTATGCAAAAGGCATAAGGGGTAAGCTTTGTTTTGTTTTGTTCTGTTTTCAGTTTATTATTTCATCTTTCTCTTACAGTACTTTTTCTATAGCATCTAAATAAATTTCTATCTCCTATTCTCCCTGTTGTAAATAATGTTTTGGTTAAAATGTGTATGTAGTTGTTAAATTTTGTTAGTTTTAGTCCAACCTTCCAGGCACAAGCCAGGTGCCTTGAGTTAAACTACATCGTGGTTTGTCCAAGCACACTTTCCCATATTCTTTGTTCTGACATATCCTCTTACAGATGGGTCTGTGTTAATTATAAACTTGGGTTTATTGAAGCATTTGAGGAAGGTAATGGGTGGTCTATTCATGCTTCACAACCGTATTCAATTAAGCTCTCTATTCTTAATTTACTACTAGATCCTCCTTTGGCCTGTAGTTTCATAAAGCTTATCACGGGTTGGGTGTACTTTAATCAGACAATGTAAGCCATTTCTTTCCATCTCATAAGCTACACGTTGACCCAATGTTTCCATGTAAGTACTTGTGCTTACTTTATGACCTTTTTAGGGTTTGCTGAAGATGGTAGTATACAGGCTGAATTGACAAGAAATAGTGAGATTTATCACTGCTTATTAATTATGAACCAGGCTTCTCTAGAGGGGATGGAAATACCATACCACCAAGTCCTTTGAGTTTTAAGCTGTTGCTGATAGTACTCTAGTGAATAACTTTAAGTTTATGGCTAAACATAGTGGGGTATCTAATCCCAGTTTAGGTCTTAGCTATTGTGTATTCAGATCATATTAAAGTCATTTTTGTAGTTTATTTGCACTATCCTAAACACAAACGTGCTTTTCAGATTTTATTAATTTAGGTTTACGACTGTGGTGACTGACACAAAATTTACTAACCCTAAGGAAAATTAGCATAGTTTAGTCAAACTTTTCATTTATTGCTTTTGATTATTGCTATTTCCTGTAGGGGTGTGGTTGAGCACGATGTTAGGTGCTACCAATTAGTGTGCTTGATGCCTGCTCCTTTTACTGATTACACATGCAATGCAGATACTTGCACATGTAATCTTACTAAGAATTAACAGAAGGGCCAGAACCAAACCTGTGTGTTTATGGAGTTACATGAACCCATCTAGGGATTTTCAGTGCCTTACTTTAGTGGACTGAGCTACATCGACTTATATCTAGAAAATTGTCTCTTGGGGAAAAACTGCTAAATTATGTGGCATTGGAGGCTCTTTCAATAATCTTAGTAGGAAAAAATTTTTAGCCTAGAAAGCCTAATTTTTAATTGCTGTTTGGGTTTTTGAAAAATGCTTTAATTAGGAGTTGGGCTAATGCTAGATGAACTTATAATTAAATTTAATAGCATGTGAGTATATATAGGAGCTTTAGCTAGCAGTCAGTAGATACAAGATTTCTTATTTGGGCAGGGTTGGCAAGAATAAAAGACTTACTCAGATACTACAAGAGCTTAAGGAGGGTAGAGGGGTTTGCAAAGTTAACCATACATGGCAGGAAGAACTGCTTGTATGTGTCCGTCTGTATCTTGTTTTTATTATGACCATTGAGCATGAATCAATTAGCACCAAATGATTTTATGTGAGTAAAGAATATTCCATTTAAGCACAGCTACAATCTAGTTGACTGTGTCAAGGCATTGGCAGCCACGTTGGATCCCAGCACCCCCCAAAATTAAAAAATACCAAATACATGACACCACAGTTACATGTGATCATGTGCTAGTTAGTCATCAGTCACTGAGATGTCTTATTTAGGGGGAACAAATGAGTGGTTTCAAATCTATGGCCCTAAAGTGAGAACAGATGTCAGGTACAGTTTCAAGTCTAGAAGCCCCCAGGTTTTATGGGCCCAAAGCAAGAAGGACATTTCCCGAGTAGGTTGCTGGCTTATCAAAGCTTTGCAGCAAAGCAATCCTATTGGAGGTGATAAGCATGTTGTTGAGGATTGATTTGATGCAATGTGCCATGTACAATCAATGATATTATGTCCTATGTAAAATAAAGAAATTAATGTACTGGACAATATCCAAGTGTTGAATCTATCTTATGTAATCTTGCACTATAACATGCTGTGCACTGTAGTTAGTGCAATGTACATGCGCATATGCATGGGGAATGGACCTTAATGCACAGTAAAACATTTATGTACAATGAAGCATACATAGCACTCGTACATTATTAACAGGGCAAGGCACGTAATGCGGGTGGAGGGTCTCTTTGGAGGTTAAAAAGAATAAAGAATGTGGAGGAAAATGAAAAGATAGATAGTTCCTCAAATGAGAGGGACATAGGGGTCAAAGAAAACGGTTGTCTTTTTTTTTTTTTTTTTTTTTTTTTTTGAGACAGGGTCTGGTTCTGTTACCCAGGCTGGAGTGCAGTGGTATGATCCTGGCTCACTGCAGCCTCAACCTCCTGGGCTCAAGGCATCCTCCTGTCTCAGCCTCTTGAGTAGCTGAGACTACAGGTGTGCACCACTACGCCTGGCTAATTTTTTTAAAAATAGAGATGGGGGTCTCACTATGTTGCTCAGACTGGTCTTGAACTCCTGGGCTCAAGCAATCCTCCCACCTCAGCTTCCCAGATTGCTAAGATAATGGGTGTGAGCCATCGTGCCTGGTGGGAGAGGTGTTTTCTTAATGAAAGAAACAGAACTGTGTTTATATAATGCAAATAAAAAGGAGAGAATTAGACAGAAAAGAGAAGAAAATTTAGGAGCAAACAAAGCGGCAAAGGCCTGTGTGCAGAGGGACAGGTGCTGGGCGGAAGATCAGAGCAGAGTGTGGCATGCAGAAGGGGCAGGGCACGCTGGCTGGAAGAGGACACACCCTCCCAGCACGAGGAGGACCCAGCATGGGGAAGTCTGGGGCGTTTAGCACGTGGCACAGTGCCAACACCCAGCAGGCTCCCACAACTACCAAGACCAACGGCTTCAAATTAAACCCCAGTCTTATCACAGTAGCTGTGTGACCTCAGCAAGGTAAATAACCTCTCCTATCCGGGAAGAGGCCAGATCTTAAGCAAAGCACAAAGGAGTTGGAGTTTTGGGAAGGGACTCTGTGAAAAGGGGAGAAGATTTGGAACAATTCTTGTGAAGAATGGGAGACAGATGACCAGAGACCAGTACAAAGAATGCGTACAAAATGTGGTAAACAGGCATCGGAATAGTATAAATGTAAAAATAATGCCATGGTTAGGAATTGAGATTTCAGTCCTTTTTAAAAAATATTTGGGTTTAATTTCTGTATATGTCAAACAACAAATAACCCCAAGGCCAGGATCGGGGCCTTTTGTAACTGAGAAAGCAAGAGCTGCCTGAGATGTTCATTTTATGCATCAAGTTGACAGGGCCTCAGGGTGCTCAGATGGTCAGTCAAACATTATTCTGGGTGTTTTTGTGAGGGTGTATTAGTCCATTTTCAGGCTGCTGATAAAGACATACCCAAGACTAAGCAATTTACAAAAGAAAGAGGTTTAATGAACTCACAGTTCCACGTGGCTGGAGAGGCCTCACAATCATGGTGGAAGGCGAAAGGTACATCTCATATGGCAGCAGACAAGACGAATGAGAGCCAAGTGAAAGGGGTTTCCCCTTATAAAGCCATCGGACCTCGTGAGACTTGTTCACTACCATGATAACAGGATGGTGGAAACCACCTCCATGATTCAATTATCTCCCATCGAGTCCCTCCCACAGCACAAAGGAATTATGGGAGCTACAATTTAAGATGAGATTTGGGTGGGGTCACAGCCCAACCATATCAGTGTTTTACATGAAATTAACATTTAAATTAGTTGTCTTGTGTAAAGCAGACATAATGTGGGTGGGCCTCACCCAATCAGTTGAAGGCTGAATAGAACAAAAGGCTGACCCTGGTAAGACTGAACTCTCCTGCCTGATGCCTTTGCACTGGGACCTCAGCTCCTCTGGGTTCTACAGCAGCTTCCAGCCTTCCGACTCAAACCAGGACATCTACTCAGCGATTTTGGACTTGCCAGCCTCTGTAATTATGTGAGCCAGTTTCTTATAATAAACCTCTTCATATACTGGTTCTTGTCTTTAGAGAACTCAGAACTCTGAACTCTTGTCTTTGGAGAACACACACACTACCTCACTGCATGATTTTATCATTTATTACCGTCAACCTGAGAAAGAATTTGAAATAGTTGCTTAGCTACATAAAGTTTCAAGCAAGTGGGCTTTCATTTAAACTACAATCCTTGCAGGAAAAAAATGTCAAGTTCATTGGAAAGGAGTCCTGAAATGAAGCAAGGAAAAGGCAAGAAAGAATAGAAACAGAAGAATTCCCAAGGTTGAAGAGGAACCAAAATGTTAAAAGAAAGATTTTGAACAACCAAAATTAAGAAGCAAAGAACAGGGGGGAAACTAGGCAACAAAAAAGGTAAATAAATAGATAGATAGATAGATAGATAGATAGATAGATAGATAGATAAACAATGGCAACCCAGGCAACATAGTCTACAAAATATTTTTTAAAATATCTGAGTGTGCCTGTGGTCCCACCTACTCAGGAGGCTGAGGCAGGAGGATCACTTGGGCCTGGGAGTTGAGGCTGTAGTGAGCCCTGATGGCACCACTGCACTATATAGCCTGAGGGACAGAGCAAGATCTGATCTCAGAAAAAAAAAAAAAAAAAAAAAAATGAGGCACCAAATAAATGTTACTGTCTCTTTGCAACTCTAATGTGGGATTTAATGAGTGTTCAAGGGCTGCTGAGCAGGGACAACATTGTGTACCACCATGTAGCTGAAGAGTTAACTTTCCTAGTCAGCAGGAACTGAAGCTGTGTGCCTGGTTGTAAAGATAAGAGCCATCCAAAACATTTATTTTAGAAAAGAAAGTCTGACACAAGGGCAAGCAGCCAATTAAAATCTGGAAAGCTGTGACTATGGAAAATTTTACATTTCCTTTCAACGTAAGTACCTAATGACACAGGACCCCATTCCAGAACTAACACTAACACTTCTCAAGCAATCAATTCATATATTCCCATGTTAACGTCTCTCCAAAGTTGCTGTATTTCCCCTGGAAAACAGAAGAAATCCGATATAGCTACCCAAACAAATACCTTAAATGACTTAAGAGGCAGGGACAGAGAGAAGTTGGAGCAGCAACAATTTATATGATAGACTTAAACACTTCTTCTACTAAGTGGGGATCATAGCCCCTTGTCTCTCAGCAAAAGCCTATAATAGTTTGAAGCAAAAAGACAACCCTCCCCTCTAAGAAGAGTGGAAGCGAGAAATATGACATATTGGAAAAATGAAAAGGAAACCAGAATGCTCCCTGCCTCATGCAAAATATCCCTGTTGTCACATGTTGGCTATCATCAAAAGACTACCGTGTGACTAATTTGGAGCTGTGGAGTCAACCGGAGCTGTGGAGTCAACCAGTGATGTGTCAAATATTATTTAAAATTCCAATTTGATAAACAGATGATGACTATGTGCAGAAATCAAGGCAGTCGCAAAAGAATTTAATAATAAATTTTACGAATTACTACTACTAAGTTCTGCCTGGATCTTCACGGAAAGACCCAGGCAAAGCATTCAGTATGTTTGCAAAACACTCTTAAAGTCTGAGAAGCTGCAGAGAACTTTCGGGTGCAGTCTGGCACACTTCTGGGTTTAGTACATTCTCCATGAATTCATCCACTTCAGTTATGAACCAGAACCCAGTGCCTACTATGACATGTGTCAAGCACGACGTAAGAAATTGGGGTTACAAACACACAAGTATGACTACTGCTGGGGTGATCCTTGAAACATGCACATGAGACCCTAAAATGGGTTCTCTTTGTCAGAAGTAAAAAGTCTGAGTTCTTCACCATTTTCTGAAGACCCTGCCTGGTGCATCTGCTGCACATCCCACACCCCTCACTCAGCCGGCTACTGCCATGCTGACCCTCTGTTACCCAACCTCTCTGAGCCACTTCCTTCCCCTACGTCTTCACGTGGCTGGCATCTTCTGGGGTACATCTAGACACCCCTCTGAAGCAGCTCTTCCTACCTATTCCCAGTCCAGGTCAGTCCTCAATGGCCTTACAGGTGCAGAGGGCGAAAAGTCTTAACCTTGTTCACTATGTTTATTGTGTATCGTCCACCAGCAGGTAGGCTCCATGCGGACAGCGTCCTTTTTCTCATTTGGCTGCTCCTGCCCTAGCACCCAGGTATTGAACAATTACTAAGTATTCACTAAGTGAATGAGGATTCTGCCCTCAGCAAATGGTTGCTGAACAAATGATGGAACTATGGGCACTTTTACCTAAGCAAGTTGCCAGTGACACGTGTACTGAAACAACAGAAAGATATCATCAGACCAGCAAAGTTTCATACGCTGTATCCCCAGCCAGCCAGCTATCTTTTCTTCAGGGACTGCTGACATGAGTGACTGCTAATGTGATAACCGGTGAGATGAGCTACTCTGGGACAGATTTGCGACCTAACCCCCAAGTGGAGGAGGCGGCTGCAGATGGCTGCAGCCAAGGCCAAATGAGATGCTGAGTAGACAAACGAAAACACCAAAAAAGGCAAACAGACAGAATCGACAGCAAGAGCACTGGACGGAGTGAAACCCCAAAGGGCAAATCTCCTTACCGTTCATAAAAGGGAATTCAAATTAATTTTTAAAAACTCTATTGATATAAACAGATAAGCAAAGAATTAAGAGAATTTGTAGAAAATCTGAGCTAATTCCTGGTAGGATTTTAAAATTGAGAAACAATTCATATACCGTAACATTCACCTTCTAAAGTATACAATTCAGTGGTTTTTAATACATTCATAAAGTTGTGTGATCATTAGCACTATTTTAACTCCAGAACGTGATTGCCCCTAAAGAAACCCTGTACCCATTAGCAGTCACCACCAAATCCCTTCCCATCCTGGTTCCTGGCAACCACAAATCTTCTTTCTATACCGATTTATTTCACTACGCATGACATTTCCTATAAATGAAGTCATATGTGATCTTGTGTGTCTGGCTTCTTGCACTTGGCCTGATGTTTTCTAGGTTCATCCATGTTGTGGCATGGGTCAGTACTTCATTTATTTTTATGGCTGAGTAATATTCCACCGTGTGGATACACCAGATTTTGTTTATCCACTCATTCATCAGTTGATGCTCACTCGGGTTGTTTCCAATTTTAACTATTATGAATAATGCTGTTAAGAACTTTTGTGTACAGGTTTTTGTGTGAATATATGGTTTCAGTTGTCTTGGATTTGAACTTGCTGGTCATGTGATGCCAGCAGGTTTTTAATGGGATATCTGCCTTCTAAACAGATGCAGTTAAAGAGGAACTAATTTCAACTCACGTAAGATATGAGGCAATAGGCAAAAAAGAAACACAAATCATGCAGCATGGAAAAGGGTAGTACTAACAAGAACAACAGCAGTTAATATGTTGAGCCCCTCATCTGTGCCATGTACCTTGCTAGAAGATTTGGACCTGCAGTTTAATCCTCATTCTCACAATAGTCCTATAGTGTTATCCTCATTATCCTTCTTCTACAGAGGAAGGAATGATTCAGACCCTGGGATGCTAGGCTGCCCACAATTTTACATCCTGAGAGAGCACAGATGTGAAGCTTGCCCATGTGTCCCACTTGGAGGAGGCAGGAAAGGAGACTGCTGGAGCATCCCTAGGAATCATCTACGGTCTCAATTCCTCCTCCAAAGCGGCCGCCATCGAATCAACAAACAGTAAACGATATTCTCCTTTCAGAGAACACATAGAGAAGCCAATTCTAAAACGGAAAGAAGTCCAGTTTGAACAGAGGCTTTATCCTGAGGGCAAGTGAGCAGCAATTCGGGATTTCTGCGCAGTGACTTGCCAGTCCTCCGGCCTCACAGCCAGGGTGAGCTGAAGGTGACCAGAGACCGGGGACAAGTGGCCAGTTAGGAGGCTGTCAGAATAGACCTGGAAAGAAATATGGCCAGTGGAGATGCCAAAAGAAGAGCTGGGAGTGGAGGATGGGGCGGGAGGCCTCCAGAATGCTTCACAAGCCTGAACGCAGAGGGTGGCCAGCTGACAGTAGGAGGTAAAATCCATGCCACATGTCACTGATGGAAAACAAGTCTCTGACAGAGGGCTCTCCCCTTCCTATTTGCCTCTTTCCAAGGGCAACAGTGAGTTGCTAGACTTCTCAAATAAGGCCTTAATGGTTTCAATGTTTTATGAACCTCTTACATTTCTCAGTCAATAAAGACAAATAATGTCATTCAAAAGCACGTGGTGAGCATCTCCCTGATGTCTCCCTGCAGAGGCTGGAATAGTGAATGCCCTGCACACAATGGATACTAAGCGAGCAGTGATTGACAGGAGAAATTATATTCCCATTAGAACCACACAGCTGTGTTTTCAATTCTGCTGATTCAATATTTCCCGTCAGAAACAGCTTCTGGTCTTTCAATACAACAACCAGTTTACTCTTGTGCACATCAATGCACAAAGTATATGTAGTTGTCTTTTGTGATCAAAGAGAATGCTGTCCTGCGTAGCAATCTGAGGCACATCAACAATGATACCAAGAGCAATCCTTTCCTCTCTCAGGCTTGCGGGGATGTTAAATGTGGCAATCAAAGTAAGCAGAAGCAAGGCTGGCTCGTACAGTCATAAAAACAAACGAAAAAGCCGAAGGATATGGGCTATACTGGAAACTCAAGGTCAAAAAGGCTCATTAGCCAGGTGTGACCAACTAGACCTGTATGTCCAGCACAGTAGCCACCAGCCACATGTAGCTATTTAATTAGCTAAATAAGGTTAGTCAGGTGCAGTGGCTTTCACCTGTAATCCCAGCACTTTGGGAGGCCAAGGCAGGCCAATTGCTTGAGCTCAGGAACTTGAGACCAGCCTAGGCAACATAGTGAGGAGTCTCTACCTGGAAAAAAAAAAAAAAAAAAAGCCGGATGTGGTGGTGTGTGCCTGTGGTCCTAGTTACTTGGGAGGCTGAGGAGGGAGGATGGCTTGAGCCCAGAAGGCGGCCTGGGCGACAATGCCAGGCCCTGTCTCAAAAAAAAAAAAAAAAAATAGATTAAAAAAAATTCAGTTCCAGTCACACTAGCCACATTTCAAGTGATCTTCAGTCACATGTGACTAGGGGCTACCACATTGGGTAGCACAGCTATAGAATGTCCATCATAGGAAATTCTTTTGGACAGTGCTAAGCCAGGCCGACTAGGTGGTCAAACGTGACAAAATGATGTGTCTATTCTTTACCCACTGACTGACAACATAGGTTGACTTTCCTGGACAGATACCCTTAAATCAGTATGTTTTCAGACTGTGGGTTTCACAGATCAGTAAAATCCTTTTCCTACCTTAGGGTTGCCAGGTTTGTGTTTTGTCCAGTAAGACTGCCACCAGATCACCAGGCTGCACGCCCCATCAGGGCAGGTAGGCACTGTGCCCATCTGACGGCTTGCATTAAATCCCCAACGCCTAATGCAATGCCTGGTTCATAGCACATGCTCAGTAACTATCTGAGTAAGTGATGATGCACATGCACACACATACATATATCCTTACCTTTTTCATTTGATCTTCAGTGAAAACTGCCACTGGCTGGCACCCGTCTGCTGAAAGGTGTGTGGGTTTTATGCACACACACACACACAGAGGCTAGAGTGTCACAAAATAAATAAGTCATCTAACATTTTTTGAGGATTTTATATTAATAAACGCTTGTAACAAAATATACCAGACCAGACTGCAGTGGAGTATAGGTTTCTCTAAACTGACTGTACATGTCAGAACCAAAAATGCAGGGAGGAGAAACTGTTTGCTTTTCAATGGCACCAGAGTGCCCTCTCGTGGTAAAATATGGTATCTGCATAGTCACAACTTCTATTCAAAAAACAAGTGTCTAACAATGCACAAAACCTGTACTGGACTATAAAGCACTCTTGAGACAGTCTAAATATGCATCTAAATAGTTTATGTAAAATATGGCAAGTTGTGCTGGTGAAAAAAATAATTAAGATCTGTCACAGGACTTTGTGGTGAGGTCATCCACATATCTAGGAACTAACAAAATACATGAAAGCTGTTCTTGGGATTTGATATTCTAAATAGTTCCTGTTCATCTTCTAGTTAAAAACAAATGACTTTCAAGTTCAAGGTGGCATCATACAGTTTATTCCTTCCTTTGTCCAACATCAACAATAACCTTTGCTGCCTCCAACTCCTTTTTTCACTTTCATCTTAATAGCCCTTTTCTGGGGGGGAGGAAGGCTTCCTCACATAAACCATTCTTTCAAAGTCTGCTTGGTTGTTCCTTTTTACACTTTAAAAGCAGTGATAAATCATGTCCAGAATGAGTTCTCAATTAAAAGATGAAAATGTGACCTTGATCATCTTAAGAGTTCTTGCAAATTTCAACTTGATATTATTCTATGGCCTTCCAAGGGCAAAAGACATCTTTATTGATCAATTTCTGCTGAGACAGAACTCTCCAGTTCTACTGATTTAACGATGTGGAATATTTCTTCAAATGACAGTAGAAAAAGCTGATTTACCCATGAAGATTCTAGTAAGTGTGGTCTCTGTTAATAGAGAAGAATCACTATTTGAATGAGACCTCAAGATGCTTATAAATTCTAAATCAACACCCGAATCTGAGGGTTCAGAGGAAGAATCTTTAAAAGACAGTATCCGATAATAACTGACTAACCCCTAGCCTCTGATTCTCCTGGGTATTTGTTTAAAATGTAGGTTATTCCTCGGATCTACTTAAGACTTTAAACCACATCTCTATGGAGTTTGGTAATGAGCATTTTTATTAAATTCCCCAAGTACAAGCCCCAGTGTACACAGTAAGTAATTTCAGTTTTGAGCATCTGCCAGAGAAGGAATGTCCCCCTTGTGTTTGTTGACTGCCTTCTGATTTGTTTGAAAGCCTTTTTCTTCTTGCATCATCTTGACCATTCTTGGTATGAAGGATGTTGTCTTGTTTCTCCTCAGTTTCATCTTCTCCAGAAGAAGAAACCATGCCAGGCGGCAGTCTCCTCCTGTTCACGGCTTCCATGGCTTTACTCTGTTCCCTTTTTCTCTAACAAGTCATCAGCTCAGATCTAAAAATACTCTAAGGGTAAATCCACTGGTGAATAAAATGGTTCCAATGTCCCATATTCCTTTTTTTAGAAAGCAAGAATTGCCTGCATATATGAATCTAAAGAATCAACTGTTACCTACGCTAGAAAAATAAAGACCATGAACAAGTCTGCAATATTGAAATGGGTGAACATCAATTTAGAGACAAGTACTAAACTAGGAAAGTTTTTGCTAGGTTTCCTCCAGAACATAATACCATTTTTAGACCTTCTAGGACAAACCATCTTTTATTGACATTAACAGAAGACGATAATCACATTTTTTATAAAGGCAGGCAAAGTTTTCATTATAAGCTGTTCTATAGTATTTGTATATGTGGTTTTTAACCTTGTGCATATGCTACTTTGATTTCTTCAACATCTGAGAATGAAGGAGAAAAACCTCATATCTAGATCAATGTCCTATATTTTATTTCCAACATTTGGGACTAATTTTGAAGTAAGAGCAAATAAAGGTTCACATTTGCTGAGTATTTGTTATGTACAAAGTATAACTTTAAAGGTACTACTGGATATGCACTCATTCAAAAAGCTGGAATATGTTCCACAAAGATTGGTTCCACAAAGATCTTTTGTCCCACGAAGATTTCAAAGTGTGGAATATGTTCCACAAAGATTTTCTGCTGAAGAGCAACTTCAGCAGGGTAGTAGAGAGGTAGAAAAATCTCCTAGGTTGAATAACTGAGGCTACTAAAATTGGCATGCAAACAACTAGACACATTATCTAACCCATCACAGATGAAATGTTCTGGACTCCTGGGTTCCTGCCAAAAATAATAGCAACACAGGCCAGGCACGGTGGCTCACACCTGTAACTCCAACACTTTGGGAGGCTGAGGCAGGAGGAACCCTTGAGCTCAGGAGTTCGAGACCAGCCCGGGCAACATACTGAGACCTCATCTGTGCTAAAATTTAAAAAATTGGCCAGGCATGGTAGTGCAAACATGTAGGCCCAGCTACTTAGGGGGCTGAGGTGGGAGGACTGCTTGAGCCCAGGCAGTCAAGGTTGAGGCTGCAGTAAGCCCTGATCATGCCACTGCACTCCAGCCTGGGTGACAGAGCAAGACCTTGTCTCAAAAAAACCAAAACAAAACAAATAGCAATACAAGTTAACATCTGATTCTCCATACCTAATATCTTTCCTATACCATTGTCCATCTCGGACTCAGGTCAAGGAATGTGTCTGGCTCATTCATACAACAGTTGAGTGTGGGGCGGGAAGTGTGACACCCCGCAGTCAGAAATCTTAGGTTCAAATTCTGACTGGCTCAAAATTTGTAACTCAACAAAGAATTCACTTCTTTGACCTGAAGTCTCCATACATGAAAATGGGGACTGCCAGTGCTCCCTCCATGAACAACACAGGGAGGGGCCGGGAGGATGGTGTGGATGTGAATGATTCCTGACAGACGCTCAGTAAATATTTAATGAATCTGTTATCTAAGCACTATCCTTGAGGAGAACCAGGAGACTCCTTGGGGAGGCAAGTGGCCTGGGACAGTCCCTTCCCAGGAATGGTGACGGCCACCAACAATATCAATAATCCAGCACAGACTGGAGCTCAGTGACACAAACTGCTCCGACGTTATGTTAGACACAATGACTTCCTTCTAACCCTTGGACTCTACAATGATGTGGACCTGGATTTTCCCAAATTAAACACAGTGAAAAGGAACTACATGTGTTCCCCAAGGGCTAAGTACCTGCATCAGCCTCTCACCGTGCACCACTCGCAGCACTCTCTGTGCACATGGGGTCACACCAACTCACCCCAACGTCCCTAACGAGGTGGCCACTCTAACCATGCCCATGTTCCAGAGGAGGGACTGGAACTCGGAGACCATTCTGCCCAGGACAACACAGCTCGTCGGCAGCAGAGCTGGGACCTGGCCTCAGAGCATGCACTCAGCCACTCTGCTGTAAGTCCCCTGGCGGAAACCACAGTGAAAGTCCCGTAGTTTCGACATATGCTGGGATTTTAAACCTTACGCAGTCTGTACCTATTCTCATGAGAACAACAGTAAAGTCTAAATAAAACCTTAAAAGTCACTGTGTGGCTGAGCTTCAGGTTAGTGACATGTTTTGCAAAAGAAGACAAAAAAACAGAATTTTCTGATATCAAAATTTTTCACAGCTTTCTCTTGTCCAAGGAAAAACTGAAGATAAATCCACATTCCAAACATGTCTTTAGTTTAGAATTCTGACAGATGAATTGGCAGTGAGTGTCAAAAACTTACATGCACATAACCTACGACCCTGCAAATTCTAGTTCTGGGATCTTACAGAAAAACTAATACAAGCATACAAAGAAATCTGTGCAAGGATGCTGACTGCAGCAGTGTTTGTTAACAGTAAAAACTAAAAACAAGCAGACTAACCATTCACTCGGCTAAACACATGATGGCAGACACTCGATGGAACACCATGTAGCTGGTTAAAAGAATGAGGTAGCTCTAGCTTCACTGACATAAAGGATTATCTTAGATATACTATTAAGCAAAAAAGCAAGTGACAGAATGTGCATAGTATAATCCTATTTTATTAAAAATAAACTCTGTGTGTGTATATGTGTGTGTGTGAGAGAGAGAGATGTAAAGACATAGAAAAGGGCCTAGAAAAATATATAAACTTCCCTTGGGAGGTGGAAATTGATGGAGGGGGTCTCTCATGTTCTACATTGTGGACGTCTGTATTTGCTTAAAGTTATTTATGAAATAACATAAAATTTTGAAACAAAATATTCTGGAGGCTAATTTTCTAAAGGGAATAGCACAGCTTAGACATGCCCCTAAACTGAAATGTAAACTTCTTTTTCCCATTTGCAAACCTGTGAGTACATAGTAAGAGAAGCATTGCCACAAAATCCTCTTTTAAAAGCTCTTTCAGGACACTACACTAAGTCATTCACTTCTGAGATGTTAAAGGCCACCAATGTCTCTATTTTCAGACTACGTCACAAATGACATGAATGCCAAAATTATAGATCTTAAGAAGAAAATACGTAAAATACAGATTTAGACAAAACAAATGACTAAAGCTGCATAGTTCTGCTAGACTTTATTCAAAACTGGCCCTATACTTAATTATTTGAGAGACCTAAAATTCTAGTGTTCAAATGTAAATACCCATCATATACTGAGAAGTAATCTTCAAATTTAGTTCTGACCCAAATTTGGCTCAATTAAATCATACGTCAGATAACACAAATGGTTACACCTCAGCACATAACAAAATCCTGGAAGTATCATAGCAAGTGAGCTATGACATCATTTAACTCTCAAACTGAACTGTAATCTTAAGTTACACACACCACAATACACCTTTGCACAGGTAATTTTATTCCTCCTGTGGGTGTTGACAGTGCTCATTGATTGAAATTTGAAACATTTAGAAATCCCATACCTGAAGATGGTCACATATTCTTTACATCACGATTCAGTAACTATTCAACAGTTATGTCTACTAAATACAGTGAACAAAACAGTATAAATGTTTACACCATTCCCTTGTGAACAGGGCTTTTGTGCACAATAGTAACAAATGGAATTAATGCATACCATGATATCAATAAGGAAAAGAACTTCTCTTTAAATAAACTATTCTGTTTATAAATAAACTCTGATTTTTTTAGTACACATTTACAGACCTGATCAATAAAAAGAAACTATATATATATATATTTTCCTTTAAAAAGAAAATGTTGAGATACAGACCACTGTGGGAGAATTCACCTAGGAAAGGGGGTCAGAAGCAAGCAAAGGATACTAGAGGTGAAAGTACGACCATACTGCAACTTATTTCTGTTAGCACACACCAACACAAGGACAGGATTGTCGGGGGAGGAGCCCATTTTCACTTGAATTCCAGCAAGTTGCAATCAATCTTGTAGTACACATAGGGGTAGTATTCTTGTTGACTCAGGTTTAAACCTGGAATATCCATAGGAGCCTATGGAAAAAATAGACAATTACTCAATTTTGTATTTACAGAACTCAGAAAAAAAGAAAGCAAGTATTAACATTTACCTTTTTATTGAACATCTACTCTGAGCTAAATGTATGCACTTAAGGTTAATTTATCTGAGTTAGACATTATTCCCATTTTGCAAATAAGAAAACAACCTCTGAAAGACTGACTTCTCCTAGGAAACACAGACAGTAAGTGGTAAAGCCAGGTTCAAGCATTCTGACTGCAAAGCCTGCATATGTATTTAGCATGATCCCACCAACCTTTTTTATGTACACTGTAAAAATTAACTTTTTAAATCTTGGACTTAGAATACTGAGTTGATGCGATACAAGACTTACAAAATGTGGAGTAAAAATAAAGCAAGTATGATTTAAAGGTAATGCTTATTCTGTAATCTCAGCACTTTGAGAGGCCAACGCCTTGAGCCCAGGAGTTCAAGACCAGTCTGGGCAACATAGTGAGACTCTATAGCTACAAAAAATAAAAATAAACACATTAACCAGGAGCAGTGGTGCGTGCCCATAGTCCCAGCTACATGGGAGGCTGAGGTGGAAGGATCACTTGAGCATAGTGGTTGAGGCTCCAGTGAGCCAGAATCATGCCACTGCATTCTAGACTGAGCAACAGAGCAAGATCTGATGGCAAAACAAAAAACAAGCAAGGATAACACTTTTTATATATGCATGTTGTAAGAATTTACTGCTAGAACATTTATGTATCAAATAATTAGACCTCTTATTTTATCCACAATTTCATGAAAGTGTAGCGAGTCAGCCAGGTACAGTTGCTCATGCCAGTAAGCCTAGCACTTTGGGAAGCCGAGGTGGGTGGATTACCTGGGGTCAGGAGTTCAAGACCAGCCTGGCCAACATGGCAAAACCGCATCTCTACTAAAAATACAAAAATTAGCCAGGCATGGTGGCAGGCACCTATAATCCCAGCTACTTGGTAGGCTGAGGCAGGAGAATCGTTTGAACCTAGGGGGCGGAGGTTACAGTGAGCCAAGATCATGCCACTTCACTCCAGCCTGGGCAAAAGAGCGTAACTCCATCTCAAAAAAAGAAAGAAAGAAAGAAAAATAAAACAAGTTTAGCAAGTCATTTCCTGCATTTCCTTCTATCAAGAAAAACTGATTTTTCATAGTTCTAATTAATGCCTATGTGAGATACTACCATCCACCCTAAACTTTTAAAAAGAAAAAAAAAAAAATCAGCAAGATATTTAAAACCAAAAATATAAAATAAAAGTCCACTACAATTTTTTTTTTTTTTTTTTTTTTTTGAGACAGAGTCTCCCTCTGTCACCCAGGCTGGAGTGCAGTGGCACAATCTTGGCTCACTGCAACCACCCCCACCCGGTTCAAGTGATTCTCCTGCCTCAGCCTCCCAAGTAGCTAGGACTACAGGTGCCCGCCACCACACCCAGCTAATTATTGTATTTTTAGTAGAGATGGGGTTTCACCATGTTGGCCAGGTTGGTCTCGAACTCCTGACTTCAGGTGATCCACCCACCTCAGCCTCCCAAAGTGCTGGGTTTACAGGCATGAGCTACCATGCCCGGCGGCCCAC
Source organism: Papio anubis (assembly GCF_008728515.1). Classification (NCBI taxonomy): domain Eukaryota; kingdom Metazoa; phylum Chordata; class Mammalia; order Primates; family Cercopithecidae; genus Papio; species Papio anubis. The sequence goes on along the minus strand of NC_044983.1, from coordinate 98,467,400 downwards.
TACAATTTTAAAGAGCAACAACAAAAAAACACGAGTAACTCTGTTTATATCTTTTGTTTAAAAAATAACACTTTTGTTTAAAAGAAGATATAAACACATATATATATATTTTGGTCTGTTTTTTTTCTTTTTTCAGGTGGGGTCTTGCTACGTTACCCAGGTTGGTCTCAAAGGCCTGGGTTCAAGTGATCCTCCCGCCTCAGCCTCCTGAGTTGCTGGGACTACCGGCATATGTCACCATGCCCAGATACGCCATTTTGCCATTTTAGAAAAATGAACCTACCTTGAAAATACTCATCTATTGACTCTCTCGCTTCTACCAAATAAAATTAAAATAACTGCTTATTTTCTTCCTCTCTGCAATTTATAGTTTTTATAAATAACTAGTATCACTGGTTTCCGTATTTCTGCAGCTATAAACATCTGATACACAGCAAGGTAACTATCAGCTTGTAGAAATGCCAAGAAGCAAAACACAGCTATAATTAGTATAAAACAGGGTAAACGATGTAAATTACTATGTTCATGTAACAAATTGAGAACCTCAAAGTAATAAAAAATGATTAAGTATCATACTTACTCTCCCTTTTCTATCTTCCTTCAATCATTTTTTTCTGAAATTCACTTCAATTCTTACTCTACTGGGCTAATATGTACTTACATCAATAATAGCTGCTGCACTGCTGTCTAGATGTTTATACAATTCATGTAATACTTCTCTCAGTTTCTTCAAAGTTTTCTTATTAGGCTGAAGTAGCATTGCTTGGAAGTTCACCGGCAAGCCATACCTTATAAAAAAGCAGAAATACAGTATGCAATACAAGCAAACATGTAAAGAGATTTTCTTTTCAAAGCAAATATTCTCATACTCTTTAATCATGGTTAACAGGGAGACAGTATCTCACTTTACTTTTACAAGTTCAACTAATATATATAGAAACTGAAACTAATATACACAAAAAACTTTAATATAAACAGAAACGTAAAACTTTGGTACTCACTGTCCACTAGAAATCTCTAAGCCAATTGCTAGGAATTACTTCAATTACCATTCCATTTTTTTTTCTTTTGAGACGGATTCTCACTGTCGCCAGGCTGGAGTGCAGTGGTGCAATCTTGGCTCACCGCAGTCTCCACCTCCTGGGTTCAAGCCATTCTCCTGCCTCAGCCTCCCGAGTAGCTGGGATTACAGGCACGCACCACCACGCCCAGCTAATTTTTGTATTTTTAGTAGAGACGAGGTTTCACCATGTTAGCCAGCATGGTCTCAATCTCTTGACCTCATGATCCGCCCACCTTGGCCTCCCAAAGTGCTGGGATTACAGGCGTGAGCCACTGCACCCGGCTTACCATTCAATTTGTAAGGTAATATATGAATATCCTCAGGAAGTAATAATAAGTAAGGTCAGCAGATACTTTTATGGTAATAACATGAGGTTACCCACATCTACTTTGAAAATTTGAAAAAATTTAAAAATAGTGAGCATAGTTACACATAAGTTTTGGGGTGTTTTTCTTTGTTTTTTTTGTTTTTTCAGACGGAGTCTCACTCTGTTGCCCAGGCTGGAGTGCGGTGGTGCAATAATGCAGTGGTGCAATCTCGGCTCACTGCAACCTCCACCTCCTGGGTTCAAGTGATTCTCTGCCTCAGCCTCCCAAGTAACTGGCACTACAGGTGCCTGACACCACACCTGGCTAATTTTTTTATATTTTTAGTACAGACGGGGTTTCACCGTGTTAGCCAGGATGGTCTCAATCTCCTGACCTCGTCATCTGCCCTCCTCAGCCTCCCAAAGTGCTGGGATTACAGGCGTGAGCCACTGTGCCCGGCCAAGGTTCTGGGTTTTTAAGAACTATTTCTAATATGAGCAACCCATACATTGGATCAGAATGTGATGTTTTAAGTATCTCAAAATATAAAAATACTTTAGGTTAATATGAAATGATTCCAATAAGTCATCAGCATACTATGCGTCCAATGACATATAAAACATTTGAAAGATCTTCCTTTTAAACAAATATTGGTTAATATTTAATCTACTTTTAAGTACCTACACAAGAAAAAGAACCTGAGGGTATGGCAGCATAAATCTCTTTTTCTAAACTTGGTGCTAAAGAACAAGACTAATACGCATTGTATAAGCTGTATGATGATACTGACAACCTCTGTCTCATGATTGGCCCTTTGGTTTCTCCAAATCAATTTCCTATTGCTGGACTCTGTTATAATAAAGAGGTCCAATGTAAGGCATCTATGAACTCTTCAGTTCCAAGTTTGACAATTAACTTTCTTTACCTTAAAACAGACTCAACAAAAACCCGTAACGCTTTCACATGAATCCATGCAATAAATGCTTCACTAAAATTCACTTTCAGCCACCGCACAAGTGGTCCCTATAAAAAGAAAAAAAAAAAATTACCACAAATTGGTCTTAGAAATAGCAATTAGATAAATTTTTTTAAGTGACTACATATTAGGAATCTATAGAAGACTTAAGTCACATAATTCACTTTCTACATGTTTCACTATCATTCTCATTATCTCAGATATTTTACCTTAAATTAGATTAAAAGGTTAGCCACTACTGAGTGATCTCAACAGATGCTAAAATGCATTGAACCAATTCACTAACACAGAAAAAGGTATATATTTTAATAAAAGTAGTTAAATCAGTACAAAATATAGAAATGCCTTAGGTTTGAAAATCAAAATACAAAGATCTGAATTTACTACACGATACTCTAAAATATTTAATACATGTAAAATAAAATTCAACTTACAAACAACTTCATAACAAAGATAAACAGTTATGTAGGCAAGTCATTTAACAGCCCTAGCTCTTAGTTTTCCCATCTGTAAAAAAGGGAGTTGGTCTAGACATCTAAAATCTCTTTACATTCTAAATTATGTAGTGTAAGTTCTTTTTAAACTTCATATATTTAGTACGATTAAGCGGATTTTAAATACCTTCTCTCTCGATACTTAAAAGACATACATTAACAATTCAGCTAACACTTACTTGGATAACATTATTAGGCTCATTTGGATGTACCAACCAATTAATTAAAGCAAAAAGGATAGCAAAACAAAGTGGAAATCTTTGGTCAAAATATCTATTCTATAAAAGGATTTTGGGTTTTCCCTAAAAAGCTGGTTATTTTGGACATTACTTGGAGGAATTAGTTTCCTCCTAGTTGATATGGCTTATAAAGTACCTGGAAATAATTTTCAGTATATCCCTTCATTTCCTCTCACATTATTAAGAGAAACACATTTTCACTCATGTTTCCCTTTCCAAACAAGCTTTTAGTCTTCACAGTAATCCCACACTTGAAGATGGCAAGAAAGTTAACACCATCTTTCATTTTCACAATTCCACCTGTTTCCCATTACACCTAGAACACACCAATTCTCCAATAATTTCAATACAAATTGCTTCAATAAAAGACTGAGGCATTGAACAAATCTGCCTCAAGAAAGTAAAAAGTCTTACTGAAAAGAACTTTGTTACTTAACTAAAATCTCCCTTCACCTACAAGGACGTTAACCAGAATACTGCATTTAAAATTAATATCTGATATGGATTTAGGTGGAGTAATTTAAGTATGTATTTTAAGGTAACTATTCTATTCGATCTAAGACAGATGTAAGCTTTAGAAGAAAGCTTTCTTAGAAATAGAATAGTTATCTCTAGAATAGTTAAGCTTTAGAGGAAATTCATTCTAATTATTCAATTAAAAAAAAAAACTAAAATCAAATGTCTTAAAACCAAAGCAGATTTTTACTTTCTTTTAAATCAAAGGAAAGTAATATCACTTTTTCTTCTGCTTAATGTTGATAATACTAAATATTTAAAACACATACAAATTGTTTTTTCTTATCAGTAGAAAGCCTGTTCATTTCTTCTTTATCTGCTTTCATCTCCTCTTCATTATACTGGAAGTCACGAACAATGAATCTAAATTTGGGGGGAAAAAACAAAACTGTTCATGTTTTATACAATTGATCTAACAAAGTAAATACACACAAAAATAATCATCTTACTTGTTTTCCCTGGCTTTGTGTCTGAAGTCATCAACTGCCTTCCTAAACAAGGTGACATTACACAGGTAACTGTCTTGGTCCTCTGAAAGAACACTATGGAAAAAAAATAAAAGAAGTCCATTTAAAGATTTATACATATTGCTGTCTTTCATATTAAGGGCAAAATTCAGAAACAGGTAGAAGAGAAAAGTAGGGTATAATAGCCCTTCCCAAATTACCTCAAAGCTTTTCAAACTGGATTGCCTCAAACACTGAATACACTGAATGTTTATGATTTATTTTGCTAATGATACTTTTTTTCTTACTAACCAACAAAATTAGACATTAACTCCAGTAAAGCATCCAAACACTAAGAACCACACTTTTCAATCAACATTAGCGCCAGGCTGCTTTGTTTCCAGTGTCTCCTTGATAAGCACACTTTTCTTTTCTGGAAACTTAATTCTTTCTTCCTTTCTCCAGGCCAACTCAGCCCCACTGAGGCCCAGCCTAGCCTCTCTGCATTGCCAGTACATCAAACCTTGGATCTTTCCTTTGCTCCCATGACATCTCTCAATCAAAAACTGACAGGCCAGGTGCAGTGGCTCATGCCTGTAATCCCAACACTTTGGGAGGCTAAGGTGGGTGATTGCTTGAGTTCAGGACTTTGAGACCAGCCTGGGCAACATGGCAAGACTGTGTCTGTACAAAAAATACAAAACCTAGCCAGGTTTGACGGTGCACGCCTGTAGTCCTAGCTACTCAGGAGGCTGAGGTGGGAGGATCACTGAAGCTGGGGAGGTTGAGGCTAAGTGAGCCAAGATTGTGCCACTGCAATCCAGCCTGGGTGACAGAGAGAGACTCTGTCAAAAAAAAAAAAAAACCAAAAACCTGATGAACACAACTGTCTAAATAATCTCTGAATAAATGTGCTTGTATGCATCCCATGGCTCCATTTTAGGCTTCAGAAGGTCCCAGTGAGGTCACAACTTCCATTCAGTCACAGCTCCATGGACATCACTGGAAAGACCTTTCTAGACACAACTGCCAGGAAATTTTAATGGTCATTTAAATCTGTGATACCTTGGGTGAAAGTCCACTGTTTGAAATGGGAATGGTATCGCTTGTGATAGTATGGCCCAAATTTGGCTTTCAGAATTTACCTACAGTGCCTCCTGTATAGAAGTCCTTACGTGAGGTCCACGAGGCTGCACGGGCAGCTGTTCCACAGGGATAACCTTGGGGCAGGGAATGTTACTGAGGGGAGTCTCTTCTCCTTTCTATCTTTCACATATTGGAGGTCTTCTAATGTTTAGTGTTTTTTAAACAGCTTTACTGAGATATAATCGTTATACAGAAAACTGTACGCATTTAATGTCTATAATCTGAAGTGTGGACATACGCATATACCCACGAAACCATCACCACAATCTAGACGATAAACATATCCCTCACTACCAAAAGGGTCCTGTGCCCTTTTGTTGGCTGTTTTCTTTGTTTTTTAATGTTTAGTTTTTACTTACAATGTGGTACTTCTGAAATCAGAAAAAGTAAATTTTACAAAATGGAGGAATGCTGGGGAATTTAAAGATACTGTATTAAAAAAATTTTTAAAGCAAGTGTAGTTTTTCCTGAAGCCTAAGAACCACCTGGTTAGCCAAGTAAATTCAGGAGGCAACTACAGTGTTTAATCACAGGATGGCTTTAAGTACTAAATCTACCCCACTTCTGGTCAGCCAGCCAGCAGGGGCACCTCCCTAGCGAATGACCAGCAGACAGCTCTGGGAGTACTGATCACTGTCATTTCTGACACGCAAAGAAAACGCAAGTACTCTGGATTTAGAACACTGAAACCTCCTGTTAGACTGTATCTTCTCAAAATGATTACCCTTAGTTCTTGCTCCTGGTATCCATCAAACCCAATGAAGGGCAGCTACCAAGTGGACAGAGCTCGATTAAAAAAGCCATTTAAGGATCTTCTGCTTTGCCAAGATTTACTCAGTGATGTGTGAACTGCTTGAGATCAAAACAAATCTAAATCTAACTTGCAGGCTATTTCAGAGCCACAAATAATGCTTCACTATTAGCATACTAATCTTTTAGTATCCAACACTTTGCTGTTTTGAAGACCCTTCCAAAAGCATTTGGTGCTTGACATGGCCCTGTGTCAATGAGCAGGTTACCTATTAAACAGGTTCCTAGCTATTGTGCAGAGATCTGGGACACAGCAAATTCCTATGGCTTACTCAAAGTCCTGATGGTGATAAAAGCCAAGATAAAACTTCCATCTCACCTTATAACTAAATCCTACTCTGCCACCTTATTATGAAAAATAAATAAAAGCCACTTGCTTTTTCTCTTTCCCCTAGGGAAAGGTATTTCTTAAAAACTGTATAAAAAAATAAACCACGAGTCCTTACTATAATGGACTTGTAGTCATTTAACATGTACTAAGACTCTGTAATGCAAGTGCTTGCTAGACATTACTATAAAACTAAGACAGCATTTCCTGATCTCCAGGTGTGGGTTTAGTAAAGGAAACAGGCATAAACAGGTAACTGCAATACAGAGTTGTAAGTGCTGCAACAGAAAATATACATGATACACTGGGGAATTAGTTACTTTATCTGAGGGGAGTCAAAGGAGTTTCACCAAAGAGGTGATACCAGGTGGAAGTTTGAAAGAAAGGCAAAAAAGAGAATAACGTTCCAGACAGAACCCCATATGCAAATGAATACAGATGTGGAATAGCATGGTGCATTTGAGGAATTGCAAGAAGTATGTATAACTGGGGCTCAGCATGGTAGCTCATGCCTGTAATCCCAGCACTTTCGGAGGCCAAGGCAGGCAGACCACTTGAGGTCAGGAGTTCGAGACCAGCCTGGCCAACATAGTGAAACCTCATCTCTACTAAAAATACAAAAATTAGCTGAGTGTGGTAGCACATCCCAGCTACTTGGGAAGCTGAGGAAGGAGACTCACTTGAATCTGGGAGGCAGAGGTTGCGGTGAGCCGAGATCACGCCTCTGCACTCCAGCCTGGGTGACAGAGAGAGACTGTGTCTCAAAAAAAAAAAAGAAAAGAAAAAAAATATATATATACATATAAGGGTACAAGAAGGGGGTGTGTGTGTGTGTGTGTGTGTGTGTGTGTGTGTGTGTTGAGTGCAGGCAGTCAAAATAGGGAGGGATAAGCAGGGTTTTAGACAGAAAAGTAACACATTTGTATGTCACAAAGATGAAAACAGCAGCAACGTGGAGGACTGATGAGAAGAGAAAATACCGGAGAAAAGGAGACCAGCTAGGGTCAATTACCATGGTCCAGGCAAGGGATGAGGGAGTCAGAGCTGGAGCAGTAGCAGTGGTTCTTGGGGGAGTGGGGAGAGTAGATTTAACCATGTGAAACTGTGGATATTTGACCATTTTTTGACCTACAAAACAGCAATTTTTAATGGTTCAACCAAATACTATGGAAGGTGGAAATGCCACAACTGATTAGACTAATGCAGGCGGGGGGGTCTGTTGGGGAGCTGGGGTGCAAGGGTGAAGGAAGATTCCAAAATGACTATCACACTTGCGGTTTGGATCACTGGGCAGCTGTTGCTGCCATATACTTCAAGGCAACGAGAGAGTTTGAGTCTGAGATTGGGGTGTCAGTTACCTAGGAAATACCACATGGAGTGGTCCAGTAGGAACCCAGGTATGTGAGTTTGCAGGTAGGGGGAAAGCTGGCCACAGATAAAGATGTAGGAGTCCGAAAACTGCAGTTGAAGTTAGAGCCATGGGTGTGGTTGAAGTGATACTGACAGGAGAACAGACCATCTCCCTCAGAAACTCTGAAACATAGAGAAACTCCTGGACAGTGGCCAATATCATTTTTTCTGCACTTCTTAGCTAGGCTGTTCTGCTTCACTGGGGACTTCAGATCTCTCAACAAAAACTTCTGTGAAGCACCCATGAGTTTGTGATGTTGCTTCCAATGACAGAGAAAAGGCAAAAGTTAACCAGTGATCTGACTCATTCAGACTATTTTAATAAGCAAAAGTAGACAAAAAATAAAAAAATTAAAAAAAGGAAAGTGGTAATTCTGAAAGGACAAGTGAAAAGCACCTCTTTCTGAACAGTGTTTCTACAAAAAAAAAAGCAGAACAGCAACCCAGCCTCCACTTCTTTGTCCACAGCCTTGACATGGCATTTATACACATTGCTGCATTTAGCCTCACAGTAACGGTAGTATTTCAAAACTGTCCAATCTTTGTAGAACATTTTACAAATAGTTATATTTTGTGAATTTTAAAATTCTTTCAGGTTTGAGGACAGTTAGAACAACAGATTGAAAAATATTAGATTGGATATTAGAGTGAATATTTTTCAATCGATTCTACCTCAGAATTCCACTTTCATCTTCACTACTCCCAACAATAATCACTCAAGTTATCATGCCAAAAAGTAATGTTACTACCATAATTAACTAACTTGTGTAAAGCACACAGAACAATGACTAGCTCATAGTAATTACTCAGAAATGCTGGGTGTGATAAACCAAAAATTCAGCATCAGGTCATAGAGATCTTTCCTAAATGGCAGACAAAATTCCAGGCTCACTCAAAAAAGCCTATTTGCCCCTACATTAACTGCACATACTCTTAATGGTGCTATTTGAGCTAGTGCTATGTGGTCTCTGACTAAATTTAAACAGGTAAGTTTTTGAGTCAGTGATTCCAAATGTACTTTGAACTGAGAAATAGGTAGAACAGATGTTTTCACTGAGCAAGGAAAGGCTGGGAGCTCTCAGAAGATTAGTGTGCACTTACAAGTCATTTGCAAACAAGTCTTGACTGCATTAAACTGTTCCCTGCCTGAAATTTGCCCTTTAAACTACTAAAGTGATTGTCCAAAGATCTAAATCTCTGATGGAATATTTTTAAAGTCCTTCTATCAGAGTAAATCTGAGCTTACTTAATGAGCCTACACACCATCCCCCTGGACATCTGGGTTGGCGTATGTCCACCTCTGGAGGACATTCTGTGTGCACCGGGTCCTCATTCTCCTCCTCCACCTGCCTCCTAGACACAGAGTCAATCTCTATGGTTCTAATGCCCTACAGATCTGTCAGTATCAACAGCCTAAGTGAGACACTAATATGAAGACATAACTGTAGTCTTCAGGTTACCATGTGAAGAATGAAGGCATTCCCCCAAATGAAAAAAAAAAAAAAAAATTCACAATGAGCACAAGTTTGTTGTTTAGTTCCTAAAAGATCAACATTTGTGAAAATACAGTAACATTATCTTGTATTTTGAATACTTCATCAAGCCTTAAAATATCTTCAAAATATATACAAGGAAGGGGCTATGCTCATTTATAGACAAAGAAAATGAGGCCAGAGAAGTTAAAAGACTTACCCCAGGTTACACAGCAAATTGGTAGCAGAACTGAGGCAGGAGAATAGGGTCTGGAGGCAGGGAACCTAAGGTTGTTTCACCCCGATTTCCTAGAACTAAATTGAAAGGAAAACCCTAACTTTCCATGCCTAAGTAACAAAAGGACCAGAGGCTACTCCTTTTGACCTTTCCTGCATGGCAGATGGGAAATTCGCTGTCTGCAACAAATCAGACTGATTCCAGGCCAAGTCTTCATTTGCAGAGAAGTGTAACTTTGTTACCTCCACCCTAGCTTCTGATTGGTTGCTTTCTGCAACCAATCAGATGTTTGCACAGGAGTGTGACCTTTGTAACTTCACTTCAGCCTCTGGTTGGCTGCTTTCTGCAACCAATGAGACTGACTGCAGGCTACCACTTCATTTACATGAGGTGAGCATGAAGTGGCCAATGGGAAACTTGTAGGAGTTACTCAGACCCAAGAAGATTCTGTATCCGGACTTGAGCCACTGCTCGGGTTCGCTCTTACACTGTGGAGTGTACTTTCTTCCATTTTTAATAAATCCCTGCTTTTGTTCTTTTGTTGCTTCATTCTTATTTTGCTTTGCTGGGCATTTTGTCCAATTCTTTGTTTAAAACACCAAGAATCTGGACAACCTGAAGTCATAACCCTACCGCTGACAGACCCTACGAGTGACAGATTCTACCAGTGATAGAACCAGCAATAGAACTCAGATCCCTGGGTCCAGGACTCTTTCCATTATACTAAGCTACTTCCCACATGACACAATGAAACTGGAAAAGAAAATATTTCATGGGCCTGACCTTACTAATTCCACTTCTTGACTACCTCCTATATCTTCCACCCTGCTGCCTCCCCTTGAAGCATATATGTATCTATAAGAATCCTTTGGGGTGGAGATACACTGTATTTATATTTTTTCAAAGAATGGGTGGAGATACACTGTATTTATATTTTCTCAAAGAATATCTAGTGTGGCAATGGCAGAACATGGAAAAATGACATGGAATAGTGTAAAAAGGGTACAGGACCTGGAGCTAAAAGATGTGAGTTCTAGCCCTAACTCTGCCATTGGACGCTTTACACAGCCATATGCCTCAGGGAACTATTTAAGCATTTTAACTTCTTCTTCCATGAGAATAAGAGTAATACCTGTCCATGCTTCTTCACAGACTTGTAAATTTCAAATTAGGCAATGCATGTTAAATCTATAAATTTAAAAAGTGTTTAATAAAAACAGGTTTGTTTTTTAAATAAAAGGAACATACAGATTGGGTAAAATCTAAGCTCAAAGTGATGGTGAACATCTGGAGATCAATACAGCAGTCCAGTAGCCATTCTGGTACACTTCCTTTGCCAAATAAAATGAGGAATTATAGACACATAGTAGGTATGCAATAGTGAATAAAGAATTTTCAAAAGGCAGCACAGTGAGGCAGAAAAAGTACCACACCAGACACCTAGGTTCTAGTTCTAGCCCTGCCACAAACGAGATGTGTGACCCTGGGCAAACTATTAATACCTCACCGGCCTCAAACTTCTAAGTCTATAAACAGGAGGCTGTCAAACAGACTGTGCCAAGTCCCTTCTAGGTCTAAAATTATTACAACTAGAGTTCACAGAACTCACTCATGAGGTCAATTTATCACAAAAGCAAGACAGCAAACATATTTCCTCAGCCAACATCCAGACTCTGAAAGGAATTCTAGGAACCAAATGGTTTTACAAAAACTTCTACTTACTTGCTAGACCTTGGAACTACCATTTCGGCTAGTGTTTCATACTGCTTAATCCAGTCATTGTGGTTTAACCTGCAGGAAAGGTACAATACACATTGGAAAAGAAAAACAAGTCCTATTTCCTGCCATATCAAGGAAGAGAAAAAATTATGTGACAAATAGGAAATCTGGCTATAGCAAGTATACTCCAACTCTATGTAACAAAAAAAAAATTCAGGTTTCCTACTGAGAATGAATTTCCAATACACTGAGTAATGCAGGAAATACAGATCACCACCCTACCTCCAGTAACTATTGCAAAAGAGGCACATCCTAGAACTACGTTTGACAAGGAAGTAAAGCACAGTATAGATTGTAAATTATTTTCAAGCTGCATAGGTTCATACGTATAGTGCCTCATTTTTAAAAAATGGTCATGCTAAAATCACTATCACTCCTGCTCAGTGGCAGTTATGAAGGACTGAAAAAAACTGTATTTATGGAAAGCACAGAGTACCATGAGGTAGTAAGTAAATGAAGTGACAGTAAACTATGTTGCCACAAAGTATTGTGCAACAACCACCTCTAGAGGCCACTGGCTTCCCGGGGTGTGGGGAGAGACAACTATGTTTGAGATTGAAAACAAATAATTATAGTGTTTATAGGCCAGGATAGAGAATAATTCATCATGTAAGATGTCTTATGTCCTATGTTTCAATTACAAGGTACAGAAAACCATAAAAATTTCTGGTTTTGACCTCGAGTTTTAAATAAAGGTTGAATGAGTCAAATTATTTTATCTGGGCAAAAGTTATTTTCCTACATAGTATAAAAAAGCACAGATACATAGAATTTGTTAAAAATAATCAGTGTTTCAGTATAGCAGAGGGGAGTTATGTAACTAGAACACAAAATAAAACTTCTGGAGTGAAATCCTCAGATTTAAGGCCTTCTCCCTCTGCAAAGAAAAATCCGAAAGGTAGCATACTGCAATAAAGGGGGAAAAAATGCAGAACTGAGACAATATTGTAGCCACTGCAAATTCCACGGAGGCATCATTTTCTAGTACTCCCAATCTCTGAACCAGATAAAAATGCAGAGCACAGCAAGGAAGTCTTCATGCAATGATACTCTGAAAAAGACCCAAACCTCCCACCTGAGTTCGGATTCCCCAAACATTCCCTGATAGCAAGACTTCAGTGTAAGTCAAAAGTGAAACCATTAATAGTGCTATACAGACATGCACAGAGTCCAGGTCTTCCTACAAGTACCCAAAGGTTTCACTTCATTTCATTCAAGATTAACTATGATCAAATATTAAATAACACAGAAAGCCTAATCCTAAGGAGATATCAAAGGTTGTCTAGTCCAGTGGTTAGCAAACTATGCGCATAGCCAAGCCTCTTTTGTAAATAAAGTTTTATTCAAACAGCCACATCCATTCATTTATATATCATCTATGGCAACTTAAGCTATAACCACAAAGTTGACACAGTGGAGTAGTTGTGACAGAGATCACATTGTTTACAAAGCCTACAATACTTACTATCTAGCCCTTCATAGAAAAAAAAAATTGCTAATCTCTGCTCTAATCCATTCTTTGTGTCTTACAGTGCTTAATTCATCCTAACCAGTCATAAAGAATTTTTTGGGAAAAAATGCAAAGACCTTCCTATTTTGAGAAATCTAAAATCTGTATTTGTTAAACAATCAATAATTTAGCATTACTTAATGTTTGAATGAGCCAACTCTACCAAGCTGCTAAATTTGATTTGGAAACTCAATTTATAATTGAAGTCTCCATTGCTAGGTTATGATCTAATTTCTACTTTATGTGCCACATGAGCAAATGCTGATTGACTGAATGAATGGCAAGATTATATTCCTTTTACGCTTCGATTTTATGGAAAACTTCAAACTACAATACTAGATACTAACATTTTTCTTGTATTTTAACAAGTAAAACCTTTTGTAATAGAAAGACTTACTTGGGAACTACTACCAGTAATGTGACGAGATACTCTGAATCAAGAACAAAGTCATCCTTCTTCACAATTTCTGCTAGACTTCTAGTTAGCAAACTTCCTCTGAGGAATTAAAAAAAAAAATCATTAGGCTGATAATTATGTGCTTCTGTAACACAAGTAAAGAAACAGCAGGCTAATCATTTTCACATATACTATATATACATTGAGAGGGATTAGTCTTAGTTAAGAGTTTTACTTTGTAAGGAGTCATCATTTAGCTGAATATATCCTACCCTGGCAACCAAGGAAATATCTTCTATCAAAATTTGCCTCTAGTGTTTTGTGTTTGCTTTAATTATTATAACTCAGCTCTTCTCTTGCCTACATATATAATATCTTGACTGGAAAAGTGCTATCTACTCATTAGATATCAATTAAAGTCTATTCTATCATATAATTATGAAATTATGTCATCTAAGCACAACACCTTCGGTATTCTTCCCTCACTTGGGTATTATTTGATACCAGGCAATTTTGGTAGCTAACCCAATAATTAACTCTTTCAAATCAGTCTTCATTTGCCTTCCAGTAATCACTTTGCTATAATAAATATGTCTTGCCCTGTTTGTATCACTCATAGTATCCAACCAACTTTCCCTCTAGGATATGAAGGCACAACTTGAATACTTTCATGCTTAAAGCTGCACTTGTAGTAGTCATAGTATGAGGGGATCAACCAAAACAATTCAGTCCTGTTTTTAAAAACCTAATGAGTGAAAAACCTAAACTCTGAAAACAGATAAGAGAATGATTGTTACATCATAAAAGGATTATTCTATAGTTAAGCGATAGGTAATTACTATGCAGTTAAACTATGATTTCATTTAAAACAATTAATTTTAGACTATTTTTCAGTGAAATATCAAACGGATAAAGGGATAAGCCAGGACCCAGTTCACAAGTATTATTTATAAAACAAGTATAATAAATCAGCCTCACATCTGTTTTGACTAGTCTGAATTCTATAAACTTATCTTAGTGAGCTTTTCTCCATGAAGTAAAAGAAATACCATTTTGATTACAGAAACAACATAAACTGAAACTAACTAAATCCCAAAAACATCTCCTTTGGTGTATGCTAGTGTGCTTCCCGAGTTCTTAATACTCAAATATACTTGATCTGCTTACGCATTCTTTCGTTCCAAATTCTGAAGATTTCCTTTCAGGTTATTGTATGCAGATGCTCGAGATTTCAGGTCATTATCAATCTGAGTTACTCCCTTCGAAAAAAAAGAAGAAAAATAGACAAAATTTTCCTAAATCTGCCTCTACTAATACTAACAAAGTAGCTAAACTTTAACTTCTACAAAAAAACTCACTAGTTTCTAGTGTGTAAGAATATTCTATTATTTTAAAAGCACGACTTTAGGAGATCATTTAAAAAAACAGTCTACTTCATTTTTAATATAATTTCCACATAAATCTTTTCTACTAAAAATAATGTTTTAGTCCACACGTATTTTAATTATTATTATATTACTTCTTAAACCATGGAAATGGAATCTAGGCTACTGGGTTTGGAGATTACTAATTACAAGGCTTCAATTCACAAGGCTGAAGGATATTTTCCAAAATAAACTAAATTACATGAGGACTTTTAATTATTGCAAACATCACTATTACATAGAATATTTTTCTATGAAATTAAAATTATAGTTGCATCTATTCATAAATGTTACAAAAGCTGCTTTTTCAAACGAATACTAAACTAACTACATAGGGAGAAAATGTGAAGTAAACAATATTTAAAGAACTGACTTTAACACAGTTCTAGCATTATTAGCTGTGTAGCATGAGGGTAAGTCACTTCACGTCTCTAAGCCTGCTTCCCTATCTACAGCAGCATCAGGGAGCAAATGATCTAAGCCTTAAGGATCCAGAAAACAAGGCTCAGTCACAGTAAGAACACCACTTTATATTATCAAATAATGTAAATAATAGTTTCTTAAACTATAGTCATCAAATTATATGATGACTTTAGTTGAAATCTTTGATAGTCTATTTATTTACATTTAACTATGTAACACACTGTACAACTAAAGTTATTGGGAGCAAAGGAAAGTCTGTCCAATAATTTAAACTACACTTCTTGCCCCAGCCAGGTCAATAAGAATGCTGGCAAACAATTAACAGGTCCTTGTCTATTTGTCTCATTATAGTTACTGTTAAGACTTTTATTCCACAAACAGATCTTGGGGGAAAAAACAGACTTTTACATTTCTTCTCAAGTTCAAGGATTTCTCAATATAAAAGGAGCTCTTGGTGAGTTCATGCATCGGCTTCAAGGTCCATGTACTCGCTGAAACTACATAAAATTATGTGGCACATGAATAGGGGAATTTTTCCAGGCAGAGGATCAAAACTAAATAGTCGGAAGGGGTCAGAGAACCCATAGGGTTTAATGTTTGAACAAGTACACTATGCACACAAACATACTTCAGTGACCACTATCACCTACCTGAATGACTAAGAAATCTTAATAGACTCCAATTTCCTATTCTACACAATCTCAGGTACCCTTAAAATTTGTATAAATAATACAGAATTTTCACACTTTCTTAAACACTGTTGATGTAATATTCAAGTTAATTACATAACTAAGTATACAACTTAGATAATCTACACATGAAAGTGTTATACTTTTAACACCTTTTAATGTCTAAAGTTGTAGTAAGGATACCCTCTATCTGTGACATATAACTAAGTTGCCTTATCAAAACCTAAAAAGTATTTCATAGTGAAATTATAAAATAAGCAAAGCCACTATAAATCAATGTGTCCTACTTGTCTCAAGTATTATCTTACCTTGGCAATTATTTCAGAAATATTTTTCAGGGACTGCTTGATTGGATATTTGGCCATGTCCCACTGAAACCTTGTTATATAAGTAACCAAGTCCACTGAAATAAGGGAATAAACTAATTACTGAAGAGAAGCAACAGAATTGTTCAGTTTTTTACACAGCAATATATTTTAACGCTGAAATCGGCATTGAGGAAATCAGCAAAGATGTCATTTCTGAAGACTCCTGATTAAATGTGAACTATATTAAGTAACATGGATTAATCAAAATTTCTACCTTGTAATCTCTTCTTCTTAATCAAAACTTAATACAAATTAAGATGCTCCTTCTAATTTGATTACTTTAAAAATGAAATATGTACATATTCCTAATATGCTTCATATGTAGGAGAGACACACAAAGATTAAGAAACTACTTCAAATTGCCTCCTCGATAAGTAGAATTTCACAAAAGTATGTTCTTTCTTTGATAACTTACCCAAGCAAACTGAAAATAAACTTGTCTGTTAAAACCATGCGATGACTGTTTCCAGGAGTTCACATTTTAACAATTTTCAAAACATGGACCCTTTCACTTTCAAATGGCAAGAATAAAACATGTAGAGCTAAAAAAATACTCAACAACTTATTCCTTGGAAGTTTAGTAATCAAAGTGACTTCACCCCTAACGGGATCAAGGACAGAGAAACCAAATGGCAATTACGGCAGCACTCACTGACAAAAGTAATTCATATAAAAATACCTTTCTCTTCTCAATATCTCCTTACATAATACCAGTGAGTCAACAACACAGATGGTATTTCCGAAAGCAACTCTATCTAGATGCACTGCCCTCTTGGTCAACCACCATTCCACCTACTAGACTGACTGCCCTAGTTCATAAAATACATAGAAGATCAGTAAAGACAACACAAATTAACTTATTAATATCTAACTTACCTTCTGTTCTTTCTCAAAACACAAATTAACAGACACAGTAAACAATGAGATCACAATTACTTTGATAACAAAGAGCAAGAATAAGTTACTACATTTTTAACTGATTAAATATTTATTGAGCAGCTATTATTTGCAAGAAGAAATGAGATTTCCAGAACACTGGATTTAAAATATAGTAACCTTATCAGAGTAGGCGATCCCATAGAGAATGAAAGGAAAGCGTTATTTCCTTCTTTTTTTTTTTTTTTAAGAGACAGGGTCTTGCTCTGTCAGCCAGGCTAGAGTACAGAGGTACAATCATAGCTCACTGCAGCCTTGAATTCCTGAGCTCAAGCAATCCCCTCTCTTCAACCTCCTGACTAGCTGAGACTATGGGCACACGCCACTACATCCAGGTAATTTTTTTATTTTTCTTTCTTTCTTTTTGTTTGGGTTTTTTAGAGACAGGCTCTCCCTACGTTGCCCAGGCTTGTCTTGAACTCCTGCACTCAAGCGATCCTCCTGCCACAGCCTCCCAATATGCTGGGATTACAGGCGTGAGCCACCATGCCCAGCTCATTATTTCCTATTATAATGACATATCACTAAAGATGGGTTTAATTTTAAATGAAGTAAAATGCTAAAATGACATTTCATAAGAAAATAAGAAATGCAAGTACAAGTGAAAACAATGGGGTCAGAATCATCTTTATAAAGTCATTACTACATAGAGCAAACTCTATATAAATACTGGCTTCTATCTACAGAGAAGTAAGTAAGTTATTTTATGGGTATTAAGTAAAGAAATGCCAAAATCATATGGGGGGAGGCACTATTCTGCAATAAAACTAATAATTTCCGTTCTAAGGCTTTAATAGCTAAATACTATGAAATACAAAAACCTACATAAGACAGCAGGTATTCAACTGGAACAATGCTGAGATATACAACTTGGAAACTTGTAAATGAGTGAACAAATAGGTCCTGGAAAGAACTAAGGCAAATCTTTACAATACTGCTCTTGCAGGGGACTTGGCATCATATCATAAGCCATATTATATATTATGTAAGACTGTCTTCTACTAGATTATGTTTCAGGGAACAGGATGTACCTGGAAGTATCACCAAATTCAGTAATGATAATTGTACTTTAATGGCTTTCTATTGTATTTAGTGTCCTTTTCTATAGACTTTTTTACATTACTTTTTGTTTCTGTAGCTTAGTTATTCACTTTATATGAGTTAATAATGATCAATCATGAGCATTAGCTTACCTCCATTAGCCAACAGATTCTCTTGAACTTTGTCTTTACTATCTTCCAATACATCGGCCATGTATTGTGCCACTTTCTTAACCACTCTGGGGAGGAAAAAAAATTAACCATTTTAAGGAAAAAGATCTAAATTGCATTCTATATGATGAACATATTATATATAGACATGAGTTTGACTATGTATGTTCCCATTATACCTATCCATATAATATACAATAAATGGATTTTACCTTATAATGTTTTAAGGATAAAATGGACCAAGATTTTGTTACATGCAAAAGTCAACTGAGTAACTGTAGAGTTTTAAGGAGACTACATGCAGTGTGTCTACTAGTCTAGAAAGAAAGTGGTGGGAAGCTAGTGAGAAACAGTCTGTAAAGAGGCATATATTTATATGCCAAAAACTGGACAATGCAAGGACCAAGAACAAAGGAGGCGGCCGAGAACTAGCACTCACCATGTTCCTGCGACATACAAGACACTGCGGTTTCCCTTAGGAAAAAAGGGATCTTACAGGCAAGAGAACGTAAGCAATAGTCATGATGAAAAATTAGGTCCTACATTATTAATTAATTGTTTATTGAGCATCTACTATCGACAAGGAGCTATGCTATAGAGGAAGCCATAATGCCAAAACTATTAGGTTGGTGCAAAAGTAATTGTGGTTCTGCCCATTACTTTAGAAACAAAAAAATGGCAAAAACTCCATTACTTTTGCACCAACCTAAATCAAGGCACCTACATATGACCCTGTCAATTCTTTCATTTATAAGACACTGAGGTATAAAAGAATAAGTGACTTATCCAAAGTCACAAGACCAGTTAATGTCAAAGACGTGACTAGAAACACATTGTCCTGACTTTGGAGTCCAGCGTTCTCTTCCTCATTCCATGTCTGCCTCTAGGCCCTGGGTGGGATTCAGAATCACACAAGACAAAATCACTACCTTCACACATTGCTTAAAATCTCATTGGAAAGATACAAAAATATATAAATTACTAAATATAAAACAATCTGAGGTCAGTGCCAGCTGAGATTGCCAGGTTGCAGACAGAGAGAGATAAAGGGAAAAGGGATCACTTGCAGCTACCGTAGTCAAGAAAGCCCAAAGGCTCATGAGCAGGGCAATGAAGGACAGAAATGGTTTTACAAGGATGATTACCTGGGAAGAAAGCATATTCTTGCCATGGGGCATAATGTGAGTCAAGATAAGAGCTGGAAAAGCAGTAGGCATCCAGAGAATGGTGAGGAGTCCAGACTGATGGGAGCCGCAGCCTGAGAAGTAGGGAGGGGAGCTTAGGCTAGGAAAGCAGGATGCCAGATTGCAGATATATAGCCTCTGAAGCCACACTCTAGACAGGGACGTAACACAGTTGAAACAGGGCTCAGGACAAGTATTTTGATGACTATATGCTCAACAGCTAGGAGGGGAAACTGGAAGACAAATTAAGAAATTCCTGTAACGGTTTTTTTTTTCTTAAAAAAGTGTGTGTGTGTGTGTGTACATATATATGTGTACAAAAATATATTTTTTTAATAGAGAGTCTCGCTCTGTTGCCCATGTCGGAGTGCAGTGGTGCCATTATAGTGCATTGCAGCTTCGAACATCTGGGCTCAAATGATCCTCTTGCCTTGGCCCCTCGAGCAGGAGGGATTACAGGTATGAGCCACAGAGCGTGGCTTGTTGACAGTTTAAACAATGGCCCAGGAAAGGTGATAGAAGAGCTAAATTTAAATGACAATCCTATGCTGAGTGGTCTCAAACCTAAAAATTAGAACAATTTCAGAAATAATGATGTAAGTCATAAGTCTTCAACACGTTTAACTTGAGGTTTGTACATACATTTGCCTATGTCTCCAAAATTCACCCATTCCTTCAAAAGGGCCAAATCATTCTCATAAAATTTGACAAGCATCTTGTAAACAGAACCATTTGCTATGAACACTCTAAAATGTTGCATGTTCACCCATAGAAGTACTTTAGAGTGTAGAATCATCTGGTGTCAAATTTATAAACTTAACGTCGCATAACCCAGAACTTCGAGATCTCCCTAAGCCTATTTACAAGAGGATCTGTGTCAATGTACAAATTGTCACCTCAAAAATATCTGCTCCAATGATTACATTTTTAAGAAAGTATAAACTACGATTTACCACATATACCATATTCTACAATGTTTGGACTTTAACACTTGGAGCATTTAAGTCATTAAGCTATCATCTGTCAATACTACCCAAATCTAACAACAACAAGATTTTTAAATTCCTCGTATCTTTCAGGAGGACTGAAGAAGATGTGCTTGTGGAACAATGCAGAATAGAACAGCTGACTTCAGAACACTGCACAGGTAACTTTAAATTCTACTCACCAAACTAACTACATTTGCCCTTAATACTTTTCAGACTCCTTCCCTAAAAACTCTGAGCCAGCTGGGCACAGTGACTCATGCCTGTAATCTCAGCACTTTGGGAGGCTGAGGTGGGAGGATCACTCGAGGCCAAGAGTTTGAGACCAGCCTGGACAACATAGCGAGACCCTGTCTCCACAAAAATAAAAATAAAAATATTAGCTGGGTGTGGTGGTGCAAGCCTATAGTCTTAGCTACTCAGGAAACTGAGGTAAAAGGATTGCTCGAGCCCAGGAGTTTAAGGATGCAATGAGCTATGATTGTGCCACTGCACTCCAGCCTGGGTGACACCAAGAACCTGTCTCTAAAAAAATAAATAAAATTTAAAATCTGGGCAAACTTTAAATTATATTCAGGACATCCCATTAACAATTTAAAGAAAGAATTATAAAGCCATCAAGGTGACTGACATGGATACAAATAAATGTTAATAATTATATTCTCGGGGCCTCCTTTCTCAGTGTCTCTTTGGTTGTCATAACTTGTAACTGTAATGAGGTAGATGAGACCTCAGGGAAGACTCACTCCAGCGATGACAACTGAAAATAAAGTTTCCTCAAATTTTTTTCTCAATTAAAAATGTGTAAGCAAGAAACCAAGAGACTATTCTTTCCATCAGTTCGTGCTTTGAGTGTATCATAATTATTTCCATTATATGTATAATAATTCATAATACTCATTTGCTCTATATGAATATATGGAATTATAATCCTAAAAGTTGCTTTTCCTTTCATTTTCTCTTTTCCATTCTAATGACCAAGTGTCTGGTCCCAATTGAGATTTTACTATCTCTTAACTAATCTACTGTGAAACTGTCTGCTAAGTGGCCTTTTTTTTTTTTTTGAGACGGAGTCTCACTGTGTCTCCCAGGCTGGAGTGCAGTGGCGTGATCTCGGCTCACTGCAAGCTCCGCCTCCCGGGTTCACGCCATTCTCCCGCCTCAGCCTCCCAAGTAGCTGGGATTACAGGCGCCCGCCACCGTGCCCGGCTAATTTTTTTTGTATTTTTAGTAGAGACGGGGTTTCACCATGTTAGCCAGGATAGTCTCGATCTCCTGACCTCGTGATCCACCCGCCTCGGCCTCCCAAAGTGCTGGGATTACAGGCTTGAGCCACCGCGCCCGGCCCTAAGTGGCCTTCTTGATTCCAATATTAAAGACCATCAATACATCCTTAGATCTGTTTACTTCCTCACTACATGGTGTTATGTTAAAAGATCTCTCTCTCTGCAACCCTGACCTCAGTCTCTATTGCCACAGCGTCGCTTTGAGGTGGTTCTATCAATTCAGAAAAGCATTTTAACAGCAGAAATGAGAAAATCTTCCATATAGATTTCACAAAAAAATTTCCTCCTATCCAAGCCTATTATTCCCTTAAAGCTTCTATCGAATGTACATTTCTAAGATTCTCCAAATTCTGTATTTTACAAATTACACCTATGTATCTAAACTCTAAGATAAAAGCTTTGTATCCCCAGAGGTGAAGGAACTGTAGATTGATTCTGCCAACTAATCAAAAAGCAGCTATCAAACAGCCTATAACCATTTTCAGCTCAAATACACATGTACCTGAATTTCAAAAGTAATAAAAACTGCAGTTTAGAAAAATTCTTCCAACTGAATTTTGAAGACGAAAGCATAGCCATCTTCAAATAAATGGAGTAATATCCCATGTTCATGGATCAAAGACAATAATGTTAGGATGATACCATTCCCCAAATTGATACATAGATTCAACACTATCCTTATCAAAATTCCAGCTGACTTATATGCAGAAATTTGACACTGTGATCCTAAAATTCATACAAAAAGACAAAGAACCCAGAATAGCCAATCTTGGAAAAAAAAAAAAAAAAAAGTTGGAGAATTCATACTTTCTGATTTTAAAACTTACTACAAAGCTACAATAATCAAGACAATGTGGTACTGGCATAGGAGAGAAACATAGATCAATGAAACAGAACTGAGAGTCCAGAAATAAACCCTCATATTATGTTCAATTGATTTTCAGTAAGGGTTCCAGGACAATTCAGTGGGAAAAAACAGTCTTTTCAACAAATGGTGCTGGGACAACTAGATATTCACATTCAAAAGAATCAAGTTGGACCCTTACCTCACAACATACATAAAACTTAACTCAAAATGAATCAAAGACCTCAATGTGAAAGCTAAAACTGTAAATCTCTTAGAAGGAAACATAGACATAAAACGATACGACCCTGGATTAGACAATGGTGTCTTAGACACAATGCCACAAACACAAGCAACAAAAGAAAAAAATAAATTGGACTTCATCAAAATTTAAAACTTTCATGTTTCACAGGACAAAATCAAGGAAATGAAGACATGGCCAGGCACGGCGGCTTATGCCTGGAATCCCAGCACTTTGGGAGGCTGAGGCAGCTGCATCATGTCAGGAGTTCGAGACCAGCCTGTCCAACATGGTGAAACCCCATCTCTACTAAAAATACGAAACTAAGCTGTGCGTTGTGGCAGGCACCTGTAATCTCAGCTACTCGGGAGGCTGAAGCAGGAGAATCGTTTGAACCCAGGAGGCGGAGGCTGCAGTGAGCCGAGATCTCGCCACTGCACTCCAACCTGGTTGACAGAGCGAGACTCTGTCTCGAGAAAAAAAAAAGAAAATGAAGACAATTCACAGAATAAGAGACAATATTTGCAAGTTATATCTGATAGGGGATTTATATCTAGCATATTCTGTATAAAGAACTCTTACAATTCAATAACAAAAAGACAAGCCAATTAAAAATGGGCAAAGGATCTGAACAGACATTTCTCCAAGGAAGAAAAACAAATGGCCAAAAAGCACATGAAAAGATACTCAACACATCACATCACATCAGCCAACAGGGAAATGCAAATTTTTTAAAATGAGGTATTATCTCATACCCCCTGGGATGGCTGTAATCAAAAAGACAAATAGTAACAAGTGCTGACAAGGATGTAGAGAAATGAGAATCTTCATATACCGCTGGCAGGAATATTAAATGGTGCAGCCACTCTGGGAAACAGTTTGTCAGTTCCTCAAAAAGTGAAACATAGAGTTACCATATGACCCAGAAATTCCACTCTTAGGTACAAACCCAAGAAAAATGAAGATATTTAAGAATACAAACTTGTACACAAATGTGCACAGCGGCATTATTCTTATAAGCCAAAAAGTGGAAGCAAAAGAAATGCCCATCAACTGATGAATGGATTAATGTGGTAAGTGTGTGTACACATATATAGTGGAATATTATTTAGTAATAAAAAGAAATGAAATACTGATACGTGCAACAGCTTGGATAAACTTCAAAACATTATGCTAAGCAAAAGAAGACAGTCACAAAAGACCATGTATTGTATTCCATTTACAAGAAATGTCCAGACCAAGCAAATCTATAGTGGCAGAACAATTTGTGGGTGGTGGGGACAGGAAGTGACTGCTCATGGGAATAGGAATAGAGGATGATGAAATATTTAAAATTGACTGTGGCAATGGTTACGCAAGTCTGAATACACTAAGAATCATTGAATTGTACACCTGTAAAGGTGAAATGCACGGCATGTAAACTATATCCCAATAAAGATAGTAAAAAGAGAATCAGCATTTCATATTTCAAACAGGTGCATTTTATAGTATGTAAATTGTACCTTCATAAAACTGATACACAAAAGGAAAAAAGTCATTGTTTTCTAAAACCATTCCAGTAAGCAGAGTACACATGTGATAATAAACGCAGTGTCCACGGAGCCTGATAACAGTGTCTCCCATTTTGCTCTACTCCATGCATGTAAGTACATTACCCTTCTACAAATGCATCCAGTTTAGCCAGTTCATCTGACAAGCCAACCAAGACATCCAGCGTGCCAACCTAAAAGGAAAATATATTCTGTTATTTAGCTGGCATCCTTTTTTAAAAAATACAAGCTGATACATCTTGACTTAAAGTTCTTGCGAATCTTAAATTCTCCCTATTTTATTTCATAATGTGTAAGTATGTTAAAAGATGTTTGCCAGACATTTCAAAGCTATTTATATGTACAAGATAATCCTTTAATTCATGGGTACAAGCACCACTTAAGACTTGAAGACTCCTCAAAGACAGGTCTGTGCTTGTACTATTCAATGACACTGGATCATCTGAAATCTTAGTTTACAACACAGGCTCTCGAGTAGGAGGTCCACAGATGTGTGCTAGAGGGTCTGTAATTAAATTGGCATGCAAAACTGTGCACAGTGAGTACGTTTTGGAGGAAACGTCCTGTCTCAAAGGTATCCGTAACTCCAAAAATATTAAGAATTGGTCATTTTATTGTATTTATTTATTTATTTATTTATATTTTTGAGACGGAGTCTCGCTCTGTCACCCAGGCTGGAGTGTGGTGATCTTGGTTCACTGCAACCTCCGCCTCCTGGATTCAAGCGATTCTTCTGCCTCAGCCTCCCAAGTAGCTGGGATTACAGGCGCCTGCCACCACACCTGGCTAATTTTTGTATTTTCAGTAAAGACTGGGTTTCACCATGTTGGCCAGGCTGGTCTCAAAATCCTAACCTCAGGAGATCCGCTTACCTCAGTCTCCCAAAAGTGCTGGGTTTACAGGCCCCACTGCACCCCACCAAGAATCAGTCATTTTAAATACTTCTTAAATGAATGTTGCCTATGACTCCCTCATTCAGTTAACTAGCAAAATGTCAGTATCATGATCTTTTCCATTCTTTACAGATGTTCCATCAACTGATTACTGGATACCTGCTTCACTTTGATGTTGCTAGATTACGAATCTTTAATACAGTAAATCTTAAATAGATTAACCAGATTAAATAACTGGGTTAGATTTGTCAAGTATGATTAAGTAGGTGCTATGGTAACACATTTACAATGTAAGAATCAGTGTAACATAAATTTATTAACAACGTCACTATGATATTTAAGAATATATACTACTAAGAGTTTTAATTTCTGAAAATGGTATTTGTGAATGTAATACATCAAACATTTTCATAAGATTTTTCATTGCAATTTAGAAGAGCACAAAAAGCCTAAGTAGAGAGATGTTATTTCAATTTGGTATTTACTTCTAGTATTTCAAAGAAGATACATTGTAAATCATGCCAATGGCTGGAGAGGAGGTTTTCTTTGGAAGGAACCTGGGTATCTCATTTCCACTAACAGAGAGAACTGGCCCTCCCCTGGATGATGAACTCATATGCAATTCTGCACAGTGCAGCTTCACCTTTAAGTCAGGAATATTGAACTTGGAAGTCACAGCAAGATTATTGTTCTTTGAAGTTGCCGCATGCAATTTCTCCCATGTTTGCTGACAGGTTTTCTCCCCAGGAGCAGATATAAGCCAGAACTCAGTCATGTTTGTTACTGGGTATTTCCTCAAAAATCAAGAGAGATTCTGAAATGTAAAACAAAACAAAAGAAATACATTTAAAATCATTTGTTTCTAAAGTCTTTCAGAGTCATAGGAGACATTATAACATATAACCTGTTTCAAAACTAATCTAATAATGGCATATGATCTCCAGCAAAGTGAAATTTACCTACCTCAAAGTAAATCTATATAAATGGTGAAAAAAATGATTTATTTATGATATCAGGAAAGTGAGGTGATAAAAACCTAGTATGTGAAGTACCTACTTTTTTTCATTATAAAACATTCTTAATGGGAGTTAGTCAAGAAGTGAGATTACCCAAAATACCAGCCACCAATAGTTTCCTTCAACCAAAAAGGTGGAAAGTTACAAATTTATAGGTTTATCTTAAACTTTTTTTTTTTTTTTCTTTTTTTTGAGACAGTGTCTCACTCTGTCGTCCAGGCTGGAGTGCAGTGGCACAATCTCGGCTCACTGCAACCTCCGCCTCCCAGGTTCAAGCGATTTTTGTGCCTCAGTCTCCTGAGTAGCTGGGATTACAGCCATGCACCACCACGCTCAGTTAATTTTTGTATTTTTAGTAGAGACAGGTTTTTGTCATGTTGGCCAGGCCAGTCTTAAACTCCTGGCCTCAAGTGATCCACCGCACCCAACCTATCTCAAACTTTTAAAGCTTACAACCAAAAATAGGAAATTTAAAAAAAAAAAAAAAAAGCATAACTTTTATCTTGAAGAAAGAATTTAATTGAATCAATGCATTTATAAACAGCAGTCACCAGATAAATTTGTCACATTGGCTTAGCAAATCCTACAAGGCTAGTAAATTTGGTGGTTAATTCTAATCCATAGTCAATCTAGAGAAATCTCAAATCTTTGATGCATACACTTAGTTGCCATTGAACATTTACAAATTTGAAAAAAAAAAACAAAAAACAAAAAACAAATAAAACTTGCCAATCTGCTCGGCTATTTTAAAATACAGGGAGTTGGGAGGGTGGCGTTAATGTAACATTTTTGGATCTGAGAGGCAGGCTGCAGATCTTCCTTTCCAAAGAGTCCCATTAAGATTCACTTAACCCTCTCTACAATCTCTTTTCCTCCTCCTCCTCCTTCCCCTTCCCACGCACACAGAAGGGTGAAAAAACTACAGAGATAAAACTATTCAGAATCTAGGTAGGTAAAGCACATAAACACAAGTGATAAAAATCAAAGTATTTTGGTACCATTATTCCCATTTTAATGTGCCTTCATGAGAACCAACATAAGCTTTCTGCTAACACTGCTTATTTAATCTCTCCTGAAACTAATATTTAATGTCTCTAAATTGAACATAACTATCTTACGAAGTTGTCCTGACAACAAAATCAGATAATTAAGGTGAAAAAAGTTTGTAAATGTAACTTTCCTTTAAAATGTAAAGTATTATAGTTAATCATAATGGACTTTCATAATTACAGTAGTTCGTTTTAATTAAAGTACCTATGATTAGGTAATCAATGCTACCTACCCATTACAATACCTTTGAAAGTGAACTTAACATAGATGTCATCCTATATACTTGTTAATTTTTCTAACTACTGTTTAGAGAGGATCTACCATATAAAAAGTACTGCTCTAAATGCATTATTAGCTCAATTCATCTTCCCAACACCTCTATGAGGTAAATATCATGCTTCCCATTTACAGGTAAGAAATGGAGGTTAAACCCGGTACAGATGTAGACGGTGGTATCAAATGAATATGTTAAGAAACCATATTCTAGAAAAAAAAATTTTTAAAAGAAACTGTACTGTACGCGGACTTTTCTGACATTACTGATAGAGTTAAACCTTTATCAGCTCTACCTACACCTTCTCAAATGAAAGAGCTACACTTTCCCAAATGGCCAAGAAGTTAAACACAAGCTTTTTAGTGACAGCCAGTCTGGTCAGAGAACAGCACAGCTGAACTGGCCATCCAAGGATGGAAGCTACTCGTGAGCCCCACGCTCTAATGAGACCATCCAAAGATCGGTTTTGATTTCAAAACAGAAGCAAAAGCAAAATCTTCATTAGCCTACCTGAGAAACTTCAAATACTGAACTTGAACTACCATACTCTTTTCCAACCTGATTTTTTCGTTCAACCTATTTTTAAAATTATCCAGTGACCATTAATTTTAATTGATATATAATATTCTATTATATGAGTAAACTAAAATTTATTATCTGCTTCTTCCTGTAATGACTGTTCAATTGTTTTTACTTTTTTGCTATTATAAACAATTCTGCTGTGAACAATGTGTACATGTCTCTATCTATGAAAGATTTTCTCTGGGATAAAAGTAAAATAGCTGAGTTATAGGATATGTCTTCAAAGATAGTGGCGACATGTCTTTCCATGCTTCTATGCAGTGTGACTCTGCCACTCCTTCCATCAAAAGGTGGAGCTGGTGACTTGGTTTGACCAACAAAACACATGGAAGCCACACTATGCAAGTTCAGGGCTCAGACCTCAAGAGGTCTTGTGTCTTGGACCACTGCCCTCAGACTACCACATAAGGAAGCCAGTTTAGCCTATTGCAAGTGATAAGGCTACATGTAGAGAACCAACAACCAGCATGAACCACCAAACATGTGACTGAGGCCATTATGAGCCCTCCAGCCCAGCCAATCTCCCAGCTGAATGCAGCTGCATCAATGAGTCCAGGTAAAACAAACAGAGGGACTACCCCAGCAACCCACAAAATTAGGAGAAATAAGAAATCACTGTTTTAAGCCAATAAGTTTTGGGGTTGTTTGTTGTGCAGCATGAGACAACTGACACACACCACTGCCAACCCTTCTGGTATTGCCAAACTGTTCTCCAAAGCCTCTATCAACTTAAGTTCCTACCAGCAGAGTAAGTTTCTATTTCTACAACTGAAAAACACACAATAGTATATATTGTTCAGAGTTATATACACTTACTGAAAATACTAAAATATGCATAGGAGAAAGGAGCTTTAGTTTTGTGTGTAAGATTTCATTTAAAAAATTGAGCAAATATAGCAAAATGTTAATACTTGCTAATCTGCATGGATGTCATTAATTGCAATATTAAAATTTTTCTGTATATCTGAAATACTTCAAAACTAAATATTTGTACAATTGTTACAAGAATGTATTTAATTTACAAGTTAAAACATAACATTGCAGAGCAAATTTATTAAAAATAAAATTTTGCCGGGCGCGGTGGCTCAAGCCTGTAATCCCAGCACTTTGGGAGGCCGAGACGGGTGGATCACGAGGTCAGGAGATCGAGACCATCCTGGCTAACACGGTGAAACCCCGTCTCTACTAAAAATTACAAAAAAAAGCTAGCCGGGTGAGGTGGCAGGTGCCTGTAGTCCCAGCTACTCGGGAGGCTGAGGCAGGAGAATGGCGTGAACCCGGGAGGCGGAGCTTGCAGTGAGCCGAGATCTGGCCACTGCACTCTAGCCTGGGTGACAGAGCGAGACTCCGCCTCAAAAAAAATAAAAAATAAAAAAAAAATAAAAAAAATAAAATTTTAGTGAACTTTAAAAGGGGATATTCAGAGAATAATCTAGATACCAAATTAATCCTCAAAGTACAACCTTTTTGTTTTACACCTAGTAGAAATGCTTACTAGTCTGTTTATATCTTCTTATGACCAAGTATAATACATTGCAGACAATGCTTTTAGAGTTTAGGATGTGTTTTAAAAGTATTTTTGGATCCTGAGACAGGAGGATCACTTGACCTCAGGAGTTCAAGATCAGCCTGGTCAACATAGCGAGGCCCTGTCTCTATTTTTTTTTAAATTATTTTTATTTTTAAAAAATCAATTTAAAAACGTATTTGGGGGTCAATATGTTCGACAATCTAACTGCATAATGTTGCAAGGCTCAGGCTATACCTATACTAACTCCAGAACCTATCTCAAGAAGTTGCTTTTAAAAATAAATTCCTGCTAAAATCTCGTGGACCTATCTCCTGCCCTCTTGTCATCCTGTCCCTGTTCTTCGCAACACCTGGATCACCTCACCACCTATCTCTGGTTTCTTCCAGTTAATACTCTTGCATTTACCGAATCTAGCTTTTTTAGCACAAACTATCTTGAACTTGAACATTTTCAGTTATTAGAAAATCTAATAGCAGCTTTAAACCTCTTTTAGTAATCCAGATCTTCTAAGTGATCGTGGTTTCTGGAAAATTGAGATTTTGTTATAATAATTTTATGCAAGTGGTTTTCTGTTAGTATATTTAATGATAAATTTTTGTATCTCCTCTCCTCCCAAAATGGCAGGTAGTAAAGTCAACCGTTAAATTCTTCCTGATGATAGTGCTAAATTATCTAAACTGCTGCTTCCTCAAAGATTGTAATAATATGAGCTATTACAGTAGATGTCACTATCATACTACTTAGAGTTCCAGAAAATCTTTCCTTCTAACAGGCTTTCAAAGGATTTCAAGGAATAGGAAAGAGGACCTCATTTCTCATCTATGAATAATACCTGCCCTATCTACTTCACTGAGCTTTTATTAGGATCAAAGGAAATAATGTCATGATAAATTCTGAACAAAACTATAGTCTAAAAATATTATAGAAGTTCTCTAATTTAGCTTTTAAAAAATTCTATTTTTTGTAGAGATGGAGTCTTGATATGTTGCTCAGGTTGGTCTCAAACTTCCAGCCTCAAGCAATCCTCCTGCCTTAGCCTCCCAAAGTGCTGAGATTACACGTGTGAGCCACTGTGCTCATAATTCTAGCTTTTAAGTGAGACCTCCCTAGAGCCTAGGTGTTAGAAGATGAGGAAGAAAGGAAGGAAAAGGTGCCTTCTAAGTCTGATGCCGTGCTTTTCACTTCTCATACATCACTTTATTCCATTATCACTACAACCCATGAGATAGGCAGTAATACACAGAGAGGTCAGTAGTTTACCCAAGGTTTCAAGACTGGCAGATGGGGTTCAAATTCAGTTGTGTTTGACTCTACAGGCCATGTTCTCTCTATTGTGTCACACTAGGAGAAAAGAACGTTCTGTGGTCTGGTGCGCCTGGGCTGTCCTCTTTGAAGAGCGATCCACATGTAAGCTTCAATAACACCTTCACCCTATGTTTGGTTCCAGGCTCAGAGCAGCCTGTTGGTACGGTGAATTCTGATAAAGGGATCCAAGCTTCCTTTACTTGTTCCCTTCATCCTGGATCATCACAATTTCTAAAGCAGCACTGCCCAGCATCCAAAACTATCCTACCTCCTAGAAGGAACAATGATTCCTCCAAACAAAAGGACACACACACACAAAATTCAAGATTCAAAGTATACTTTGAGACTAGAGATCAGATACTAGAGATTCAATGGACCTGCCAGATCATGGAGGAAGGAACACAAATTTTGGAGTCCTGCAACAGTTAAAACTCTGACTCTACCCCCTTACTAGTTTCCTCATCTGTGAAGTGGAAATATGACACCTCTCTTCACCCAGCTGTCGGAAAGTATGAATAAAATAGTGTACCTAGACCTTCCCCTTTCCATGCGGCCGCACTTTCTGGGGGTGACTGTATTTGCTGCTGCCCCACCTCATCCTACCTCCCAAGACTCTCCCCCATATCCCAGATGGGAAATATCCTTTGCTTACTCATACTTTATAAATGCCCCTACTACGCACTCATCATATTCTCCCTCATTTTTATAACATATTTTCCTCTCCACCTTACTGAGAAATCCTGAAGAGCCAGAATCATATCTTCTTCTCTGTGAAACCCTGAGAGCCAGAATACACTAAATTCCTGGCAATAGCAGGGACTTAATAAATGCCTGTTGAATTAATAAATAAAATTCAAATTCAAATATAACAATGATGGAACCAAACAAAAAGTCTGATTAGAGATAAAACAAAGGCAAAAATATTCACGTTTTTTAAATGTGTTTTTTAGTCTTCCAGAAAACTCTTATTTTACAGTAAAAATTAAAAATTGGTAGAGCTGCAGGTTCCTAAGTAAGCTTTTGTCTTTTATGTCAAGGGTGAATAAAGTCAAAGATACAAAAAAGAGGGTTTGATAAAGAACCTATCTGTACTTCAGGCAAAGCCATGGCCTCAGTTCTTCTACCCCTCATCAAAGCAAACTAACTCTCAGTGAAGAGCCTAATAGGAAAGACAAGCTACTTAAGTACCTAAGGAGGAATGTAAGAACTTCCTATGACAGTAACATCGTAAGTATTTTGCAAAATCTGTTTTTTCCATTTTTAAACGATGTCCACTGTCAACTTGTCACACAAGTCAGGTAAAAAAATTTCTCCTTGAGGCCAGGCACAGTGGCTCACGCCTGTAATTCCAGCACTTTGGGAGGCTGAGGCAGGCAGATCACCTGAGATCAAGAGTTCAAGACCTGTCTGCCCAACATGGCAAAACCACGTCTTCACTAAAAATACAAAAAAATTAGCCAGGCATGGTGGCATGCGCCTGTAATCCCAGGTACTCAGGAGGCTGAGGCAAGAGAATCACTTGAACCCGGGAGGCAGAGGTTGCAGTGAGCCGAGATGGAGCCACTGCACTCCAGCCTGGGTGACAGACTGAGACTCCGTCTCAAAAAAAAAAAAAAAAATTATCCTTGAAATTTAAGAACAATTTAAGTTTAGTTTCAAACAAAAATTATCTTTGCAGATGAGTATGTATGTTTTTATTCATCGGAAAATGGGATCCATGTTGCTAAACATATTTCCCTTTTTCTCTTAGCTGCAAGGAAACAAATTGTAAAAATTGGTGGCCATTTGTCATCAACTCACCAAGAACCTGACACCACCTCCTTCACTGCTCGTTTTTATTTATAATTATTTCCCTTTATTTTATCTTGAATACAAAGGAAGTCTGGCCTAAATGTAGCAAATCATATGCTAAACAGAGGCGATGATGATCAAAAAGGCACTCTGATTAAATGGTAGTTTCTCAAGGCTCAGATCCAGGTCTATGTCCGTGTGTGTGTGTGTGTGTGTGTGTGTGTGTGTGTGTGTGTGTATGTATGTGTATGTGTGAATGTGTGTATAGCACGTTTCTTAATGATCTCCTCTACACTTGAGGCAATTCTAGTCTAGATGCTGGACACTTTCTGAAATGTATGTCTCCAGCCCAGGGCCCTCTGCAGCATCTAGAGTTGTACCCAACCAGTATCCACATCTGACTACAAGACATTTTCCACTTGGATGTCTCAAAAGCAGCTAAAACCCAACACTTCTAGTCAAACTTATGATCTCTCCCCCAATATGCAGTCCTACTCCAGCGTTCCCTGAGTTAGCACAGGTGTACCCCTGCAATATTAGACAATTAGAACTGTCAAATGTTCATAGCAGCCAACACTTACTGGGCACTTCCTATCTACTAGCACCAGTCAAAACACTTCATATGTATGAACTCATTTAGTAGTTAGAGAAACCCCAGTAGAGGGGTAGTAGTTACAAAGAAACTGGGGCACATAAAGCATCTTATATATTATAAAAGATACATTATGTAGTATGTGTCTCATCATAGATCATATGAGAACATATATGCTAAGGATGAATGTATTATATGCTCTCATAGCACCTTCTTTGCAGTATTTCCCTGGGGGTTGGGGGGGGGCACTTTTTACTAATATCTGTCTTTCAAATAAACTGCCCAGGAGGGTAAGTGGAAATCATGATAGTTTTTGCTCATCATTTTATCCTCAGTACTTGGCATAGAGACCAGCATGGTAGAATCTCAGAAAATATTTGCTGAATATTCTTCAATAAAAACTACTGTGAGGATTAAATGAGATAACATCAAGCACCTGGATTATAGTTGGTTAGCTTCCCTCACTTCCACTGTTTTCTATAAAATCAACTTCATTAAAATATAATGTATATAGAATTAAATGCACCCATAAGAAGAGTTTGATGAGTTTTTGACAAATGTATACATCTGTGTGAGCACTGTCAAAACCAATACTAAGGACACTTCCATCATCCCCAAACCTTCCCTCACACTCAGTCCAGTCAATCCCTACCTCACTGCCAAACCTGGGCAAATGCTGGTCTGCTTTCTGTCACTATAGATTAGTTTTGCCTGATCTAGAATTTCCTTGTAAATGGAAGCATGCATTAGATACTCTTTTGTATCTGGCTTTTGCTCAGCAAGTCTTTGGTATCTGTCCATGTTGTGTGTATTAGTAGTTCAATCTGTTTTATTACTTAGTATTCTATCGTATACATCTACTATAGTCTGTTCATACATTCACCAGTTGATGAACATTTGGATTGTTACTACTGGTTTGGGACCACTAAGAATAGAGATTCTATGAACATTCCTCTACAAAGCTTTCTGTGAAGATATATTTTTATCTTGGATAAAAAGTTCTAAAAGTAGAATTTATAAGTTGAATGATTAATGTATATTTAATTTTATAGGAAATTGGCCAGGCATGGTGGCTCACACCCATAATCCCAACACTTTGGGAAGCTGAGGCAGGTGGATCACTTGAGGCCAGGAGTTCGAGACCAGTCTAGCCAACATGCTGAAACCCCGTCTCTACTAAAATTACAAAAATTAGCCAGGTGTGGTGGTGCAGGCCTGTAATCTCAGCTACATAGGAGGCTGAGGCACAAGAATTGCTTGAACCCAAAAGGTGGAGGTTGCAGTGAGCCATGCCACTGCACTCCAGCCTGGGCGGCAGAGTGAGGAAAGAAAGAAAGAAAAGAAAAAGAAAAAAAAAAAAAGTAAGGGGAGGTGAACGGAGGGGAGGGGAGAGGAGACTGCCAAACTGTTTTTCAAAGCAGATATATAACATTTTATATTCCCAACAGCAAGGTACTCAGGCTCCAGACGCTCCACCAACACTCAGTGTTCTTCGTCTTTTCATTTTTAGCCATTCCAGTGGGTTGCAGGGTTATGTTGCATTTTCATGATGCATTTCTAATCAGACTAATGAAGTTCAGGGGCTCTTCATGTTATTTGCCATTTGTATATTTTCTATTCAAGTCTTTTGCCCAGTTTTTAGAATACCGGATTCACTTATTGAGTTCCACAAAATTTTTATATGATCTTGACACAACTTCCTTGTGAAATATACATATTGACATATTTTCTCTCAGTCTGTGGCTTGACTTTTCTTAATGATGCTTTTGAATAGAAGTTTGCAATTCTGCCAATGTCCGATTTATCAGTTTATTTTTGTTTGTTTGTTTTATAATATATGCTTTCTGTAGCATGTGAAAAATCTGCCTACCCCAAGGTCACAAGTATTTACTCTGCTTGGAGTTTGTTGAGTTTCTTGGATCCATTCATAGTTTTCATCAAATTTGAAATGTTTTCAGCCATTATTTTTTCTCAAATGTTTTTGCCTTCACTTCCTTCTTTTAACATACAAGATCACATGTATGTTAAATTACTTGATACTGCTCCACAGGTCACTGAGCTTCCATTCATTTTTCTCAGTTGTTTTTCTCACTGTGTTTTATTTTGGATAGTGATATAGTTTGGATGTCTGTCCTCCCCAGATCTCATGTTGAATAAATACCCCATTGTTGGAGCTGGGGCCTGGTGGCTGTCTGGGTCATTGGGACAGATCCCTCATAAATGGCTTGGTGCTCTCCCTGGAGTAATAAGCTACCTTGAAATCTTATTGTTAAAAACAGGATGCCCTCCCCATAGTAAGAAGTTGTCATGAGATCTGACTGTTACCTTCTCCCTAACTCTTGCTCCTTCTCTCAACCAAGTGACACTCCTGCTCCCCTTCCCCTCTGCCATGACTCAAGAGCTTCCTGAAGCCTCAACAGAGGCTGAGATCTGGATGCCATGCTTGCACAGCCTAGAGAATTGTGAGCCAAAGAAACCTCTTTATAAATTATCCAGTCTCACAGATTCCTTTATGGCAACAAATACGACTAACAGTCTCTTGCTGTATCTTCTAGTTTGCTGACCTTTTCTTTGGAGTATCTTATCTGTTATTCTTCTCACCAGTGAATATTTCACTTCTTATGTATTTTTTTGCTTTAAGTTCCATTTTTAAAATATCTTCCATTTCTTTCCTCATTATGTTTATGTTTTCTGTTAAAACACTGAGCATATTTGTAAAAATGTTGCACTGTTTATCACTGGACTTTGCTGTCTTCCTTTTAAGAGTGCTGTACTTTGTTCTGGTGGGCAGGTAAGTTAGCAGAGGATCAGCTTGATCCGCCCAAGGCTTGTTTTCAAACATTGTTAGGACAGATCTAAGGCCTTACTCTAGGGCTAACTTAGTCTCTAATACTGAGGTCTGACCTTTTGGGGATTCTATTGAATGTCCCAGGTATTCAATAAGGTCTCTCCCCCATATGTGGTCAGAATTCAAATGCCTCCCAGCACCATAAGCTCTGTCAATTCTTTAAAGCTCTTTGCTCATTCGTTGTTAGCGCTCCTGCAGAGATCCCCCTGTAAGTTTCTGGTGTTTATTTCTCTTCCTAGCTCCCTCTCTTTGTCAATCCCACCTGCGAATTTCAGCCAGATAAACCCTCCCCAAGTCCAGTCTCCTCGACTCAGCAAGACCAAGACGCTCTGCATGGGTGTCCGCTTCCTAAAACATGGTGCAGAGAGTATCCACAGGAAAAAGCAGGAGGAATTACTCATTTCCTTTTTCTCAGCTCCCATACTGCCTATTGTCTGATGTCTGGAAACAGTTTTTTAATATATCTTGTCCAGATTTGTAATTGTTTATGGTGGGAAAGCAAATATGGTACCAGTTACTCCACTGCAGACAAAAACTGAAGTCTCATCTAGTTTTGTTGTACGTATTATTCACAAGTGTTCAGTTTTGCTAATTGTTCTGTTTGTTTCTATGCAGGGATTCAGCCACAACTTCCCAGCCTCTCTCAGCCCCATGTCCTAACATTTACCAGAAAACAAGATTGACAACAATAAAAGGCAAAAATTTACCAAATCTAGGCTAAAAGACTGGTGTACTACTGTGTTTGTGAAAAATGGAACACAATGAACATGTATTGCTTTTGTACTAACAAGGAAAATGTTCATTTTTGTTTAAAAAGAAAAACAGCTGCAGCTTGAATAAATGTCTCCAACATTTACTTATGTGTCATTAATCTGCAGATGTAAGGCGTGTTATCTTGATGGGTAAAATATAAATTTATTTAAAAGCATTAATAGGCCAGGTGCAGTGGCTCACACCTTTAATCCCAGCACTTTGGGAGGCCAAGACAGGTGGATCACTTGAGCTCAGGAGTTCGAGACCAACTATGGCCAACATAGTAAAATCCTGTCTCTACTAAAAATACAAAAATTAGCTGGGCATGGTGGTGCACGCCTGTAGTCCCAGTTACTCAGGAGGCTGAGGTGGGAGAATCACTTGAACCCGGCAGGCAGAGGTGGCAGTGAGCCGAGATTGTGCCACTGTACTCCAGTCTGGTCGATAAAGCAAGACTCCATCTCAAAAAAATTTTTTTTAAAATAAAATAAAAGCATTAATATAGCTAGAACAACTTGTCATCATTAATAAAATACCTAAGATATATCTTAAATACACTGCATCATCTATTTCTAAAATAATCTCAAATAATTGTATATTACACGAGAGCCCAAGAAAATTCTGCAGATGAGAAACAACAGATGGGCTGGGCTCAGTGGCTCACGCCTGTAATCCCAACACTTTGGGAGGCTGAGGTGGGTGGATCACCTGAGCACAGGAATTCAAGACCAGTCTGGGCAACAGGGTGAAATTCTCCATCTCTACTAAATACAAACACTAGCCAGATGTGGTGGCACACGTCTGTAATCTCAGCTACTTGGGAGACTGAGGCAGGAGAATCACTTGAACCCAGGAGGCGGAGGTTGCAGTGAGCCAAGATCACACCTCTGCACTCCAGCCTGGGTGACAGAGAGAGACTCTGTCTAAAAAAGAAAAAAAAGAAACAAAAGATGGACAATTTCTGGAACACAATTGGGAAATATTTATCAAAACACACAAAATGTGCATATCCTTTGACCTAGCTATGCCAATCTTAAGAAAGGAAATAAGGATATGTATAGGTATAAACATTAAATTATAAAAAAAAAAACTGTTAACAATTACCTCTTGGGAGTGATTATGAACATTTGTTTTCATCCTTTCTGTATATTTCTTTTTCCTAATTCTTTAATAATAAATTATTACATGTAAACACACACACAAAAATGCCCCACCACATCTTTATTAGGGCAGTATCCTCATAATTGAAAACACTAAAAAGTTTAGAGACCATTAAATGGCATTATAACAAAGAGTCCTGGAGTCCATACAAAAGAGAACGGCAAATGTGGTTAATTGCAGCTACCTCTGAAGATGTGATCAAAGTTGGTAAACAGTCCTTTTACCTCACTGGGAATCACAGCCAAAGGAAACCAAAACGTCAATTTCAGGAAGCACAATGTAATTGCCAGAGCACTGCACTGAGGATATGAAGACTCGAAATCTAATCCCAGTTCTGCATATAATTGTCTGCATAAATGTCCTCACTTGTAAAACGAGAGGATTGGATTGCAATATCCAGGATCCTCTTCTGCTCCTATACTCATTACCTGAACCTATACTAGGTGAGGCCCAGGATTCTTTTTTTCTATTTTAAGTCCCTCAGGTAATTCACCCAAATTTCAGAACCATTATAACAAAACAGGCATTTCTATGATTATACAGTATATTTAATGTTACAAGAAATGGCAATACTCTTGAAGGCTATGGACAGAAGGCTGAACAACTCACAAAAACATACACCCCTAGTCCTGCTTCTTTCTTGGAAACAAAACTCAAATCTGCCAGTCTTTACTGTCATCACTACTAGTGTCCCTGTCTGAGTTTTTCTGCCTTATCCTCGCATTCCTCCTGAGCTCTCTTAATCCATCTTGACCCCAGGTCTCCTTTCTCTTTCCTACTCTGCCTTTGCTTGTTTCGCACAAAACAAACTTCTCTCTTCCAGTTTAAGCCAACCCAAGCCTCCCTTAACAAAATGATTTTCCCAGCTAAGTCCATCCATGCACAAAACCTGTTACTGTAATTCCACTACTTCTCCCACATGTCTACTTACACTCATGTCATTAACAGCATCAGGCAGACATCTATTTTATATTTTGTCACACATCTCATCTGACTGTAACTGTTCTCAATTTAAGCTCTTATTCATCTCACAAAATATTTTGGGTGCTTAAGTTCCCAAAACTGTAGCAGGCTCTGAGAAACAAAACAAATAAAATGTAGAACCTGTCCTCATGGAGCTTACAACTGGGGGTGGGAGAGAGTGGCAGGTCTTATGAGTAGGCAGGTCTGTGTGTGTGCAGGGAGGGTGGGAGGAAGACTTCATACAGATGTCAAGACAGAAAAAAACACTGAAGATACAGGCAGGTAAAAGGGAAACACTAGTCAATTCTGTAGGCACTTCTATTTTGTCTGACTGCAGTAAGTGTGCTGCTTAAAAAAAAAAAAAAAAGTAACAATTATTTTTCAACATGGAAGGGAAAAAAGTGTGAGGAAAGGGGAAAGGGAAAAAACAAAAAACAAAAAAACCTGGATCCAAAGCTCTGGGACTGTTAATTTCATTTACTTTATCTCCCACTTCTGAGAGTTTGAAGGCTATGGATTATTTTCCTACCACAATTGATTTGCATACAAAGACAACAAAACAACAACGATTACAACACAAAAGGTGTGTGTGTGGTGGGGGGGGGGGTTATAAACCTGAACAAGACAGCTGCTGGCACTGCTTCTGTGAATGGAAGGTATGGGATTGACCCAAGATAGGGGCAACTGCAGAAAACAGTACCGCACTCCACTAAGCGCTCCAACACTTAACTGATTTTAATGCTTTCAAGAAAACCAAACCGTGGTCTCTGAAATGCAATCACCTTTCACGGTAAATTAAATTTCACAATAAATTAAGCCTAAAAGGTAGTCTCC
Organism: Papio anubis; assembly: GCF_008728515.1. Lineage (NCBI taxonomy): Eukaryota > Metazoa > Chordata > Mammalia > Primates > Cercopithecidae > Papio > Papio anubis. Next base: position 98,427,533 of record NC_044983.1, on the reverse strand, counting down.
ATGCAAAACAACTTCCTTTTCAATACTTGAAAATACCAAGTTTACTAAAGCAGCTTATTTTAAGAAGCATAAGAAGGCATACCTCAGCTATCAGTGAAGTATCATTTAGTCTTCTAAATGTGTACATCAACTTTTAACAGAACTGATCTATGCGAAACATTTACCACAATCCACTCAGGTAAAAAGTTGCCACATCCTACCCTAGAAATCACTAACACCATACAAATAAAAAGTAAAAATAACTATTTCCTCTTTGAATGTAAAAATTCTATCCTTCAAAACAGAAGCATCTTAACTGGGATTGTGGCAGGGGCTTGCACATAATACAATTTGTTTAAACATTTTCAGTAACTTTACCTTTCAAGGAATACTTCCACGATTCATATGAAATGAGATGTTTAAATTGTCAGAATATATGATGTAGTTTTTTTTTTTTGTTTTTTGTTTTTTGAGACAGTCTCACTCTTTGCCCAGGTTGGAGTGCCATCGGCGCCATCTCGGCTCACTGAAACTTCTGCCTCCTGGGTTTAAGCAATTCTCCTGCCTCAGCTTCCTGAGTAGCTGGGATTACAGGCACGAGCCACCATGCCCAGCTATTTTTTGTATTTTCAGTAGAGATGGAGTTTCACCATGTTGGCCAGGCTGCTCTTGAACTCCTGACCTCAAGGGATCTGCCCGCCTTTTCCCCACAAAGCACTGGGATTACAGGCGTGAACCACCACGCCCGGCCCCGCCGTTCTTAAATAAATCTTAAATATTCCATGCTTTGTTTTCAATGGAAACAACACTTATAAATGCTCTATAATCCTATTAAGTCTACCATAATTTATTGCCATAAGTATACTTAAATATGAAAGACAATTTAATCTTTATTAGATACATTTTATCAACAACTACAGTTTTTTTTATTCCACATTTGCCTAGAAAGCAATATGTAAAAGCAAAGCCTTACTTTCACATAGATGCCTATCATAAAAACTGGAAACACATTGTGACATCGTGGAGTGGGGTTGGGGATGTAACACAGACACAATACAATGCTGGAAAAACTTCTAGTAACTTCTGGTAAAGCTGCTGAATTGGCAGACGTGGCCAGGAGGGCCCTGTCAAACACCCATTACTGCAAGTAATCACCAAAACCTTCTCAGCTTCTAGAGACTCCTCCTCTGCACAGGCAACTCAGCAGTGACCCAGAGGGCAAATAATTCCTTCCATGCCAGGGGATTCCCTGAATCTACACTCATGGCTCACAAAACATGACTTCCCTTTTCTTCAGGGACGGTAATTTATAATAGTGACTGGAGTACGGTACCACATTCTGCTAGAAGGTGTATCTCTAATACAATGTATTTTGGCATGAAATTCACCAACTTAAAGACTTTAAGATAAGTTAGTTTTCTCCAATTCATGACTCTAAGTAAGGTTGAGATTCTGTTTACAGGTAACACTGAATATGTACCATGTGCCGTGCCCAGTGATAAGCACTTCCATCTACTGAAGCAATTTTGTACTTAATTCCTTCAAAAGAGATGTTATCACCACCCCCACTTGCAAACGAGGGAACAGCTGGTGAAATTAGTTGCCCAAAGTCAGTTAGTGACTACATTTTATTGAGATTGAGGGGACTCTATTTGAGTTATTCATGCAGTTTTACGAAAGACAAGTGCCTCAAATAAATATTAGCATATAGTTTCAGTAATTTTACACTAAAGGAGTTACATTAAAACATCAAAAACTGGATTTTAAATTACTTGAATTCCATTATATGCAGTTTATTAAAATATTACTTTTAACCTCTGTATCCTCAACATCTTAATAGCTGCCCAACAAATAAACAATGACACCACATGCATGTTTTGCAACCAAATGGTGCCTCTCTCCTCTAGGAGGAGTTTGGAAATGTATGGGAGCATTTTGGGTTGTCCCAATGTGGAGATCGCTAATCAGCATTTAGTGGGAGGGGCGAAACAGACCTCCAAACTGCCAATAGCACCCACACAGAAACACTAAACTATGGGCTGATTCAAAAGGAAAACCTTTCATGGTAAAGTTAAACCACCTGTTAACATGCCTTAATTTATAACTTCTTATTCATTGATAGTCTGCTTAAAATACCTTAGAAGATACATTGATCCCTTTCTATAAAACATCACTTACCTAGCATTTTCAAATACACACACATACTCACACAGACACACAAACCCCCACATTTTAGATATACAGTTAACACTTTCATCCCCTGATATAACCAAAGCACCTCTCCTCCACTGCCTACCTGGCTCATTTTTTTAACTCAATAAATGCATAGCACATTTGCACATGGTATAATGTTAGAAGTAGATGTACCGCTGGAAAAAAATTCTGTTTCAGCATCAAGAATATAGTTTGAAATTTCTAGTTCCAAGAATCACTCACGTCAATAGGAAATTTTAGATTGCCTTGGTTTATTGCCTAAGCTTCCCAAGGGCACTATGCTAATGTTTATACTCTCTCTTAAAAAATTGATGAAAAATGGAAATCTAACATGAATTAATTTATAAATAAAATGATATATAATTGCACATCCAAAAAGTGAAAAAGGTGTAACCTGTAGATAGATTTAAATATGTCCAAGAGCAAAACTGTAAGTAGGAGGTACTCAGTCAAAACTGTAGTACTCCTAAGCAGAATCAAGTTCAAAAGAAGACTTACTGCTTAGGGATGGGTGAACTGCATGGAGACCTTTGGCAAAGGTTTACTTTGGCATTCCAGTTGGCCAATGGTATTATCTCATGAGTTGTGGAAATAATCACAAAATCAGATTTTTGAAGCCCTAAAGTTTCTTTTTAAGTTGCAAAAACTAATGTACATGAGGCTCCTAAGACCAATATACCAAAAAAATAAAAATGAGTATTTTGTGCCAAGTTTTAAAAGCTGAATTACACTATCTAGCTCTCAACATTTAGTTAGATCCTGAGTACTGTTTCTTTAGATTTTATCTAGTCCCTGCAAGGTATACCAAAAAAGAAAAAGATCCAGGACTTCTGAGACAGAACCCTGAGACTCACTCTTCAGCATAATTTGAGACTCACTTGTTGCCAAAGAACTGTGATTGACAACCGGAGCACTTTCAGTTCACCTTGTTGTTCATTGTCTCCTCCAGATGAAATGTAAATTGAACAGCTCTACCCAAGATTACAGATAAGACACAGCCCACCACTGCCAATTCCTTTGAAGCTGTTCTACCAGAAAAAGTTCATCAAAAGTGCTGAATCTTCAGGGAGAAGTTCGCCAAAAAAAAAAAAAATGCTGAATCAAAGACTACTGTGCACTTCAAAAAACTTGCCCTTTTCTCTAGATGTGACTGTGGTTTTAGTACTGTGTAGGTAATCAGCAGGAATACATCAGCAGTCAGAAACTGTGGCAGTTACTCCGGACTCAGCCAAATCACTTTACCTGTTTCTAGTTCCAGGTTCCCATCTATATAAAGAATAGCATTTTCATTCACTGTTTTTCAAAGAACTGTAAGAACAAAATAGACATGAAAGTGATCCCTCCCTGTAACTAACATATTTCAATAAAAGATATTCTGAAATAGACGACCTTACAAAAGGATAAATTTGAAAAGCCAAAACAAATTTTTGCAAAAGAGCCTCCGCTACGTACTTCAGGACTGCCTCGAGGGTAGTTACAACTACCCTGTGAAGGGTGTAGATAGAATCTAATCATTCTTTCCCTTCCCCAACTCCTGAACCCCCTAAAAGTGAGTACAGTTAAACGTTCTCCTTAAGTCCTCAGTGGAGAGAGAAGGTATCCTGCCTTCAAATCCTTCAGTGGATGACAACAATGTTTCCCTGAGCGGGTCTCCCCTCATTCACTTTTGCTACCCTCCATTATTCCCAAAAAAAAAGCCACAACCTGTCTCAATCCACTGCCTGTAATCTTCACTGGCTTCCCTCTGTTTTTAGAATAAAAGCTCTGCTTGGCCTGACCCCAGCTTTCTCCACCTGCCTCTCTCCCTCCCCGTGTCAGCCACGCTAGCCTTTCAAAAACGCTGAAAAGCTTTTTTCCTCTTCACATTTCAGGGCCTTGACATACGCTGTTGCTTCAGCCTGAAACGTTCCTTTTTCGTTTTTCACAGACAGGGTCTAGCTCTGTTTCCCAGGAGGGAGTGCAGTGGCATGATCATAGCTCACTGCAGCCTCGAACTACTGGGCTCAAATGATCCTCTTGCCTCAGCCTTCCTAGCAGCTAGGACTACAGGCACGCACCACTCCCAGCTAGTTATTTTTTTATTTTTTGTAGAGACGGGGGTCTCACTATGTTGCCCAGGCTGTTCCTGAACTCCTGGCCTCAAGCAATCCTCCCGCCTCAGCCTCCCAAAATGTTGGGATTACAGTCATGAGCCACTCTGACAGGCCTGGAATGTTCTTTTCATTTACACCTTCACATTCCTTTTTCAGTCTCTTTTCAGATCTCAGGTCAGAAGTCATACCCTCTCAGAGGGAGAGGGTATGAAGAAAATAAACAAAATTGTTTTAATTTTTAAAAAGTCATATTCTTAGCAATGCCTTTTTTAAATCTTCCATAATACACATGCCCCAGTACACTCTTTCATACCACCGTTATTCCTTCAAAGCACATTTCACGCTTGATTTTTAAAATCCATCCCCTATGCTTCCCTGTAAGCTCCATAAAGACAATTTTCTAAACCCTACCATCAGCACTGTACCTGCATATAGCATGTATTCAATACACATTATTTGCATGAATAAGTAAATGACTACCATTCAAAAGTCCTCATTACCTGACTCCCAACTTTCTTTCCCACTTCTCCACAGTGCAATCCACTACAAAAGCTAGACTTCTGACTCCCCAAGAAGCATTCCCTATCCCAGTCTTCAGGCTTTCAAATACTGTGGCTTTCCCCGTCTGTAAAATTACTCCCATTTCTCTCAACCTGTTCAAATCCTAAGGGCTTGCCAAGACTCAAGTTTTCTTTCCTCCAGAATATTTTCCCATAGTGCCAGTTTACACGTGTCGTTGCTCCACACTTTCTAAGCACTTCGCATTCTCTTTTTGGTAATTATATATAAACTGCATCGTATTTTAACGTGTCCTGTGTGTAACTTTTCTCTCCAACATTAGTGTGAACTCCTAAGGATAGACTGTTTACATCCCACCGCTCCATTCCCAGAGCGGTGCTAAGTACTGGGCTCTCACTGAAGCATGTGATTTTTCCCTAACATATCAGAATTTTCCTCTGAAAAGAGTACTAGCTTCCCCCACACTCCTGTTTCTCAAGTGATTCAATATGCCTTACGTGACTCTCACCAAGTTCTCTTCTAGGGTTTTGTTTTGGTTTTTTGCCTACCCTCCCCCATTCTACTAAAAAATAGTTGGGTTCTCTGGATTCCTCTTCTTTCCCATTCCTAGGGGGACCTTGTGTACTCTGTGAGGGCTCCCTGCCTGCAGTGACGGGCTACTAGGCCTTTAAACTGTCATCCACCACCCCCGACCCCCTGACACCCGCGAACTCCCCCCCACACACACCCAGTGAAGGCACTTGAGCTAGCTGTGCCCTCACACACACCACTCCATAGCCTCACCTGGACCTCTCTGTCACTTCATCCCCCTCAATCAGGCGGCGTGCATTCCTACCCAAGAAGAAAGGTGCCAAATCGCTGTATCTCTCCTTTCAGCCTGTCATTAACTACCCACGAGAGCTTTCTCTTTTTCCCTCCTTCTCTTCCTTAGAGACGGAACCTAGGCCCCAGACGGTGAATTGGCGCCGAGAAAGCAGACACAGCCACCCAGCCAGCTCCAGCTCCAACGCCACGGTCTCTGCCCCCGCACCCACCCCCGTCCTTCCCAGACGGCGATCGCAGCGCAAGCTTCGGCCTGACCAGGACTCCCCATCCGGGGAGAGCCATCGCTCACTGACCCAGGAAGGTGTCAAACGAGGAAGTGACAGCAGTAACAGGTACGGAGGCGGGCGGCCTGGCGGACGCTATCGGCTCAGCGCTCCATCCCCTCCCGACCTAAGCTCCGGCCTCAAGGCTTCCTCTACCCCAGCGCCCACAGAACAAGTCACGTGCCAGCCCAGCAGTCAGCTGACCGCGCGCGCGCCGCTCCGCCTACGCGGGCGCCATTGCGCAGCCGCAGCCGCTGCCTCCCTCGGGTCTTGGGAGAGGGGCGGGACTAGGAGGCTATAGGGCGGCAAGGGGACCCCAGCGTTGGGGCTGGTTGCGGTTGTTCCAGGATGGGTGGGGTTTTCCGCTTCTTCCAGTGTCGCAGGCGGCGTTTTGTCCGCCACCTGTAAACGTCACCGCCACCATGCCTAACGGCACTCCACTTCAGGTTTCTGCGGGTCAGAAATTGTCTCCAGCCCCCTAAAAGGGCTTCTCCACTTGGGGTTTTCTTCGTCAGCCTGGTTTTCTACCTAATATCCTGGCTAGTGGTTCATTTCAGCAGATTCACATTTTCCTTGAAGTCCACTTAGACTTAATTTCATAAATGGTCTATGGAGCATTTATTGTGCGCCAAGCACTGCGCTGGTTCTTAGGATTGTCCACTGGGAAGAATCACTCCTTGCCACGAAAGTGCCTCATAAATAGTTGAAACCATGTTAGATAGTGGGAAACCAAAGAAGGTTTTAGAACAGAGGCGTAGACAGGGGAAATCATGTCCTTTGGAGAAAAATAGGTATCAAGCTCCCCGGAACCCTGCATATTTCATTAGCTTTGGAAGATAGATAGTAATGTGGTAATTTAGAACACAGTTTTAGAAGCAGTAGAAATTTTGAGATTTTCTAATTTAATCCTTTTAGATCTACAGATGAGGAAAGTGAAGAATCAGAGGGCACGGTGTTGTTTAGCACAAGGGAATAGACACCAGGTGTTGAATCCAGGCTCTCCTACTTACTAGTTGTGTGACCTTACACCTCTGAACTTCAGCCTATTCACCTGCAAAGTGGTGGTAATAATAAATACCTTACAGAGGTATTGTAAGGATTAAATGAAGCATGCGGTTAGCACAATGCCTGGTACCTAGGAAACAACCAGTAAATGGTCGTCATTATTACTATATATTATAGGACCCAGGTTTTCTGACCTATGTTACACCTTTTCTGCTGTGTCCCCCTACAGAAATTCACCACAGAATTTCTTAGAGCCTCAGTATTAGGTCGGACAGAAAGTAACAACCACCAGACTATCCCCAGCCTGATGCTTTCACCAGTTTTGGATGAAGTTCACGCAATTACAATAACCAGTTCTGTAACATGGCTTCACAAACTTGTCAGAATTCCAGAGGCTTTTATCTGCCATCACAAAATGAGCCTAAAGGCAATTTTTTTTTTTTGTTAGGTCTATGCTTGAACTATCTTGATTTCTTCGTGCTTGTGTGTGGTCCTGAAGCAGACTTTTTGTCTTGGATTTTTTTTTGTTTTGTATTGTTTTGTTTTTGAGACGGAGTCTCGGTCTGTTGCCCAGGCTGGAGCGCAGTGGCACGATCTCTACTCACTGCAAGCTCCACCTCCCGTGTTCACGCCATTCTCCTGCCTCAGCCTCCGGAGTAGCTGGGACTACAGGCGCCCGCTACCACGCCCGGCTAATTTTTTTTGTATTTTTAATAGAGAGGGGGTTTCACCGTGTTAGCCGGGATGGTCTCGATCTCCTGACCTCGTGATCCGCCCGCCTCGGCCTCCCAAAGTGCTGGAATTTGTCTTGGATTCTTAGTTGCTAAACTGAATTATACCTCGCAGCACTTTCCAATGTTTTTGGGGTTTTTTTTTAGTTTCGGGGTTTTTTTTGAGATGGAGTCTTGCTTTGTCGCCGGGGTTGGAGAGCAGTGGTGCAATCTCAGCTTACTGCAACCTCCACCTCTCGGGTTCAAGTGATTCTTGTGCCCCGCCCTCCTGAGTAGCTAGGACTACAGGCGTGCACCACCACACCCAACTAATTTTTGTATTTTTAGTAGAGACGGGTTTTTCCCATGTTGGCCAAGCTGGTCTCCAAGTCCTGAGATCAAGTAATCTGCCTACTTGGGCCTCCCAAAGTGCTGGGATTACAGGGGTGAGCCATCGTGCCTGGGCTCCAGTGTTTTAATTACCATGTTATACTTGGGAGGCAGTATAACAGAGTGCTCAATAAATGTTAGCTCTAATTTTTATGAAGTTGAATGTATCTCACTTAAAAATTTAGCAAATATAGCTGGGCATGGTGGTGCATGCCTATAGTCCCAGCTACTCAGGAGGCTAAGATGGGAGGACCCCTTGAGCCCAGGAGTCTGAGGCTGCAGTGAGTGCGCCGTGTGCTCCAGCCTGGGCAACAAAGCAAGACCCCATCTCAAAAAATCAAATAAGAATCTAGCAAAGATGTTTAATATAAGCAGGGCATGATTGCTCTCCAATGGTTTCTAATAGTAAAGTAATATGTTTTTACAGAGAAGCAACTCACTTTTTTAATACTGTACTATGTATATAAGCATACTAGATATCCATGGGCATGCCACACCTTTTCCTCCATTTCCACCTATCTAAACACGACTCATCTGGAAACATCTAAGTTTAAAGCACTCCTAAGATGCATACGAGAAGATTTGTTTTTTTCTTACAACTTTTTCAAGGGAAAAAATTTATTTTTTCCTTTATTAAAATACTGAGTGTATTTCACTTGTATATTTTTGTCTTCCCATGATTTCCATTTGTCTGACCACAGCTACTACTATGTCCTATCATAATATTCCATACATACATATATACTGAAAACCAAGCAAAGAGCCAGGCACGGTGGCTCACAGCTGTAATCCCAGCACTTTGGGAGGCTGAGGTGGGCAGATCACTTGAGGCCAGGAGTTTGATACCTGCCTGACCAACATGGTGAAACCCCATCTCTACTAAAAATACAAAAATTACCTGGGTGTGGTGGTGCATGCCTGTAATCCCAGCTACTTGGGAGGCTGAGGCAGGAGAATCGCTTGAGCCCGGGAGCCAGAGGCTGCAGTGAGCCCAAGATAGTGCCACTGCCCTCCAGTCTGAGTGACAGAGTGTGACTCTCTCAAAAAAAAAAAAAAAAAAAAAACAAAGGATGGAGTTTCGTCTTTAAAAACTAAAGGGGCATTTTGGACAACACATTTTTGCCGATGGAACCTGGACAATATTTATCCAACACGGTAGGGAACTTCTCACTCTGAATTATAAAAAGGACAGTTAGAGATCAACTGTTATAGAAATGAAATGACAGATAATTTTTGTCTCTATAAGAACCATTTGGTTAAAAGAATTTTTTGAAAGAAAAGAAAGAGAAAATTTTAACAAACTGTTTAAACTATTTTATTTATTTATTTATTTATTTATTTTGAGACAGAGTCTCACTCTGTTGCCCAGGCTGGAACGCAATGGTGCAATCTCTGCTCACTGCAACCTCCACCTCCCAGGTTCAAGCGATTCTCCTGTCTCAGCCTCCTGAATAGCTGGGATTATAGGCATCCACCACTTTGCCTGGCTAATTTTTTGTATTGTTATTTATTTTATTTATTTTTGGAGAGATGAGGTTTCACCATGTTAGCCAGGCTGGTTTTGAACTCCTGACCTCAAGTAATCCGCCCACCTTGGCCTCCCAAAGTGCTAGGGTTACAGGCGTGAGCCACCGCACCTGACCTAAACTATTTTCTTAAAGAGACTTCTTCCACTTCCAGAGATCGTGAATAGCTTCCTAGTCAGTCATCCAGAAGGAATTATTCACATAATTGATGTACTTAGCTTTAGGAAGAGAACCAACTTTTTCTATACTTGCTTGCATTTTTGCTTTTAATGTCTTCCACAAAACTAGGTCCTTTTGGTGTTTTAAGAGGTTTTTTCCCCCTGTTTTTGAAGGATTCTTAATCTTGATAGTTCTGAGTCTTTTTTATTTTGGTTTTATTTTTGTGCATTTTTTGGAGTATCCTGTATAGATCACTAGAGCTTTTTCTTCAGCTTTCCCCTTATCAAAATCTTCTTCCTTTTCATCATCATCATCGTGATTTTCATCAGCAAGAAGTTTTATTTTTTTCTTGTGGAAATGCACCCACTTCCAGGGGCAGATCACTTTCCAGATATACTAAAGAGTCTCACATCTCCCTCCTCTTCATCTCCTGCTTTGCGTCTTCCTTCACACCTAGTAAGTGCTGTGTACTCCTATGCCCAGGCCCTGAAACGCACTGAGTGTTAAGGCCACAGGAGATGTTGTTTCAAGGCCCCCAAGATAAACCATTGACTGTACATAATTTTTAAAGTTGCTAGTATTACTTTAATTGGACTGCCTTCATAGTTCGTTACTTCTGCTTCAACAATATACAATCCATCCTTTCTAGCAGCCCCTAAACTGACCATTCTTAAAGATAACTTGTGCTCATTTTCATCATTATCCACCTTAAAGTGATAATCTTTGTTGACCTCTAGTTCACAACCAAAAAGATAGTTCTGGAGCCTCAGGAGTCTGATGTCCATGTCCATCAAATCTTCCATGGGTGGCAGCAAGCACTTAGGTAGGAGAGAAGCCAGACAGAGGTAAACGACCACACTCCAGAGAACAGCTGTGCAGGATGGAATCATACCAGCAATAAATTATTTTGTTTTTTGATTACTGTTTTCTTTTTTTAATTTTTAAAATATTTTTTAAGTTCAGGGGTACATGTGCAGGTTTGTTACATAGGTAAACTTGTGTCATGGAGGTTTGTTGTACAGATTATTTCATCACCCAGGTATTAAGCCTATTACCCATTAGTTAAACAAAGTGGAGAAAGTATTTGAAACAAATAGGGCAACAGGATTCAGAACTCTTTTTCACTCTGGTATAATAATCAAGATATCTTGAAAGTTGTTACTGGCGTAACACTTAAACTAAGTGTCCTCGTTTAAGAAAATACCTTGATAAACTAATACCTTCCACTAGGGTGGAAGACAAACAGAGAGTATCGGTAAATGGAGGCAAAGACCAAAGAAATAACTAAGCTAGTTTCCACTGAAAAGCAACAGAAATTAGGGAATGAAGAGATGGGAGGGAGGCATAGGGAAGAGAAGGAAAGAAAGAGAAAAGAGAAAGACAAATGACAAAGGACTTATAAAAAGAGAAGTGTTTAGAATTCAATTTAAGCTTCCTTCAGTTGCTGTGATTTAAATCCTTTGCCATCTTCCCAGAGCTTTAATAAAGTCTAAGCTCTAATGCCTTTATGCAAAATATTTTTTTGTAGAAATATATGCTATCCAGGTTACAATATACAGAGAGCTTGAACAAATTGATAAAAATAATACTAAGGGCCAAGCACGGTGACTCACGCCTGTAATCCCAACACTTTGGGAGGCCAAGGTGGATGGATCACTTGAGGCCAGGAGTTTAAGACCAGCCAGGCCAACATGACGAAACCTTGTCTCTACTAAAAAATACAAAATTATCCAGGTGTGGTGGTGTATGCCTGTAATCCCAGCTACTCAGGAGGCTGAGGGATGAGAATCACTTGAAGCTGGGAGGCAGAGGTTGCAATGAGCCAAGATGGCGACACTGCACTCCAGCCTGGGTGACAGAACGAGACTCTGTCTCTAAAAAAAAGAACAATACTAAGACCACCTGAAAGCCAAATGAGCAAAAAGCACAAAACAGTTGAGAAAAAAAGAAGTGCCACTGGCTATAACATATGGGAAATATTCACTCTTATTAGTGCTCAAAAATATAAATAAGAACAATACAAATTTGTATAAACATAAATATTGAAATAAATAGAAATAAGAATTCATATTAGCAAAGATAGAAATATACACAGAAAAAACCGATGCTGGTGAGGGTGTGGTAAGACAGACTCTTAAACTGATAGTAGAAATGTAAATTTGTACAACTCTTTAGTCAGTGATTAACAGTATGAATGAGAAGCCTTTAAAATGTTTGTTCTGTTTGACTGTCATTAGAATGGAAATAATGCAAAAGATAGAAAAGTATTTATGCAAAATATGTTTATTACATCATTATTTATGTTCATTTTCATCATCAACACTATTTATTAAAGATTTAATTAAGAACTAAGCCTCTGTGAAGGTGAAGTGTTGAAAATGGTATGAGGTTTATATCTTGAATTTTTGGAGTTCATTGCTCAAGGTTAATGAATATACTAGACTCATGATTCTCAACCTGAGGACATTTGGCAATGTCTGGAGACATTTTTGGTTGTCACAACCTAGGGGTAGGGATGCTACTAGTACCTAGTGGGTAAAGGCCGGGGATGATGGTAAACATCCTAAAATGTACAGGACAGACCCCAAACAGAATTATCTAATCCAAAATGTCAACCATGCTGAGGCTGAGAAACTTAGTACTTGACTTATAACACTCTCAGATTCCCAAATTTGTGACTTACTGCATAATGTATAATACCCTCAATTTTTTAATCTGTAAGGTGAGACAATAATATCTACCTCTATTGTTATGAGAATAAAATTGAATCATATAATAAATTATAGTTGCTTTGCCACTTTGAGATGTCAGCTAGGTTTGATGCAGGGCAGGCAAGCCCCAAAGTGGAGCTTAGTCCATGAGGGTTCTTGACTTTTCCCAGGAAAGAATTTAAGGGCAAGCCAGAGGTAGAAGAAAACAGCTTTACTGAGGAGGCAGTGTTACAGTTTGATGATTGCTCCTGGAGAGCGAGGCTACCCAGTAGGCAGAGTAAGGCAGTTTTGGTCATATTTATACCCACTTTTAATGGCATTCAGATTAAGGAACGGTTTATGAGGAAATTTCTAGGGAAGCGGTAGTAACTTTTGGGTCATTATGTCATTGCCATGGAAAGAGGTGGTAACGCCTGGCTGTTCCCATGGCAGCTGTAAATTGACATGGCACACTGGTAGGTGTGTCTGATTAAAAGCTGCTTTTGCCCCTGCCCTGGTTTAGCTAGTCCTCCATCCGATTTGGAGCCCTGCCTCTGGAGTCGAGTCCCGCCTCCCACCTCAGGTTCACTCACTAGCTAAGAGATCCGCTCCTGAATGCCAGCCTCATAGTGAATTTCTGACTCGACACGGTCACACGTTTCTATAGATCATGTCCCTTGCTGAGAAGACTAGGAACAGAAATTGTCATAGCAATAAATGTCAAGTATTTAGTGAATACCAGCCTTTTTTGTTTTGTCTTGTTTTGTTTTGTTTTGTTTTGGAAATAGAGTCTCACTCTGTTGCCCAGGCTGGAGTGCAGTGGCGAGATCTTGGCTCAGTGCAACCTCTGCCTGCCTGGTTCAAGCGGTGAATACCAGCTTTTTAAACTATGTTTTTCTTTATTCTTGTTATAACAATTAATACTTATTAGCTGTTTAATAATTGGAAAGTATAGACAAGCAAAAAGAAGATATAAACATCACACATTATTCTTCCATTCAGGAAAAATCACTTGGGTACACCCTTCTAGAATATTTCTTTCTTTTTTTTTTTTTTTTTAGACGGAGTCTTGCTCTGTCACCCAGGCTGGAGTGCAGTGGCGCAATCTTGGCTCACTGCAAGCTCCGTCTCCCGGGTTCATGCCATTCTCCTGCCTCAGCCTCCCGTGTAGCTGGGACTACAGGCGCCCACCACCACACCCGGCTAATTTTTTGTATTTTTAGTAGAGACGGGGTTTCACCGTGTTAGCCAGGATGGTCTCGATCTCGTGACCTCGTGATCCGCCCGTCTCGGCCTCCCAAAGTGCTGGGATTACAGGCGTGAGCCACCGTGCCCGGCCTTTCTTTCTTTTTTTGGAGGGGGGAGGGATGGAGTCTCATTCTGTGGCCCAGGCTGGAGTGCAGTGGCACGATCTCGGCTCACTGCAACTTCCACCTCCCAGGTTCAAGCGATTCTCCTGTCTCAGCCTCCCAAGTAGCTGAGATTATAGGCACATGCCACCACACCCGGCTAATTTTGCATTTTTAGTAGAGACAGGGTTTCACCATATTGATCAGGCTGGTCTCGAACTCCTGACCTCAGGTGATCCACCCACCTTGACCTCCCAAGGTGCTGGGATTACTGTGTGAGCCACCGCGGCTGGCCTCTTCTAGAATATTTCTATTCATGTTCATGCACTTATGCAACCTGCACCATGGGCTCAGTAAGTTAGTAAGTGGCAGGTATGAGTTCTAAACCAAGGCTGTCTGGCCCCTTGGGCCATGCTTTAGCATGAACCCATGTCCTCTGCGGTGTGAAGCCTCTTCTCACTTCTTTCTTTTTTTTTTTTTTTCTTTCTTTTTTGTATTTTTAGTAGAGATGGGGTTTCACCATGTTGGCCAGGCTGGTTTCAAGTTCCTGGCCTCAAGTGATTCACCCACCTTGGCCTCCCAAAGTGCTGGGATTACAGGCATGAGCCACCGTGCCTGGCCTCCTTTTTTTTTTTTTTTTCTTATTTATTCGTTTATTTTATCGTCTCTTAGACATACTCCTTTTATACTTCGAATTCTTGTGGCACTTATTGGCATTTAGCTAATTCCACTTGCATTATATTTTATCAGCCTTACCAAGACCACCTTGTACCAGAGAGTCTTGAATATGCATTGCACCTAGTAAGCATTCAGTAAGGGTAGCTGAACAGATTTCACAATCAAATGAAAGAGCAGATTTCAAACATTTTATGACAGAGGATGGGGAAGGGAAGAGGTACGGTGTTTTCTGAGTAGTTAAAACCGTCACTTCCTTTCCTCTGGTCCCTCGTAGTCTTGGTCCTTGAACTAATAGAAATCATCTTTTTTTTTTTTTTTGAGACGGAGTCTCGCTCTGCCGCCCGTACTGGAGTGCAGTGGCGCGATCTCGGCTCACTGCAAGCTCCGCCTCCCAGGTTCACGCCATTCTCTTGCCTCAGCCTCCCCAGTAGCTGGGACTACAGGTGCCTGCCACCACGCCTGGCTAATTTTTTGTATTTTTAGTAGAGATGGGGTTTCACCGTGTTGGGGTTTCACTCTGTTAGCCAGATGGTCTCGATCTCCTGACCTAGTGATCCACCCGCCTCAGCCTCCCAAAGTGCTGGGATTACAGGAGTGAGCCACCATGCCCGGCACAAAACATCATTTTTGTCATTATCTCCTTAGAAATAGCATGAAATCTTAGGAGCAGCAAATGTTCATAGAAATAGGAATATATTTTCTTAAAAAATTAGTTCTGCTCTCCCGCCTTCATTTCAGGATTTTGTTCCGTTTATTACTACTTTTTACTTTGCTTACATGACACAGTGGAAAAGATTTTGAACAGTTCTTAGTACTGTGCTATACTAAGAAGTAGTCACCTCTGGACTAAATCTGATTTTCATCTTATTTACACCAAATAGTCTAAAAGTGACAGAACTGGAAGTTAGTATTTAGTAGTTATAATGTACCAATCTGATTAGAAAAAAGAAAAGAAAAAAAAAAAAAAACTGGCAGGGCAAGATGGTTCACAAAGTGCTGTAATCCCAGCACTTCGGGAGAACAAAATGGGAAGATTGAGCCCAGCACTTTGAGACCAGTCTGGGAAACATAGCAAGACCTCGTCTCTAATAAAAGTTAAAAAATTAGCCAGACACAGTGGTGCACACCTGTAGTTTCAGCTATTATAGAGGCTGAAGCAGCAGGATCACTTGAGCCCAGGAGGTGGGGGCTGCAGTGAGCTATGATTGTACCACTGCACTGCAGCCTGGGTGACAGAGTAAGAACTTGTCTCTAGAAAAACAACACAAAACACTGATGCACTGTATTTAATGGTTATAAGCAGCATCCCTTTAGTCCCCTATGTGTTGTTACACCTAATTCGTGAATGTACAAACATATGTCTTTCAAAATAGTTAACGATACATAGGGCAACTGATTTACTAAAGGGGAGGGTGTGGTTAAAAAATTATCAACAGGAGGCCAGGCTTGATGGCTCATGTCTATAATCTCAGCACTTTGGGAGGCTGAGGCAGGCTGATCACTTGAGCTCAGGAGTTCATGATCAGCCTGTGCAACATGGTGAAACAATGTGTTTACAAAAAAGTATAAAAATTAACCTTGTGTAGTGGCAGGCACCGATAGTCCCAGCAACTTGAGGGTTGAGGTGGGGGCATCCCTGGAGCCCAGGAAGTTGAGGCTGCAGTGAGCCGTGTTCCTGCCAGTGCACTCCAACCTGGGTGACAAAGTGAGAGCCTATCTTGGAAAAAAAAAAAAAAAAAAAATTACCAACAGAAATAATGAATACTAGTCTTAAGCACACTTTGAGAACAACAACCCCAGCATCTGGGAAGTAACACCTTAGACCTCAGCCAGTGCTGGGGAGAGAGACCTTAACGACCATTGTCTTTTGAAATCATCACCGGAGCTTTCTTCAGGAAGGAAAACATCTTAGTGTGATTCTCTTGAACTTGCACCTTAGGAGAAGTGCCCTAAATTTAACTCACTGCTGGGTCAGCCATCTCCTGCCAGATGGCTGTGACCACAGTTTGACCATCACTCCTCTTAATCTTACCAAAACAGCGGGGGATGGCCCCAGCTCCTGCACCTCCCGTGCAAATCACCTGTCAATACCTCCAAATGTCTTCCTCAGCCTCATTCCTATTGCCATTGCTCAGTCATTCCATGGGGTTGATAATGTCACCCTGCTGGCAACATGAACAAACAGGAGCGACTGGGCTGACTGCCCTCAGGCAGTTCCTCCATAAATAAGGACTAGATTCAGTTGAGTAAAGTGACCTTAGAACTTTTGATTTAACAGCTGACCCTGAGGTCACGTTGGCATTACTGTCAATCTGTGCCCACCGAATGGTATAAGTCTCATTTGGGGGATCCCAACAATTGCAAACAACACTTTCTTTTTTTTAATTTTAATTTTAAATTGTTTTAGAGATGGGGTCTCACTCTGTCAGCCAGGCTGGAGTGCACTGGTGCCGTCATAGCTCACTGTAGCCTCGAACTCAGGGGTCCTCTCCCCTGAGCCACCTGAATAGCTATGGTGTGCACCACCACACCTGGCTGATTTTTTTTTCTTTGGTAGAGATGGAGTCTTACTATGTTGCCCGGGCTGGTCTCAAACTCCTGACCTCAAGCAATCCTCCCACCTCGGCTTCCCAAAGTGCTGGAATTACAGGCATGAGCCACCGTGCCCGGCCCTGTAAACAACACTTTGTCCCCAGAGCTGCCATGTGCATCCCAGGACTGTATGGAAGGCAGGCATTATCTTTACTCTTTCCACAAAATATAGTGACTTATACCTTATAAGTCATAATAAAAAACCTTCAAGTGTACACCACTAGTAGATCACATAGCCCTCAGATGACTGTGGAGCTTTCTCCAAAATAAAGCTTCCTTTGATTACCTGGAGGAACTCCCCAAAGCTATAACAGGTGGCCAGGTGTTGTGGCTCATGTCTTTTTTACATGTCTGTAAAAAAAAGAACTATTAAACACTTTTTGTTTTGTTTTGTTTTGTTTTTGAGACAGAGTCTTACTATGTCACCCAGGCTGAAGTGCAATGGAGCAATCTCGGCTCACTGCAACCTCCACCTCCCGGGTTCAAGTGATTCTCCCACCTTAGCCTCCTGAGTAGCTGGGATTACAGGCACGCACCACCATGCCCAGCTAATGTTTATACTTTTAGTAGAGATGGGGTTTCACCATGTTGGTCAGGCCGGTCTCAAACTCCTGACCTTGTTATCCGCCTACCTTGGCCTCCCAAAGTGCTGGGATTATAGGCGTGAGCCACTGAGCCTGGCCAAACACTATGTTTTGGATCTTAGCAATCACTTTATAAATATCAGAAGGTAAACTCCTAGGTCTTTAATCTGATGATTCATTAAATGATTTTGGGAGTGGGGAAACAATACCTGTTTACCCTAACCACATCCTGCAGCTACCTTCCCTAACACTAATGGAGGTTGTACTGAAATTCTTGTTAAATCTGCAGTCCATGAAAACACTGAATCCAAGTTTTGGAGGTTGTGGCCTGGGTATCTGCATTGTCACAGGACCTCATGAAATTTGATGAGTCATTGCACTAGAACTTCTTGAGCAGTCATTCTTCTGAACCTCTGCGGCATAGCTGTGTTACTCACTTAGCACCCAAGGTGTAATATTAGTATGTGTTCATTCATTCAGTGAATATTTTTAGGTGCCTACTGTGTGTTTAGAACCTTACTAAACATTCTGTTGTCATTTTTTGGTGTGTCTACCCGCAACTAGTTAAAAGCCTCTTTCAAATAGGGATCCTAAGTAAACATGTCTTTGTAGTCCTAGAAACTGATAAGCAATGTACCCTCCACCCAGGGTCCCACCCAGAGTCCAATTCCCTCTTCTTCCTTTCTAACAGAACCACAGTTTTGTTCAGGGACCCATCTCTTTAGCCACGTATGTCAGAGGAAACTGTCAGGAATGGTTCTAATGTTTGAAGGTAATGCCATTTCTCTTGCCAATGATTGCTTCGGGTATTTGCCTGTGACCTAATTCTGGCAGATGAGGCATAAGGGGAAATCTGCTGGAAAGCTTCCGTGGAGTTCTCTTGCTCTTAAGAGAGACCTACAGGACGAGGTGGTCTTTCCTTTGCCTCAAAATAGTCATGCTTCTGCTGCAATCTGGAAATGCTACAGCCATCTTGCTACCTCCCTGAGAATGAAGCTTCCACTGGGGATGGCTTCCACTGGAGAAATGGAAAAAAATATGAGTCCTTAATTACCCTCCCCCCCGACCCACTTTTTTTTTTTTTTCTTTTTCTTTTTGAGACAGTATCTCACTCTGTTGCTCAGGCTGGAGTGCAGTGGCATGATCTCAGCTCACTGCAACCTCCTCCTCCGGGGCTCAAGTGATCCTTCCACCTCAGCCTCCTGAGTAGCTGGGACTACAGGTGCTCACCACTATGCCCAGTTAATTTGTAAATTTTTTGTAGAGATAAGATCTCACTATATTGCCCAGGCTGGTCTTGAACTCCTGCGCTCAAGTGGTCTTCCTGCCTTGGCCTCCCAAAGTGCTGAGATTACAGACATGAGCCACAGCACCTGGCCAAGACTGTATTTCTGTATTTGCATCCAAGGTATCCTAACTGAGGGTCAGTAAATATCGGTTCCAGATGATGCTGACAATGATGTGAAAAATAAAATGACAGAATTGCCATCTTCAAGGATGTTGCTACTGACCATGATTAAGATTTATTTGTGCCGGGCGCGGTGGCTCACGCCTGTAATCCCAGCACTTTGGGAGGCCAAGGTGGGTGGATCACCTGAGGTCAGGAGTTCAAGACCAGCCTGGCAAATATGGTGAAACCCTGTCTCTACTAAAAATATAAAAACTAGCCAGGCATGGTGGTGGGCGCCTGTAATCCCACCTACTCGGGAGGCTGAGACAGAATTGCTTGAACCCAGGAGACAGAGGTTTCAGTGAGTCAACACGGTGCCACTGCACTCCAGCCTCAGCAACAGAGTGAGACTCAGTCTAAAAAAACAAAAGATTTATTCATGAGGTTTTGAGTAAAGTTATCAACCAAGATTTACAATCTTGACTCCGCAGAGCTACCCTCTTTCTCTAAGCCTCGGAACACTTTGTGATATGGTGATACACTAAGAAATACATATTTGGTTTTCATCTCTGGTTCCTGGCATTGAACTCTTAAAACCCTTGTAAATTTCTGAAGGATAGGTATAAGAAGAGCATCTTCATCATTCACAGTAAGCTCCTTTCAATCATACCTGAGTTTATGCCAAAGAGATGACTGGTGGCTGGGGCTCCTAGGTAACTTCAGGTTGGGGGCGAATCAGCAGAAAGACCAAGTGATTAGGTTGCAACTTTCAGCCCCACCCCTAGCCCCAACCTCTGGGGAGGGAGAGGGGCTAGAGATTAAGTTAATCACCAATGTCCAATGCTTTAATCAATCATATGCTAATACACCTCCATAAAAACCTTAAGTGGGGTTTGTGGGTCCAGAAAGCTTCTGGGTTGGTGAATACATCCATGTGCTGGGAGGGTGGCACACCCCAAACTCCACAGGCACAGAAGCATCTATGCTCAGAACCCTTCCCAACCTTACCCTATGTATCGCTTCATCTGGTTGTTCATGCGTATCTTTTAGAATATCCTTTATAACAAATCAGCAGTAGTAAGTAACGTGTCCTCCTGAGTTCTGTGAGACTTTCTAGCAAATTATCCAATCCAAAGGGGAGTTGTGGGAACCCCCTGACTTTATAAGTGGTTGGCTATGTAAACCAAAAATAAAATTCAAAGCCCCTCAACCAGCTGAATGGACCCCTCCTCTCCGCCAAGGGCATTCCAATGTTAACCTGAAAAACTAGTTCAGGCCATGATGCAAAGGGGGAGTTGGACTGGCCTCATTATACCGTCCTCCCTTTTGGAATTCCGGCACAGTTGACCAGCATTAACATTAAAACAGATCTTAAGACGGACAAAACAGACTCTTTGTAGCAATAAGACACCAAATCTCAGCCTATGGTATAGCATCACATGACAAATAGCAGGCCTGAAAGAAATTGAAGTATTTTACCCCCAAAATTATATTTTTTGCCATACTTTGAAATGGCCCTATAAAGCTGTCTCTTGTGAGGAAAAATCTACATTTTGTAGAGAATCCCCATTCCTTCTTTTTCCTGATCCAGGAGAGAATCAACTCTGATAAGAAACATTCATGATCTATTCTGTCTGAAGCCTGCTACCTAGAGGCTTCCTCTGCATAGTGGGAATATCAGTTTCCATAACCCCTATCCTAACTCAGACATTCCCTTCTGTTGATTCTAGGTGTTTAGACAATAACTTAACTCTTTCAACCAACTGGAAATCAGGAAATCTTTGAATCTACCTATAACCTGGAACCCTTCCCCACTTCCCCCCAACTTCAAGTTGTCCCGTCTTTCCAGACTGAACCAATGTACATCTTGCATGTACTGATGGATGTCTTATGTCTCCCTAAAATGTGTAAAACCAAGCTGTAGCCCGATCACCTTGGGCACATATTCTCAAGATCTCCTGGGGCTGTGTCACAGGCCACTGGTCACTCACATTAGGCTCAGAATAAATCTCTTCCAATATTTTACAGAGTTTGACTCTTCTCATTGACAGAAGTATAAGTGGCCCAGACTTTTGATTGGCATCTGAAGTGAGGGAGGTCTTTAGGAATGAGTCCTTAACCTGTGGGGCCTGTGCTAACTCCTAGTAATTAGTATCAGAATTTAATTAAATGGTAGGACATCCAGTTGGCATCTGGAGAGTTGAAGAATTGGTTGGTGTTGGGGGAATAAACCACACACACATTTGGTGTCAGAATTAGTGTGGTGTTATAAACACATATCATAGAAGTAATGCCTTCTGATATATCATCCAGAAGCAGGGAGGTCAGGAGAACAGGAGTGCCCCCCACAGATGTCTACTGCCCCAAGCTTTTCTCTTCATTTCTGACCACTCCCCATCCTCTGGCTTTAATCTACCTCCTCTCTTGACTTATGTGATGCTACTTTCTATGTCACTTCTCTTCCCACATATCAAACCTCTCTTCCTTCTCCCGCAATGGCTCCCTTCCTCCTCTACCCACAAAAAGTGAGTCTTTCCACACAATAGATTCTCCATTCTTCTCTTCTCCTAGAGTTTACACTATTTACCCATCCTCCACTTGCAATTGCTTAGTAGACAGTTTCACTGAGATGGTCCACTCTAATCAGAATCAATGTGTTCAAAGTCAGGTTACCAATTTATATCTAAAAATCATCTCCCTTTTCTGGAAATGATACTACCATACTTTCAAGATTAAGACCTTTATACTCTCTTTAATGTATCCATCTTCCTCATAATTTTCACCTGACGTGAAGTCCTAACAAGTCCTCTTTCTTAATTTCTTTTACACATATCCCTTCCTTTCTGTTTTTATAGCCTATATCCTGGTTCAGCCCCTGACTCTATCACTTTTAACCTGAAATAACTGCAATATCGCTAAAACGTATTCCTCTCCTTGTTCTCCTCCCACTCCAATCCTTCCTGCATACTCCAGAACAGCTCCCCCTTCAGAAAATGGTTGTTTTTTTTTTTTTTTTTGAGATGGAGTATTGCTCTTGTTGCCCAGACTGGAGTGCAATGGCACGATCTTGGCTCACTGCAACTTCTGCCTCCCAGGTTCAGGTGATTCTCCCACCTCAGCCTCCCGAGTAGCTGGGATTACAGATATGCACCACCACACCTGGCTAATTTTTTTTTTTTTTTTTAAAGTAGAGATGGGGTTTCTACATGTTGGTTAGGCTGATCTCAAACTCCCGACCTCAGGTGATCCGCCTGCCTCAGCCTCCCAAAGTGCTGGGATTGCAGGCATGAGCCACCGCACCCAGCCGTTTCGGAAACTTTAATGTGAGTTCCCATTGTCTTTAAATTCATGTCCAAGCTCCCTGGCCTACCAAGCCTCCAAAATTAGACCCAAAGTAATCTTGTTAGGCATGACTTCAAATAAGCCTGCTGTATACAAACTTCATTTCAGACAAGATACTCCTAACCACCCACACACCCCTTAGAGCCGCCTTCCTTCAGCCTTGGGTTTATATAAGGTCACTCTTTGCCTCCTTTTACCTCCATCTACTAAAATTGAACCTGTTTTCCAAGGCCCAAGTCAAAATCTGAAATTTTTCCATCACCTCATATGGAAGTTATTTATAAAAATAATAATGATGATTCAAAACAATAGTTACCATTCTTTGGGCATTTGCTCTGTGCCAGCCAGGGTAAAATCCCATTCTAGAAAATATGGAAGAATCAATGAGCCCATGTACATAAAGGGCTGAACGCAGACCCTGGGGCATGTGGAAGGTGCCCCCCAAAATTGGCTGAATTGTCACCAATTGCGCCACTGAAATGTCACAATGACATCTGACATTTGCTAGCAGTCAAAATGCCATATCTTGTCCACCTGAAAGAGAATGAGCGCCAAGGAAGTGGTTTGGGAGAGGAAGCCAACTAATTCCTTCCAGCATCGCCTGGCAAACGACTTTCTGAGCCTTAGGCAAATAAAAGTATCTTTGTTCCAAATTATATCTATCTTCTGGTGGTATTGCTTGTCTTTTACATTTCTATTACGTATGTCTCTTATGTATCCCTTCACTTCCCTGTTCTGGCAGCAAAATGCAGAACTCAGATAGCATTAGGAAAAAGAGAAGTTCTTTCCAACGTGATACATAGTATACAGTCATGTGGGAGACTCAAGAGAAAGCTCTTTCCTGGTGGGCAGAGGTGCTCCATAAATTCTCATTCCCTTTGAAATCAACAGCAAAGTTTCCCCCAGTGCGGAATTTGTTCTTGCTGTTTCTCAAACCAAAGTGCAATTTAAGAGAGGGTTATTACATAGGAATGTTAAATACATGGCTTTCATGCTAAATCTGTGACAATCTTTTCCCACATTCCAGTGCCGGGAAATTAGCAATTTAAATCTCTCTTTGAACTGTATTATGGATTCACTCCTCAGAGCTTCTAAAAAATAAAAAATAAAAATAAAAAACTGAATTCATTTATACTATTAGAATATTGTGATTTACGTAAGTAATAATTAATAAGTAAATACCTTACATTTATAAAACAGGGATGGGAAGTGTAGTAAGAGCTCAGACCTATTTTAAAAGATTCATCTAGTCCAAGGAAAGCCCCATCCTAGGGCTTTGAAAAATATGGCAGCATACATTCATGAATGGCACAGGAATTAAAATTCCTGGGGGTGGAAGGTCCACCTGCCCCAGTAGGGGGCTGGATTATAACCCCGCAGGGGTTGCAATCATCATTTCTTGGAAATTCAGATACAAATTAGCATGTCAAGGGCAGCTGAGGTTTTTCCCTGGAAAACTACAGCATTTTCTTCTATCCCAACATTCTCATAAAAACAAGATCCTCTACTTAGGCTTTATCCCCAAATCACCCGGGTGCTTGTTGAAAACACAGATTCCCACACTTTACATCCAGTTTCACCTATTCTATTTGTGCCCCCCAGGCCATCCCACCCCCATCACCATTATCTTGTTTTGAAATCTTCAGCTGCTCCGGAGGACCTCAGTGGACCAGGTGCCCTTTCCCTTTGATATTGATATACCAACCTGATGCTCCACTTCTTGCCTGGTCCATTCCCTCCCCTTCAGTTTATTCTTCCCCCTGTGTCCCAAGAATACTCTTATCCTCTTGGGGAGCTTACCCGGCTATGGTCACCAGTCTGTCAACAAATGCTTACAAAGCCCTTCAGTGGCCAAGGGCGGTGGCTCACACCTGTAATCTCAGCACTTTGGGAGGCCAAGGCAGGCAGATCACCTGAGGTCGGGAGTTCGAGACCAGCCCGACCAACATGGAGAAACCCCGTCTCTACTAAAAATACAAAATTAGCTGGGCGTGGTGGTGCCTGCCTGTAATCCCAGCTCCTCGGGAGGCTGAGGCAGGAGAATTCCTTGCACCTGGGAGGTGAAGGTTGCGGTGAGCCAAGATCACACCATTGCACTCCAGCCTGGGCAACAAGAGCAAAACTCTGTCTCAAAACAACAACACACACAAAAAAACAAACAACAACAACAACAAAAAACCTTTCAGTGGCCTAATCTCATGAGGGATACAGAAAATCACTATTTATCTTGCCCTGGTGATCAGAAAGCTTGGAAATAATTTACTTACTCCGTGGCCACAGATGTCAGTGATAGACACTTTGGAAAGTTATTTAGCTGCAGCCTCACTGTGTGCCAAGGCCGCAGCCCAGCTCACTGTCTAATTGAGTACCCTCAACACACATCCACATAAAACAGGTCCTTACTATCCTTTAGAGAAATTATTTTCCATGTTTTACAAAGGAACTTAGATATAAGAGACTCAATAACATGTCCAAAGTCAAACAATGAGTCAGTAGCAGATCCAGGATTTTAACCAAGATTCTGATACCCAGATCCACACAGTAAGTGCTCAAGAAGGGGTGGTTGTCAGAAAAGGAAATGCTCATACACTGTTGGTGGGAATGTAAAGTAGTACAGCCACTATGGAAAACAGTATGGAGGTTCCTCAAAAAATTAAAAATAGAACCACCATATGATCCAGCAATCCCATTGCTGGGTATATATCTGAAGGAAAGGAAATCAGTATGTCAAAGAGATCTCTGCACTCCCAGGTTTATTGCAGCAGTAGGCATAATAGCCAAGACAGGGAATCAACCTAAGTGCCCACTGATGCATGAATGAATAAAGAAAATGTGTGACTGGGCACGGTGGCTTACGCCTGTAATCCCAGCACTTTGGGAGGTCAAGGCGGGCAGATCACCTGAGGTTGAGAGTTTGAGACCAGGCTGACCAACATGGAGAAACCCTGTTTCTACTAAAAATACAAAATTAGCCAGGTGTAGTGGTGCATGCCTGTAATCCCAGCTACTCCAGAGGCTGAGGCAGGAGAATCACTTGAACCCGGGAGGCGGAGGTTGCAGTGAGCTGAGGTCACACCATTGCACTCCAGCCTGGACAAGAGCGAAACTCCATCAAAAAAAAAAGAAGACAAAAATGTGGTATGTATGCACAATGGAATAGTTATTCAGTCATTAAAAAATGAAATCCTACCATTTGCAGCAACATGGATAAAACTGGAGATCATTATGTTAAGTGAAATAAGCCAGGCACAGAAAGACTAATATTGCATGTTCTCACTCACATGTGGGAGCTAAAAAAGTGGATCTCATGGAGACAGAGAGTAGAATGGTAGTTACAAGAGGCTGAGAAGGGAAGGGGTGGAAGATGAAAAGAAGTTGGTTAAGGGGTACAAACATACAGTTAAATGGAATAAGTTCTAGTATTTGATAGTACAGTGGGGAAATCATAGTTAACAATCATTTATTATACACTTCAAAATAGCTAGAAGGTTTAGAATGTTCCCAACAAAAAGAAATGATAAATGTTGGAGGTGATGGATATCCCATTTACCCTGCTTTTATCATGACACATTGTATGTCTGTATCAAAATATTACCTGTACCCCATAAATATGTACAACCATGATATTGCAATAAAAAACCAAAATAAAATTAAAAAGAAAACGTGGTTGTTTAATAGTAATAATAATAATTCCAGAGTTGGTGTTTTTTTTTCATTTGGATTCCTCGGAAGCACATTCTGAGACAAGGATAATCCATATGAAAATGGTTTAAATAGAGAGCATTCTCAGGAAAAATCATTAGGTGAATAAGAAAATGGAGCAGGAAAGGGAAGAGGCCAAATAAGGGAATGGGGTGACAGCAAGCAGAGTTGTCTCGGGGACGGGGTAGGTCTCATCTCAGAGTTGTCCCCTCAGAGGAAAAGGAATGGAAACTTTTTTTTTTTTTTGAGATGGAGTCTCCCTCTGTTGCCCAGGATGGAGTGCAATGGCGAGATCTTGGCTCACTGCAACCCCTGCCTCCCAGGTTCAAGCGATTCTCCCACCTCAGCCTCCTGAATAGCTAGGATTACAGGTGCCCACCATCATGCCCGACTAATTTTTGTATTTTTAGTAGAGACGGGGCTTCACCATGTTAGCCAGGCTGGTCTTGAACTCCTGACCTCAGGTGATCTGCCCCCCTCGGCCTCCCAAAGTGCTGGGATTACATGCGTGAGCCACAGTGCCTGGTCCAGGAATGGAAATATTTCTATTCCATACCTGTCAGTTACTGATTAAGGGCTGCTTTAGGGGATGGGGAGAGGGATAATCTCCAGGCACACAAGGCTCTGTTATGATCACAGGTAATGTGAGCTCTGGCAGAGAAGGCTCAGGGTGGGAGGAAGGCATGCCCAGAGCCAGTGTGCACTGATGGCATCTGCTTCAGTGATCTTGAAACTGGAGTAGCATCATGAAAAGAAGCAAAAAGCTGGGGGGAGGGATAGCATTAGGAGATATATCTAATGTAAATGACGAGTTTAATGGGTATAGCACAACAACATGGCACATGTATACATGTGTAACAAACCTGCACATTGTGCACATGTACCCTAGAACTTAAAGTATAATAATAATAAAAAAACAAGAAGCAAAGCTGTTACCTTGGTTTGTTTTATAACCCTACGTATACCACACATATCATTCAGCGCTGAAGAGAAACCTGAAGAGAGAAACAAGCACCATCCTGTGTCAGTAGGGCTGGGTTTTGGTCCCAATTTTGCCAGAAATGAGCAACATGACCTTGGGGGAGTCATTTAGTCCCTGTGGTCCTCAGCATCCCCTCAGGACCTCTGGAGCCTCAGAGGCAATGCTGAAGACACTAAGGAAACACTTGTTGGTGGACTGAAATCATTCTATTATTTCAGCATGTTAGGAATTCAGGCTGTGGTTAACCTCCGAGCTCTTTTCCTGCTGTGTCTGTAACAGTGAGCCTTCCTCCCATTTTCCATGTTTCTATTATTCTCCTAGGGGAGTTTGCTTTTGTAGATGTGATTCAGCTCTGCAGAGGGAACCCATGACAGTCATGTGAGATGTGTTTAATTTTGTACAGTTTAACTGCATGTTAGTAACAGGGTTTACTAGATGACTCTGCTTTTCCAGTGATACTGAAAAGGAAAAATTATTCCTTTTTTTTCTAGAAGATTTATTTTATTTTAAATTTAACTTTTGTTTTAATTTTTGGAGACAGAGTCTTGCTCTGTCGCCCAGGCTGGAGTGCAGTGGTGCTATCTCGGCTCACTGCAACCTCTGCCAACCGGGTTCAAGTAATTCTCCTGCCTCAGCCTCCTTAGTAGCTGGGATTGCAGGTGCCTGCCACCACGTCTGGCTTTTAAAAATTATTATTACTTTTAGTAGAGACAAGGTTTCACCATGTTGCCCAGTCTGGTCTCAAACTCCTGAGCTCAGGTAATCTACTCGCCTCAGCCTCCCAAAGTGCTAGGATTACAGAAGTGATCCACCATGCCCAATCTTTTTTCCTAGAAGATTTAAAAGAGAAAAATATACATGACTATTTTTTGTGATTCCATGTTGTAATAAAGACATGGCAAAGGTTGTTTTTTGTTTGTTTTTTAATATGTGAATAAATGACCCTTTCTTTTCCACTTAGGATGAGATTTGGATTTATGCTATTAGACTTGTACTCTGGTTTTATAGTATTCTACAATTGGTTTGCAACTGGAATTAATTTCTGTCAATGTTGCTATTTGAGGCAGAGCTGGGTGTGAGGAATGTGACCCCCAAAATATGGTAGACAGGGCTGTGTCATCCAAATCCTCCTTCAAGCAAGGGCGTGCTGCTCAGCTGTGGGAGTGTGGTCAGCAAACAGCTTTCAGCTGTCAGCTCCGACAAGGCTAGCCTCAGCTGCCACTTCATCTGAGGTCATGCCCAGGACAGCCCGAAGCCCGTGACTGAGGGAATTGCGGGTGTAAAGGCGCAACCATTTTGACCTAACTGGGGAGACTCTGAAAAGCTACACCTGCTCCAGATTTTTCTGCTGGGTTGGCCAAAGGCTTTGATGGGCTGACATTGTAGTTATCTTTGTTGTTTATCTTCTTCCTCAGCACAATCCTGCTTCCTTTCACATTTTTTATAGGTATTGATCTCTAATAAATATCTTAGATGACTCTAACCTGAAACAGTTGATGCCAGGAGTGGTCCAAGAAAACAGGCAGTAAGATGGTTTTGGAAGTGGATCACACACCACTGGGTTGGCTGTGAGGACCCCATCACTGGTGGCAGGTAGAGCCCAGGCACCTTTGGCATGGTGGCCATTCAACTGTTTTTTTGTTTTTTTTTTTTTTTTTGAGATGGAGTCTCGCTCTGTCACCCAGGCTGGAGTGCAGTGGCATGATCTTGGCTCACTGCAAGCTCTGCCTCCCGGGTTCATGTCATTCTCCTGCCTCAGCCTCCCGAGTAGCTGGGACTACAGGTGCCTACCACCAGGCCTGGGTAATTTTTTTGTATTTTTAGTAGAGATGGGGTTTCACTGTGTTAGCCAGGATGGTTTTGATCTCCTGACCTCGTGATCCGCCCACCTTGGCTTCCCAAAGTGCTAGGATTACAGGTGTGAGCCACCGCACCTGGCCCCATTCAATTGTTAAATCTTTCACTGGAATGACTTGGGAGTGTACCAATGGCAGTGAATGCACTAGCAGGTGCAATGTATCAGGCATCCAAGACGTTGAAGGGAAAGGTAGATATAAGGATAATGGGATTGGATGGCTATTGCTAAGTGACGCTGATGTTCCACAGAAAGATGGAACAGCTTAGGGTGAAAGCCAGGTGTGAAATTCAGATGTGAAAGCCAGACTTGGTGGATGCATGCAAAGCTCCTTCAGCCCTGCAGTGACAGCACAGAAAAAGTTGAAGGCTAATAGTCCAAGTGGCTGAACTTCAAAAAAATATAGGTAGATCTGTGCTAAGGTCAGGGCCCAGGTTAGAAAAACCTTTAACCCTAATAGATGGAATGGAGACATGTTGGTAGATATCCCCAAGGATTTTAACATCTCAGTCTCTGACCTTCCTAAGCCATCAGTTGCCTTGGACTGGCATGGTGAATGCATAAGTGGAATCGCCACAGTGACAGAAATGGAGGCCGTATATACTTCCCAGAGCATATAAAAGCACTCCTCGGCCGGGCGCAGTGGCTCAAGCCTGTAATCCCAGCACTTTGGGAGGCCGAGGCGGGCAGATCACGAGGTCAGGAGATCAACACCATCCTGGCTAACATGGTGAAACCCCATCTCTACTAAAAATACAAAAAATTAGCTGGGCATGGTGGTGGGTGCCTGTAGTCCCAGCTACTCGGGAGGCTGAGGCAGGAGAATGGCGTGAACCCGGGAGGCGGAGCTTGTAGTGAGCTGAGATCACGCCACTATACTCCAGCCTGGGCAACAGAGCGAGACTCAGTCTCAAAAATAAAAATAAAAATAAAGCAGTCCTCGCTTTGCATAGTGGTGAGGGATGGTAAAAACAACTGTTCAACCTGAAACTATGCAGACATCTTTTTTTAATGCACATTTTAAAAATTTATTTTTAACTCACAAATAAAAATTAGATATATCTATGGCAGTGGTCCCCAACCTTTTTGGCACCAGCGACTGATTTCATGGAAGATGATTTTTCCGTGGACCAGGGAGGGGATGGTTTTGGGATGATTCAAGTGCATTACATTTATTATGCACTTTATTTGTATTATTATTACATTGTAATATATAATGAAATAATTATACAACTCAACATAATGTAAAATCAGCAGGAGCCCTGAGCTTGTTTTCCTGCAACTAGATGGTGCTATGTGGGGGTGATGCGAGACAGTGTCAGATCATCAGGCATTAGATTCTCATAATGAGAACGCAACCTAGATCCCTCACATGCACAGTTCACAGTAGAGTTCATGCTCCCATGTGAATCTAATGCTGCTGTTGATCTGACAGGCAACAGAACTCAGGTGGTAATGCGAGCGATGGGGAACAGCTGTAAGTACAGATGAAGCTTTGCTTGCTCACCTGTTGCTCACCTCCTACTGTGCAGCCTGGTTCCTAACAGGTCATGGACTGGTACCGGTCCGTGGTCTGGCACTTGGGGATTCCTCATCTATGGCATACAACATGATGATCTGATATATGTATATCTTGTGGAATGTCTAAATCAAGCTACCATACCTACTATCTCACTTTGTGGTGAAAAGATTTAAAATCTACTATCTTAGCTATTTTCAAGTGTATGATACATTGGTATTGACTGTAGTCACAATGTTGTACAATAGATCTCCTGAACTTTTTCCTCCTGTCTAAAATTTTATTTTTTTATTTTTTTTTGAGATAGAGTCTCACTCTGTCACCCAGGCTGGAGTGCAGTGGCACGATCATGGCTCACTGCAGCCTTGGTGATCTACCAGGCTCAGGTGATCCCCTCATCTAAGCCTCTCAAGTATTAAATTGATGCAAAAGTTATTGCAGGTTTGTCATTAAAATAATGGCAAAAACCGCAATAACTTTTGCACCAAGTCAATAGCTGGAACCACAGGCATATGCCACCATGCCGGCTTATTTATTTTTTGTAGAGACCAGTTCTCCCTACATTGCCCAGGCTACTCTTGAACTCCTGAGCTCAAGCAATACTACTGCCTCAGCCTCCCAAAGTGTTGGGATTACAGGCGTGAGTCACTGTACTCAGCCCTGACTAGAATGTTGTACTCTTTAACCAACATCTTCCCAATCCAACCCTCATCCCCCAGACTCTAGTAACCATCACTCTACTCTTTATGAGTTTAACTCTATTATACATTCCACATATAAGTGAAATCATGCAGAATTTGTCTTTTTTCTTTTTCCATGTGTTTGAAAGGATATCTGTTTCTGTGCCTGGCTTATTTCACTTACATGTCCTACAGATTCATCCATGTTGTCACAAATGACAGGATTTCCTTCTCTTTCACAATGGATTGCTGTAGATTATTCCATTCTGGGTATACACCACATTTTCTTTATTCATTTGTTGATGGTTACAGGTTGATTCCATATCTTGGCTATTGTGAATAGTGCAACGCGATCTTAATACTCAATGGGAAGAATTATGATTGTTCTGCAACTTGTAAAAAGTTTTGTCAAAATATTAAAAACTGTCTTTCTGTCAGTTATGAAAGAGGAAATGAAAAATTATAGTAAAACTAATATTTGCTTAGTGTGTGTGTATATATATACATATATTTATTTTATATATACATATATTATATATTATTTATTATTTATATATTATTTATATTATTTAATATTATTTATTATTTAATATATATTTTATAATAATATACATTATTACATATATTTATTTTATATATACACATATATATTTACAATATATATATGTGTGTATATATATATTTTTTTCTCTTTTGAGATGGAGTCTCACCCTGTCACCAAGGCTGGAGTGCAGTGGGATGATCTCAGCTCACTGCAACTTCCACCTCCCAGGTTCAAGTGATTCTCCTGTCTCAGCCTCCCAAGTAGCAGGGATTACAAGTGCCCACCATCATGCCTCACTAATTTTTGTATTTTTAGTAGAGATGGGTTTTCACCATGTTGGCCAGGCTGGTCTCGAACTCCTGACCTCAAGTGATCCACCCACCTCGGCCTCCCAAATTGCTGTGATTTCAGGTGTGAGCCACCACGCCTGGCCTACTTAGTATACTCTTATCAATTGTTTAAAAAAATCATAATAGGGAGGGCATTAAACAGAGACAGGCCAGTATTTTAGCTTCTAGGTAAACAGAGCCCAATGTAAAACAATAAAACAAAACTAACACCAACTGACTTCTAACCAGGGCCTTCCCACACTAAACCAATCAGGAACATTTTCATTGTCTTCCCTCCTTGTAAAAGCTCACAGCTCATGCTGCTGTAGCCAAGCACTCCCAATGTCTTTTGATTCTGAGCGCTACCTAAATCATGAATTGTTCTTTGTTTAAAATAAACTCTATTACATTTATTTTGTCTAAAGGTGTTATTTTTAACAGATTTGGTGTCAGAAATGGGATCCAAGGCATTCTCTGGCAGCCCCAGGAACACAGAGCTACCAGGGGAGGTAGCCACAGACCACACTGTGCTCACTGTTCTCTTGTTTGTAACTGGATGCTGTGATTAATTCCCTCTCAGACTGAGCTCCATGAATTATATTTTGAGCTCCCTAGAACTTCATTTGAGCAAACAGGGTCCAGGATCAAATTGGATTTGATGATTAACCAGATTGGATCCAGATACAGGCCTTGGCTAGGTACCTGTTGACAATAGGTTCATCTGAATCAAATGAGTCTGGCACTCTATCTTCTGGAACTCCAGCAAATTTTATGTATAAGAATTACAGACCCAGGACTTGCACATTTTTAGAAAAATTGGTTAATCTTACAAAGATAACTTAGAATTAGAGTGGTCACTATGGGGAACTTTTAACCCAGATGAAATCGTTCACCTGTGAGGTACATTGGAAAAGAAAGAATCTAAAATGCAACGGGATGCATTTTTTAATTGGTACAAAGAAACATCTAGAAGATAAAATGAATTAAAAATTGCCTCCCTAAAAAATTCCTTACAGGAGGCAAAGGAAAATCTTAAGCAACAAACTCAGGACATTAAAAAAAAAGGACTCTACCTTGACTGAATTAACCCTGACTGTTCCTTCTCTTTATCTGTCCTTACCTCAATACTCTGAGTTCACTAACCCTTTTGCCCAGCTACCCTTTCACCCTGAAGACAATGAAAAAAGGGAAGTTAGGCAAATGCTTGCAAAAGGAGACCCTCTGATCAGGCAGGCATGCCTGCCATAATCACCTTCACTCCATGGTCTAAAATTGAGCTTAGGGCCATTGTAAATGATTTCCCTAGCCCCAAGAAAACCTCCTGGAAATGTACTAAGGAATTCAGAAACCTTATTGGAGCATTTGATCCAGTACTCCCTGATCTTTACCAATTTATTCATGTGCTTTTGCGAGCTGGTGATGCTTGAAGATGGATAGCAGGAGTGGAATGGGACCAACCTGCAGAGGATGTGAAAGACCCTCCAAACCTCCTGAAAAGAAAGGCAGAAAAAAGCTGGAAGAATTGCCGAAGACTTTCAAATTCAGTTCCTAAGATTTTTCCACAAAAAGTTGATTGGTCCATCATACAATCTTATAGACAGAAAAAGATGAACCAATTTCAAATTACAGAGCCCATTTAGAAACACTATTTATAAAACATGCTGGACTTGAAATACCACAAGGGGCACTTCCTGCAGAGACTGAAATGGCATTAGCTTCTGCATTTGTAAATGGACTTCATCCTAAATTTAGTGATTTAATTAGAAAACATACACCAGGATGGAAAGTTATAGATATGACTGAATTGGTGGCCCCAGTTGAACATTCTGAGAGGATTCTAAAGCAAGAGAAAAATCAAAAGGCAAATAAAGGGCAACACAGAGAGACCCCCATCTCTACAAAAATAAATGAAAAAATTAGCCAGGCATGATGACATGTGCCTGTAGTCCCAGCTACTCAGGAGACTGAGGTGGGAGGATCACTTCAGCCCAGGAGGTTGAGGCTGCAATGGGCCCTGATTGTGCTACTGCACTCCAACCTGGGCGACAGAGCAAGACCTTGTCTCAAAAGCAACAACAACAACAACAACACAAACAGAGGCAAATAGGCTCATGTCTTCATGTTACCAAAATGCCAGGGGTTTGGTTTAGGTCCTGCTGCTCACTGCACAGAAAGCCAATCACTGAGAAAGTGAGTATCGCCAGAGAAGAAGGCTTTCATCAGTTGCCGCAGCCGAGAAGATGGGAGCTTAGTCTCAAATCCATCTCCCTGACCAAATAAAATTGGAAGTTTATATAGCAGGGAAGAAATGTAGCCATGTGTGGGCAAACAGGGATTAGGAAGGGGTAAGGAGGAGGAGTTGGTCAATCAGGAAGCAGGTGGTCAGTTAAGCCAGCAGTCCCCAACCTTTTTGGCACCAAAGACCAGTTTCATGGAAGACAATTCTTCCACACATGGTGGTAGGGGTGGGGGATAGGGGATAGTTTCAGGATGAAGCTGTTCCACTTCAGATGATCAGGCATTAGTTGGATTCTCATAACAAGTGTGCTATCTGGATCCCTTGCATGCACAGTTCACAACAGCGTTCCTGATCCTATGAGAATCTAATGGTGCTGCCGATGCAGCTCAGTTGGTAATGCTCACTCACCCTCCACTCACTCCCTGCTGTGCAGCCCAGTTCTTAACAGGCCATGGATCCCAGTCCATGGTCTGGGGATTGGGGACCCCTTAGTAGGCAATCATGATGAGCAAAGCGTCTGGATTTCATTGTCCAGATATGGTCATCTGTTAAGTTTCAGCTCCTTAATAGTATCTGGGAGGCCTGATGGTTGATTTCCTGAAAAAAGAACTCAGATAAGACAAATGAAACTTTCTCAAGTTTCAAGACTGGGAGGGTCAATTTCTTTTTCTTTTTCTTTTTCTTTTTTTTTTTTTTTTTTGAGACAGAGTCTCACTCTGTTGCCCAGGCTGGAGTGCAGTGACATGATCTGGATTCACTGCAACCTCCACCTCCCAGGTTCAAGCAATTCTCTTACCTCAGCCATCCGAGTAGCTGGGATTGCAGGTGCACGCTACCCATGCCCAGCTATTTTTTTTTTTTTTTGTATTTTTAGTAGAGACAGGTTTTTGCCATGTTGGCCAGGCTGGTCTCCAACTCCTGGCCTCAAGTGATCCACTCACCTTGGCCTCCCACAGTGCTGAGATTACAAGCATGAGCCACTATGCCCAGCCTGGGAGGGTTAATTTCTATGTTTATTCAAAAGAAACCATAAACATCAGTTACATGGGACGATTGGGCTGGTTTAAGTAATACTCACAGCAACTACAATAAAGGAAGACATCTCGAGGCACAAGTTTCTTTAGTTTGGGGCCTCTTAGTATTGATTTCAAATACATGAATATACTGAAGGAGGACCAAAGAAACTTGTGCCTCTAAATGTCCTTCTTTATTGTAAACAGCCAGGCCACTGGAATCAAAATTGTCCAGTTTTTTTTTTTTTTTTTTTTTTTTTTCTGAGACGGAGTATCACTCTGTCACCCAGGCTGGAGTGCAGTGGTATAATCTCGGCTCACTGCAATCTCCATTTCCTGGGTTCAAGTGATTCTCTCGCCTCAGCCTCCTTAGCAGCTGGGACTGCAGGCACACACCACCATGCCCGTCTAATTTTGGTATTTTTAGTAGAGATGGGGTTTCTCCATGTTGGCCATGGTGGTGTCGAACTCCTGACCTCAGGTGATCCGCCCGTCTCAGCCTCCCAAAGTGCTGGGATTACAGGCATGAGCCACCATGCCTGGCCAAAATTGTTCAGTCTCGCACTAGGCATGTGATGAACCCATTTCTTTTGACCCAGACATTTTCCCCTCCAGATGAAGCCCCTGAGGGTTTGACTCCTGGAATAATAACACTAACGAGGCTCCCAGGTTTTTTTTCCATAATACCTTTAAATGAACAAGGGGAAACAAAAATTAAGATTAATGGGAAACAGGCAGGGTGATTCATGCCTGTAATCCCAGCTATTTGGGAAGCTGAGGTGCGAAGGTCACTCAAACCCAGGAGTTTGAGGCTGTAGTGAGCTATGATTGCATCACTGCACTTGAGACGGGGTGACAGAGGGAGACCCTGTCTCAAAAGGAAAAAAAAAAAAAAAAAAAGTAGATAAAGTGGCTCCAGTATTTACCAAAACTGTATAAGACTTCCCATTAATCTTTTTTTTTTTTTTTTTGTCTTAAGAGGCAGGGTCTCACTCTGTCACCCACGCTGGAATGTAGTGGCATGATCACAGCTCACTGCAATCTTGACCTCCTAGGCTCAAGGGATCATCCCACCTCAGCCTCTCAAGTAGCTAGGACTACAGGTGCATGCTACTGTGCCTGGCTAATTTTTTTAAAAACGTTTTGTAGAGATGGAATCCTGCTATGTTGCTCAGGATGATCTCAAACTCCTGGCCTCAAGTGATCATCCCTTCCTTGGCCTCTCAAAGTGTAATGATTACAGATGTGAGCCACTGTGCCTGGCCACGTTATGTACTTCTTTAAATTTTTTTATTTTTATTTTTTTGAGATGGAGTCTCTCTCTGTTGCTCAGGTTGGGGTGCAGTGGCACAATCTGGGCTCACTGCAACCTCTGCCTCCCAGGTTCAAGCGATTCTCCTACTTAAACCTCTGAGTATCTGGGACTACAGGCACATGCCACCATACCAGCTAATTTTTGTATTTTTAGTAGAGACGGGGTTTCACCATGTTGGCCAGGCTGGTCTTGATCTCTTGACCTCAAAGTGATCCACCTGCCTTGGTCTCCCAAAGTGCTGGGATTACAGGTGTGAGTTACCGTGCCTGGCCCACCTTATATACTTTAAAACCCCACCTTCATAAATCAGCAAATTCCTTGCAATAAAAAGAATAGTTTCATGGTGGAGGTTTAAAATCAAGTCCAAATGTCTCCATGTCTGAACCTGTTCAAATGATACTTGGACCATTTTCAGAAAAATATGCCTTCTTACTTTGTGATGCTGCCCCAGTGAATCTATGGGGACAAGACTTGCTAAAATTTACACAAAATTATCTTCGGAAAGAGATAATCTTATAATTTCCTGACTTTCCTGAACCTGAATTGCTCTGTTACATACTGGCAGAAGCTGATAACACTGAAACTCAAATCTATAAAAACCTGTTCTTTCTGAAGAACCTAGATATTTGTGGGCTTCCTCCTTAAATGACATAGGAAATATTTAAAGTGCTGAACCCACAAAAATCAAAACAAAAAAAACCCAAATAGGTCATTCTAAGCTGCTATCTAAATTACCTCAATATCCACTAAAACCAGATGTAGTCAGGGGCTGTCACCAATTGCAGAGGAATTAATTATACAAAGATTTCTAATGTTTTGCACTCGTCCTTGTAACACCCCAGTCTACCACTTTAAAAACCCAGTGGACAAGATTGGAGATTTGTTCAAGACCTACATGCAGGAAATAAGATTGTAATACTAAGGTTACCAGTAGTTCCAAATTCTAATACCTTGTTGTATAAGGTACCCCAAAATTTAAAATGGTTCACAGTGAGGACACACAGTATTCCAGCTGATAAAGGGAGTCACTACTTATTTGTTTTTACTTGGAAAAAAATCAACAATATAATTGGACTATAATGCCAAAGGGATTTACCAAGGCCCATCTTATTTTTCTCAGACTTTGCATCAGGATTTGCCAAATTTGCAATTTCCTAGGAATTCTGCTCTTATTCAATATGTTGATAACCTACTGCTATGTTCTTTCTCATACTAAGGAAGAGTCAGAAATAGATTCAACTTACTTCTTTTTTTGTGTGTGATGGAGACTTGCTCTGTTGCCCAGGCTGGAGTGCAGTGGTACAATCTTGGTTCACTGCAGTCTCCACCTCCCAGGCTCAAGCAATTCTCATGCCTCAGCCTCCCAAGTAGCTGGGACTACAGGCACGTGCCATCACACCCAGCTAATTTTATATTTTTAATAGAGATGGGGTTTCACCATGTTGACCAGGCTGGTCTCTAACTCGGCCTCAAGTTGATTGCTTGAACCTGGGAGGCAGAGGTTGCAGCAACCTGAGATTGCACCACTGCACTCCAGCTTGGGCAACAGGGGCTCCATCTCAAAATAAAATAAAACAATAAATAAATAAATAAATAAATAAATAAATAAATAAATAAAATAATGCTGCAATCTACTTAACCCTTCTACCCTACTACCCTTACTTGACAAAGGTGAGGACCACAACTATGTAAATCTCATATCACAGCTATTGACTCCTCAATTGATTTATAAGATGTCCCATTAAACACCTTAAGATAATACATTTTGCTGATGGATTTTATGCTAAAAATGCAGAAGTAAAATACCAAGGAGGGCATGCCTGGACTACCCAGAATGAATTAACAGAAAAGGGAGCTCTTCCCCAGTTGAAGTCAGCCCAACCAGCAGAGGTGCATGCTCTCACTCAAGGCCTGTCAAATATCCCAGGGCAAATCAGACAACATTTATACAGACAGTAGATAAGCCTTTGGGGGTAGTCCATGATTTTGGCATGTTTTAGAAGCAAAGAGGTTTCCTCATTTCTAGTGGGTCCACCACCGAAAATGAGCCCCAGGCAAATGAACTTCTTTCTGCTATTTTGCTGCCCTCACAAGTTGCTGTTATTAAAATTAAAGCTCACTTGTAAAACTGAACCTGAATATCAAGACAATGCCTTAGTGAACTTCCACGCTAAGGTAGCTGTCACTAAACATGTTACGGTATGCAATTTGGTCGAATTCTATAACATTAATTCTGATCAAATCACCTATGATAATTTGTTCAATAAACGATTCTATGCACCTGAATTAGAAAAACAAAATTGGCACTTAAAAGGATGCAAATGTAATACTAAACATGAACTCACTGAGGGCCCTGACAGCCACCTAGTCCTCCTCAAGTCCTTAAAACTACCAGTGTTAAAGGCTCTGCACTCCACAACTCACCATAGTGTAGACAAAGTGGTTCAAATTATGAAAAAGTATAGGTGGAGTAATTGTTCTAAAGTTGCAAAAATGGTTTATAACACATGTCTGATTTATGAGATTCATAATTCTGTGAAAACCATTAAGGTTTCAAACAGTACATTTCTACCACCTGCTGGACCATGTGAACACCTACAAAAGAACTTAATTTAGTTGCCACCCTAAATGGGCTATCAGTATGTTCCTGTAACTGTATGCCTGTTCTCAGGGTGGATTGAGGCCTTGCCATGCAGGGAGACTGATGCCACAACAGTAGTAAAAAAAAAAAAAAAAAAAAAAAAAGACCACCAAAAAAACAAAAAACAAAGAATGTGTTTCCTTTATGGGATATCCCTAGAAAGATTTCCAGTGATAGGGGAACTCATTTTACTGTACAACTTTATTGTTACTATTATTATTATTGTTATTTTTGAGGCAGAGTCTCACTCTGTTATCCAGGCTGGGGTGCAGTGGCATGGTCTTGGCTCACTACAACCTTCACCTCCTGTGTTCAAGCGATTCTCCTGCCTCAGGCTCCCAAGTAGCTGGGATTACAGGCATGCACCACCATATCTGGCTAATTTTTGTATTTTTAGTAGAGACGAAGTTTCACCATGTTGGCCAGGCTGGTCTCAAACTCCTGACCTCAGGTGATCTGCCTGCCTTAGCCTCCCAAAGTGCTGGAATTACAGGCATGAGCCACCAAGCCTGGCCTATTGGACAAATTATTAAACAATTTTTTAAAGGTTTACAAACAAAATAGCATGACTGTTGTCCTTATCCCTAGTCTTCTGAAAAGGCTGAATAGACAAATGGCATCCTAAAACTAAAATTGGCCAAGATGATGGAATCTTCTGGATTGCCTGGCCAAAAGTTTGAACACTGGATTTAATGGCAATTATATCTACCCATGCTGGAAAGTGCAAGATGACACCTCATGAAATTGTACTGGAAGACCTATGCCCTTAATAATAGAGCTTCATGTATCTCCCATATTTGTAACCTGGGGTATGACTCAGTGTTGCTAGACCTTGATAAATTATGCTGAAGCATACAATAAGTTCTCACAAAATCATTGATCAGCTCTTGGAAACTGTGACTTTAAGCAAAAAAGAAGTATAATAAAACAAATTTTATTTTTCTCATCAATGTTAAAATGAAGCAACATTGAATGAAACACATTATTCAAGGAACATTGTTTTGCTTAAAATCATTGTTTCCAAAACACTATCAATGATGGCATCAATTGAGAACTTACTGTATTTCCATCAGGTAATAATAGTAGCTTTCTGTGACCCACTGATTGATTATCAGAATCCTCATGGTCTAGAACTTGGACACTGCGTCTTTTGGAATTTATATCAAAGAAAGTCTGCCCTTGAGTTTCACTGGAAGGGACCACACCAACTTCTCACCACTTACAATACAGTAAAGCCTTGAGTTTTGGACCAATGCTTCTCAACTCAAGAGGGCCCTTCCAGACTCTTAGAACTGACAACCAGTTAGGGATCTCAAGGTAAAGTTGACCAGGAACATCTCTCCCCGAAACAGATGGCATCTTGAATGTAGACAGCTTTCCCAAGATCAGAGATCAAGAACCTCCTCTTCCTGGGCAGGGCGCCGTGGCTCACACCTGTAATCCCAGCATTTTGGGAGCCTGAGACGGGCGGATCACGAGGTCAGGAGATCGACACCATCCTGGCTAACACGGTGAAACCCCGTCTCTACTAAAAATACAAAAAATTAGCTGGGCGTGGTGGCGGGCACCTGCAGTCCCAGCTACTCGGGAGGCTGAGGCAGGAGAATGGTGTGAACCTGGGAGGCAGAGCTTGCAGTGAGCTGAGATCGCACCACTGCACTCCAGCCTGGGTGACTGAGCGAGATTCCATCTCAAAAAAGAACCTCCTCTTCCTATCATGGAACCCCTGTTCTTTTTCTCTCCTGTTTCTTACTCTTCCTTTCTATCTGTGTATAGCATGATAATGCCATAATTAGAATCTCACAGTCTATAGCTTCTGCAGAAAATTTTGCTAAATTCTGGATTTTCCATGCTAAGTCAAAATACTTGCATGGCTTTTTAGAGACCCATTAGTGTATCTTGTGACTCAATTTGCCAGAATCTCAAATGCAACAATCTGTTTAGATTATACCGTTGGTCTCTTTATAGAGTTAAACTTCTAGACCCCTTTATTCTTCTTTTTTAACCCAACCATGGAATAGGATGGCCAGGTCTGCTGACCATATTGCAAGGAGGCTATGCACAAAAAGGAGAACATTAACAGAGCTATTTACAAGAATGCCTATCTACATAGGTATTTTGGCAGACTTCTAGGACGTAATAACTCCGTATCAGTCTCTTGGTTAGAAACAGGTGATGCCAACTAATTACTCCATAACTGAAGTTTCCCAAGGAGGAGCCTTGTTCACCCTAGGTACATCCTTCCCCCCCCACCCCCTAGGCTTTCAGGAATGTCCTAGGTACATCTTCATCAGCAGAGAATTTAACTGTCAGCCATATGCTTGGACCACCCCATACCTTGACAGACGGAGAATGAAAGGCCAGTGGGGACTAGGGATTTTAAAGGTGCCATTGTCACTACATAACCAGTCAGAAGCTAAACATTGGTACACCCCTCTAAACCTGCATCATAGATTAAAAAGAAACTGACCAGCAGATGACAACCCTGCCAAGGGGGCATCATATGTTAGGTCCATTCTCCCATGGCTTGGGATGACTACAAATGAAATAAAGGTCAAAAATTTTTCTTTGACATTAGTTACTATTGCGGGTTCTACAGCTAAGGCTATAGCTATCCAACAAAAATCTCTAAATTCTTTTACTCAAGTAGTTTTAGATAATAGGCTTGCATTGGACTATTGGGTGAACAAGGAAGAGTCTATGCAATGAGCTCATTTTACCCTGTTCCTCCTGTTGTGCCTGGATAAATACCTCTTTTATTAGAAACTCGATCACAAGAAATTAACAAACAGGCCACCTGGTTAAAACAAGTTGAATCCCCCTCTGGTTCATTCCTTGACTTATTCAATTTTAGCTGTTTTGATTCATGAGGACCTTGGCTAAGGAGCATACTCTAGTCTCTTGGTATTATCCTCCTGATGGTCATCATTGTAATCACCCTGGTTTGCTGTGTTCTGTCAAGAGTCTTAAATGCATGCTCTCAGCCATCAGCGGTACATTAGATGCTCTCACCTTGATCAGAGTGACAATAATGATGTGAACAACAAAAGGAATCTTTCTTCAATGAGCCTGACATCATGACTTGTGAGTTCCACAGAGACAAAGACAATTCACCTGTGATGGTAACAGGGAGGGGTGCCTATGCTTAAGTATTGTTCAGTCTCTCATAAGCGGCTCACCAAAAACACAGAATAATTGTTTTTAACAAAAATTCTAACAGGGAGGGCATTAGACTGTTAAAGCAAACTAAATATGACCTGAGAAAGACTTCGTGCTTCTATATTTGAGTCCTTGTGGACAAACTGTAACCTAGCTTAATAGGCATACAAAATTGAAAACCTAATTTAGAAGCATGCGCCTGTAACAATAGCTGAGTTTTGGCCAATCCCAGCAGCCATATTTCAGCCACTCATAGACTGCTAAGTGTTCAAACCGTGTTCAAATAAGGCAAACGCCAACCTGTAACCAATCCAGCT
The DNA here is from genome assembly GCF_008728515.1 of Papio anubis. Taxonomy (NCBI): domain Eukaryota; kingdom Metazoa; phylum Chordata; class Mammalia; order Primates; family Cercopithecidae; genus Papio; species Papio anubis. The sequence goes on along the minus strand of NC_044983.1, from coordinate 98,384,930 downwards.
GTTTCTGTACCTCACTGCTGATTTCCGTACCTCACTTCCCTTTTTCTGTTTATAAATTTGTTCTAACCACAAGCCTTCTCTGGAGTCTCTCTGAATCTGCTGTGATTCTGGGGGCTGCCCAATTCGTGAGTCATTCATTGCTCAATTAAACTCCTTTAAATTTAATTCGGCTGAAGTTTTTATTTTAACAAGACAGAGGCAACCCTAGTACTTTAGGTTCCTACGTGTAAGCAGACTGGAGCCCAATGTAAAGAGTAAAACAAAACTCAAGACTACCAATAAGAAAACACCAGCTAACCTCTAACTAGGGTCTTTCCACCTAATCCAGTGAAGTACACTTTCATCTTCCCTTTGTGTAAAAGCTCACTGCCCATGCTGCTGCAATAAAGCATTCTGAATTTCTTTTGATTCTGAGAGCTACCAATTCATGAATTGTTCTTTGCTCAAAATATACTATTAAATGTATATTATCTAAGGTTTTGAAATGTTAGTAATTTAAACATTAGAAACATTAAATTTCTACGTAAATAAACAACATAGAAAATAAATAGCAAGAGTAGGCCGGGTACGGTGGATCATGGCTGCAATCCCAGCAATTCAGGAGGCCAAGGCGGGTGGATCACCTGAGGTCAAGAGCTTGAGACTAGCCTGGCCAACATGGTAAAACTTTGTCTCCACTAAAAATATAAAAAATTAGCTGGGCATGGTGGTGCACACCCGTAATCCCAGCTACTTGGGAGGCTGAGGCGGGAGAATTGCTTGAACCTGGAGGCAGAGTGCAGTGAGTCGAGATTGCACCACTGCACTCCAGCCTGGGCTACAGAGTAAGACTCCCTCTCAAAAAAAAGAAAAAGAAAACAAATAGCAAGGGTAAATAAATTGTAAATGAAACAACAGGAGTCATTTGGATAGTGCTTACCTTCTTATGTAACTTACGACATGGAGCGAGCATCTTTTCTCTGACTTGATGAATTGCTCTCGTTTCTAAGACTGGATCAGCTTCTGACATTGTATCCTTTGTTTCTTCAGTATCATGAAAAATCTCCCAGAGTTGCTTCAATGTGAAGTTTCTGCCAGGACAACTTCTTCTGCGACAGCATGCTTTTTGCCACACTTCCTTCCCCATTTATGTTGTTTGCCTTTCTAAGTTCCTCTGGCTGGGACTTTTGAATGACGCAGTGGCCACATTCTCACAGTGAACTGTTTTTCTGTAACTCATTCAATTCGGAGTTCACTTCCAGCGTTACCACTTTTTGGACTTTTTTCTGCGCTTTCATCTTTGTTGGCCAATTTCCTCTTTTGAGTATCCATTATTGTAAATCATCCTGTGTCTTCATTCACAGGAAAATCAGCAACACAGCTACATGCTTTGCTGTGTATGAACTGAACATATGTGCAGTGGCCAATCATCAGTGGACTTTGAAAGGAGTGGTGTGATTGGTTATTGATCATGCTATGCATTTGTTATTTACATAGTGATTTGTGGACAAAAGAGCTGACAGTGAGGTTTGTACTTTGGGTAATTGTGCACAGTTAATAACGTTGTAGCTGAAATTTAAACCATGTTGTTGGGGTTCTGGTGTGATTTAACTAAGTGGTAGTAACTAAGATTTGTGCATATTGGGACCATGCAAAGTGAGGACTAACTATACTTTCAACCCTTACCAAGACTTATCCAGCTGCTGCCATTATCAAATGTCCGATACATCTGCAACAGAGACCAACACTGAGCCCCTGATGTGACACCTTTCCTCAACGAGACCAACTGGCCACTTGATGGAAGCTGACTACCTTAGGTCTCTTCCATCCTGGAAGGGTCAGTGGTTTGATCCCACAGGACATATTCAGGTTATGAGTTTTCCTATATAAATGTAAATGTCTAAACATAATTCTTTGTCACTGAATAGAATGCTTCAGAATATATATACTATAATATTATTTAGAAAAACATTTAAATAATGTAAAAACAATATTAAATATTGATACATATATAGAACTTTTAAAGTATTTTTTAATAGATTGATTAGATACACACTACACTCCCTGCAAGGATTCAGGTGGTGGAGAGTAAAGCAGTGAAGATGTCTTGCTTTGCAGAAATATTTATTGGATTTCATATACTTTTAAGGCCGTATTGGAAGCTGGCAAAGATCCTACTTAGTCCTGGTTGGTAAGTAAACACAGCCTGCTTTTTAGCTTCCAGCTCTTTGCAGAGAACCATGATCCTCCTTTTCCTTTCTCCAGGGCTAACCCACTTCTTCCTACACTCAGATTTCTGATTCTGGAATACAAAACGTACACTGTGAAAGCCTGAGGGAAAGGAATGCCCTCCCACACCCACCCCAGCCCTCCTATCCCCTCCGCCCCCACTCCTGTCACAATTAAGCACAGCGGCAAGGAGCACTAGGACCCAGCACTTGACCCTGTCTGTTTTAGGGGCCCTCTGTCTGCAAGTGGGTGAAGAACCACTGAATCTGTCTTGTTTCTTAAATTTTGTTTGGGTTTTCTTTTAGAGGCTGGTGTCTTGCAATGTCGTTCAGGCTGGAGTGGCACACTCATAGCTCACTGCAGCCTTAAATTTCTGGGTTCAGGCGATCCTCTTGCAGCAGCCTCCTAAGTAGCTGGGACTACAGGCGTGTGCCACAGTGTCTGGCTGAATCTTGCTGAAAGGAGCTTAGTCAGAACTGGAGGCCTACTGAAAACCACCCTTGTGAGTGAAGCATAGGCATACTAATGGTGCCCCACTATTGCCCAACATCCCAACATCCCATCATCGGGGCTGCTGCTGGTACTCCTTCTACCCTGTTTGGTATGGGCTGGGCACTGAGCTCAGGGAGCAGCAAGAAGGTACAAGGACTTCATATTTTCCAGTCTGGGCAAGGAAAGGGCAGATTGTCTTAAGGCCTTCTTTGGAAACAGAAGGTTTGACCCTCCCTTTTTGCATAAACTGCTGAGACATGCAGCACTGTAGGAATACCCAGAATTTATTGCAAACTCCCCAAGATTTGGTTCAATCTGATTTATCATTTACAAATTCCACTTAGTAGAGTGTATTTCTTGCTGATTTTATTTAATTTATTTTTTACCCTATCCTAACCAGAATGCTTTTGAGTTTCCCCTGGTGTTTTTTGTTTGTTTGTTTTTTGTTTTTTTTCTCTCTCTCATAGGTTGAAATTATCAAGGAGTCTGAGATCTTCCTACCTGTAAGAGTTTGCAACCCAGCCAACGAAGGGAGTAAAAAAATATTATGTCAAAATATTTTACATACTGAATTTCAAAAAGCAATTATTTGAGATTTTTTAGACACTAATGTATTCTTTATACCAACTTCAACCAAAGGGATGGCAGAAAGCAGAAAAGATTGTTTCATTATTGAGAATAAAGATCAATTCTATTTTACAAGACTGGGATCTTTCAGAATTAAGTAAGACAAGGTTTGCAAAGCACCTGGTAGTTTGCCTGGCATATAGAAGGTGCTTAATAACTCAGTTGTCATTATGTTTTATATATACCATATTAACTCTACAGTGCAGTTTAGGAAGACTCTTGCTCTCTCTAAACCAGCCTTTCTCACAGGTTAATGTGCAGCTAAATTACCTGGAGTTTTGTTAAATTGCAGGTTCTGATTCAGTGGGTCTGGGCTGAGGCCTGAAAGATCTGAAAGATGCATTTCTTTTTTTTTTTCTTTTTTTTTTTTTTTTGAGACAGGGTCTCATTATGTTGCCCAGGCAGGTCTCGAACTCCTGGACTCAAGCAATCCTTCTGCCTCAGCCTCCCAAAGTGCTAGGATTACAGGAGTGAGCCACAGTGCTCAGAAAGATGCATTTCTTTCTTTCTCTCTCTCTTTTTTTTTTTTTTTTAACTTTTAAGCTCACAGGTACATGTGCAGGTTTGTTACATAAGTAAACTTGTGTCATGAGGGTTTGTTGTACAGATTATTTCATCACCCAAGTATTAAGCGTAGTACTCATTCATTATTTTTTCTGATCCTCTCCCTCCTCTCACCCTATATGCATTTCTAACAAGCTCCCAGGTGTTGCTGATACTGCTGGAATGAGAACCACACTCGGAATTATCAGGGTTCTACCTCATAGGTTGAAATGACCGTTCCTACTCATTTCTAACCCTACAGTTGTATGCTGTTTGTTTCATCTCACGTGCCTTGCTTTGACCCCCAACCATCCGTTCAGATCCCACATAACATCCACGATACAGTTTATGCTCCACTCTCTTGATTAAACCTTTCTGCCAAGTTATTATCTTAACTGATTAGTATTGTCTCTAAAACTCTGAATCAAATTTAATTGGATTCCTCTTATCAGAATTGGTAAGAAGTTGCTTAGTTAACCTGAAAAGTTGGTTAAGGCAGGCAAATCATAATTTAAACATACCTACTTTAAACGTTTAAGAACATTTAAATGTGCATGTTGGCCAGTTTTTTGACATGGGGCCTAGTCCTTTTGTTTGAGTAGATCTCCCTTGAGAAATATACTGCCTCTTCTTTCTTACACAAGCCATTCCTATATATATTGATTAATCCTTCTTGAGTTGTGCATTATTTCCTAAAACTTTCACAGATTTCCTGGCCACACCTAATTTGACCATATTTTCTTTTTTTGAGATAGTTCCTTGCTATGTTGTCCAGGTTGGACTTGAATGCCTGGGCTCAAGCGATCCTCCTCAGTCTCCTGAGTAGCTGGAACTACAGGCGCATGCTACATACCCTATGTGACCGTATTTCTTTAGTGACTTGCCTTAGTTCATTTTACTTGTTTTCCATACACATTGCAAGTGTTTCTTTTTGCCCTCAGATTTCATTGGTCTCTCTTTTTTTTTTTTTCTGAGACGGAGTTTTTGCTCTGTCGCCCAGGCTGGAGTGCAGTGGCACGATCTCGGCTCACTGCAAACTCCACTTCCCAGGTTCATGCCATTCTCCTGCCTCAGCCTCCTGAGTGGCTGGGACTACAGGCGCCCGCCACCACGCCCGGCTAATTTTTTGTATTTTTAGTAGAGATGGGGTTTCACCGTGTTAGCCAGGATGGTCTCAATCTCCTGACCTCATGATCCGCCTGTCTCGGCCTCCCAAAGTGCTGGGATTACAGGCGTGAGCCATCGCGCCCGGCCTCATTGGTTTCTTAATTTTTAAAATTAGTTACAAAAGCAAACAGAAATCAAGTCCAGAAACAAACACAGCCAACTCCTCCTAGGCATACAGCTCAGCTGTGGGAGGAGAAGATGGGGGATAGTATCTGTGGTGGGTTGAATAATGGCACCTCAAAGATGTTCATGTCCTAATTCTAGAAACTTACAAATGTTTCTTGTATGGCAAAAGGGATTTTTCAGGTGTGATTAAGTTAAGGATCTTTCCTGAATTATCTGGATGGGCCCAATGTACTTCCAAAAGTCTTTGTAAGAGGCAGGCAAGAGGGTCAGTAAGTAGTAGGAGATGTGACTATCTTAACCTTTTTGTGTTGCTATAAAAGTATATACCCAGGGCTGGGTAATTTATAAAGAAAAAGAGGTTTAATTATTCTAAGTGAAGTAACTCAGGAATGGAAAACCAAATATCATACGTTCTCACTTATGAGTGGGTGCTAAGCTATGAGGATGCAAACGCATAAGAATGATAATAATGGACTTTGGGGGGAAGGGTGGGAAGGAGGTGAAGAATAAAAGACTACACACTGCGTACAGTGTATACTGTTTGGGTGACAGGTGCACCAAAATCTCAGAAATCACCACTAAAGAACTTATCTATGTAACCAAAAACCACCTGTTCTCTAAAAACTATTGAAATCTTTTTTTTTTTAAAGAGGTTTATTTGGCTTACAATTCAGAAAGTTAATGACTGGGCATCTGCACCTGGTGAGGGTCTCAGGCTGCTTCTATTCACAGTGGGAAGAAAAGGGGAACTGGCTTATGCAGAGATCCCGTGGTGAGAGAGGAAGTGGAAACGTAGGGGAGGTGCGAGGACCTTTTTTTTTTTTTTTTTTTTGGAGACAGGGTCTTGCTCTGTTGCCCAGGCTGGAGTGCAGTGGTGTCATCACAACTCACTGCAATCTCAAACGCCTAGACTCAAGTGATCCTCCTGCCTCAGCCTCCCAAGTAGCTGAGACTACAGGTGCATGCCACCATGCCTGGCTATCCAGACCCTTTTTAAACAACCAGCTCTGATGAGAATTAATAGAGTAAGAATTCACTAGCTCCTGAGGGAGGACGTTAATGTATTCATGAGGGATCCGCCTTCATGACCCAAATGCCTCCCATTAGGCCTCACCTCCAACATTGGGGATTAAATTCAAAATGAGGTTTGGATGGGACAAATATCCAAACCATAGCAATGATGGTAGAAGCAAGAAGTTGGAGTGACACCAAGAAAGAGCCATGAGCCAAGGAATGCTGGCAGCCTCTTGAAGCTGAAAAAGGCAAGGAAACCAATTTTTCCCTCAGACCTCCAGAAAGAAACAGCCTGTCCAAGACCCTGACTTTAGCCCACTGAACCTGATTTTTGACTTCTGAGCTCCAGAACTGCAATGTGATAAATCTGTGTTTTAAGCTATTATGTTTGTGATAATCTGCTACAGCAGCCAAAGGAAACTTAATACAGTACCCAAATGTCCTGTTCTCAAGAGGCACTCAGAGTGCATTGTGGTGCTGAGGGAATGCATTCATCTGTCTGGCAGCTGCAGTAAGTGAAGGGTAATTGAAAGCACTTCTGCAGTTAATCTGGGACTGTATTTTTGTTCACTAGTTCTTTCATATGTCTTGCCAAACAGATGGCAAGTTCTCTGAGAGCATCAACAGGTTCTTTTGCTGACTTTGCATTTTGAGAGATAGCATCTTCAAGGGGTAACTAATCACTTGAAGTATTTATAACTCAAAAATAGTCTGTGTGGAGCCAGGCACCTGCCTGGAGTGCCTGTAGTCCCAGCTCCTCAGGAGACTGAGGAGGAAAGTTTGTTACATCCCGGAGTTTGACTCTACCCTAGGCAACATAGCAAGCCCCTCATCTCAAAAAAAAAAAAAAAAAAAGGGTTGGTGTAGAATTTTTGACTCTTAATCTTTAATGTATTTAAGGTTTGATTTCCTCCCTGTCAAGACAATTGGATTCTCTACTGTGCTTTTAAAAAATTCTTTAATCAGGCCAGGCATGGTGGCTTACATCTGTAATCCTAGCACTTTGGGAGGCAGAGGTAAGTGGATCACCTGAGGTCAGCAGTTCCAGACCAGCCTGGCCAACGTGGTGAAACCCTATCTCTACTAAAAATACAAAAATTAGCCAAGCGTAGTGGTGGGTGCGTGTGATCCCAGGTACTCAGGAGGCTGAGGCAGGATAATTGCTTGAAACAAGGAGGCAGAGGTTGCAGTGAGCCAAGATTGAGCAAGATTCTGTCTCAAAAAATATATATATATATAAAATATAAAAAATACATATATAAATATACATATAAAAGTATACATAAGTACAAATATATAAGTATAAATAAATAAATATATATAAATATATAAATATATATAAATACATATATATGATGTGAGATGGAAAAAGCATAGCAAAGGTTTTAGAGTCACACCGGCCTGCTTTCTGCTCTCACTAATTCTGTGGCCTTGGATCTATTAGCGGATATCTCTGACTTTAATTTCTTCTTATGTAAAATGGGAATTATAATAGTACTGTCTGTTCAGACTGCTATAAGAAAATGTCATAAACGAAGTAGCTTATAATAAGAGAGATTTATGTCTCACAGTTCAGGAGGCTGAGAAGTCTGAGATCAAGGTACTAACAGATTCAGCCTGGTGAGGGCTTCCTGGTTCATACATGGTGCCTTCTCACTGTGTCCTCACGTTGTGAAAGGGGTGAATGAGCTTTCTGGGTCTCTTTTATTTATTTATTTATTTATTTATTTATTTATTTATTTATTTATTTATTTTTGAGATGGAATCTCACTTTGATCTCAACTCACTGCAACCTCCACCCTCCAAGTTCAAGCGATTATCCTGCCTCGGCCTCCCAAGTAGTTGGGATTACAGGCACCTGCCACTGCGCCCGGTTAACTTTTGTATTTTTAGTAGAGATGGGGTTTCACCATCTTGGCCAGGCTGGTCTTGAACTCCTGACCTCGTAATCCACCCGCCTCCGCCTCCCAAAGTGCTGGGATTATAGGCATAAGCCACCGCACCTGGCCTCGGGTCTCTTTTAGAAGAGCACTAAATCCACCCTCATCACCTAATCATCTCCCAAAAGCTCCACCTCCTAACACCATCAACACAGGCATTAGGATTTCAACATATGAATTTGGTAGCGGACACAAACATTCAGACCACAGCAAATACCCACCTAATAGGTTTGTTGGGAGGAATGAATAAAGTACAAAAAAAATGCTTGGCTCATAGTCACCTAAAAATAACAGTGATTCTTACCATTGTATTGTTGATAGGGGTAATGCCCTAGGATGGTATAAAGGAGTGAAAGGACATTGATCGTAACAATGAAGATCATCAGACCTTATATAGTTTCAAATTAAAAGGACTCTCCGGCGGGCGCGGTGGCTCACGCCTGTAATCCCAGCACTTTGGGAGGCCGAGACGGGCGGATCACGAGGTCAGGAGATCGAGACCATCCTGGCTAACACGGTGAAACCCCCTCTCTACTAAAAAATACAAAGAACTAGCCGGGCGAGGTGGCGGGCGCCTGTAGTCTCAGCTACTCGCGAGGCTGAGGCAGGAGAATGGCGTGAACCCAGGAGGCGGAGCTTGCAGTGAGCTGAGATGGCGCCACTGCGCTCCAGCCTGGGCGACAGAGCGAGACTTGTCTCAAAAAACAAAGGACTCTCCAAGGCTATATATTAATAGGGGTTGGCAAACTAGGTCCCACAAGTCAAATCTGACCTCCCTTCTGTTTTTATAAATAAAGTTTTATTAAGACACAGCCATGCCCATTTGTTCAGCTATTGTCCATGGCCACTTTTTGCACTACAATGGCAGAATTGAGTAGTTGTGCCAGACTTTATGGCCACAGAGCCTAAAATACTATTTGTCCTTTTACAGAAAAAAAGTTTGACAGCCCCTGATCTGGAACACCTAATTTTACAGATAAGGAAAAAGGCCCAAATAAGATAGGTGACTTTTTCCACAGTCATACGGCTTGTTAAGGACAGAACCAGAACAAAAACTTAGATGCCTTGACTCCCAGTTCAAAGGTCGAGTGAGGCAGAAGAGATCACAGCTTCCCTCTGAGTCCAGTTCCAAATGGGGTGCTTGGTGGAGTTTGGCTCCGATTTTGGCTTCTAGAAAAGAGCTGCCGAGTGTCTTTCCCAGACATCCCTAGGTTGGTTCCCACCTCCTTGTTCTGACATGTGCAGCTGGTAGACTTACCCTACAAGAAACGCTAAAGGGAGTCCTTTAAGTGGAAATGAAAGGGCACTAGACAGTAACTTGAAACCACGTGAGGAAATAAAGAGCACCGGTAAACGTAACTACCTAGGTAAAAACAAAGCCAGTGTTATTATATTTTTAGTTTGTAATTCCTTTTCTTCCCTGTATGATTTCAAACACAAGTGCATAAATAATAATTATAGGTGTATATTAATTGCCACATAATGTCTAAAGACGTAATTTGTGACAATACGGCCGGGCACGGTGGCTCACGCCTGTAATCCCAGCACTTTGAGAGGCCGAGGCAGACGGATGGCGAGGTCAGCAGATTGAGACCATCCTGGCTAACACGGTGAAACCCTGTCTCTAATAAAAATATAAAAAAGTAGCCGGGCGTGGTAGCAGGCACCTGTAGTCCCAGCTACCTGGGAGGCTGAGGCAGGAGAATCGCACGAACGCGGGAGGCGGAGCTTGCTGTGAGCTGAGATCGCGCCACTGTACTCCAGTCTGGGAGACAGAGTGAGACTCCGTCTCAAAAAAAAAAAAAAAAAAAAGAGAAAAGAAAAAACAATTGTGACATTACTAATAACATAAAAAGGGGATGGAGCTATAGGAGAAGAGTTTTTGTGTATGATTGAAGCTAAGTGATGTGAATTCAAAATTGATTGTTGCATGAGTTGAATTTTTAAGAGTTGAATTAAAATCTCCAAGATAACCACTAATAATGTAACTAACAAAATACAGAAAAGGAAATAAGAAAAAAATCAAAACAGTACACTACAAAAAAAAAAAAAAGAAACATAAAATAAAACAATAAGAGGGAATAGAGGAACACTGTTTTGTTTTGTTTTGTTTTGTTTTTGAGACAGAGTTCAGCTCTGTAGCTCAAGCTGCAGTGCAGTGGTGCAATCTTGGCTCACTATAACCTCTGCCTCCTGGGTTCAAGCAATTCTCGTGCCTCAGCCATCCAAGCAGGTGGGACTATAGGCGCATGCCACCACGCCCGGTTAATTTGTGGATTTTTAGTGGAAACAGGGTTTTACCATGTTGGCCAGGCTGGTCTCAAACTCCTGACCTCAAGTGATAGCCTGCCTGGGCCTCTTTCCAAAGTGTTGGGATTACAGGCATGAGCCACCATGCCCAGCGAAGGAACACTGATTTTCCCCCGAGGTTCTTTGACTTAGCCTTTGTCACAATAATGACTGTAAAATAGGATGAAGATGAGATGCCGCTTATTTAAGAATATTTAGAAACCCTTCTCAAGTGACTGGATGTCACGAGACAGCAGCCATCATTGGTTCCTCTTACCATCTTCTTACACATACATTGATAAAAGATTCAAAATACCTGAAGAAGCTCAGATAGACCCTCAGTGAATGAAGAGAAACTGGCTTGTTACATCAGGATATAACAATTAATACGAACACATGAGATTATTGTGTCCTTTTTAATAAAATTAGGTATTATTAAAACAAAATCTGGAAAATTAGGGCTCTTTCTGCATGTGACAGAAAACCCAACCTAAGTTAAGCCAAGAAGAAAGCCTGATGGTTTAAGAACCGAAAAATCTGGGCCAGGTGCAGTGGCTCACACCTGTAATCCCAGTACTTTGGGAGGCCAAGGCGGGAGGATTGCTTGAGCCCAGGAGTTCGAGATCAGCCTGGGCAACACCATGAAACCCCATCTCTACAAAAAACTTAAAAATTTGCCAGGCATGGTGGTGTACCTTGTAGTCCCAGCTACTCGGGAAATTGAGGCAGGAGGATCTTCTGAGCCCAGGGAGGATGATGCTGCGGTGAGCCATGATCAAGCCACTGTACTCAGCCTGGGTGACAGAGTGGGACCCTGTCTCAAAAACAAACAAACCAAAAAGCCTGAAAAGTCCAAGGCTTCAGGCACTCAAATTATGCATCAAATCTGTTTATGTCTGTCCAGCTTTTGGCTTTGTTGGCTTATTTCTGAGACAGACATTCCCTCTCCTTTGGTGATAAGCTGAGTATAGCACCACTAGCTCCACAGTCCCCCAGCTCAGGTGGAAAGGCAGTCTCTTCCTGGGAGAGCAGAGGTTTTGGGATTCACTTTGATTGGGCCCAGTCATGGGTCCTGGGTGTTCGAGGCACTGATTGTCCTGGCCTGGCGTCTGAGTCAGAGCTCCCCCATCCCAAGCACATGGACAGAGAGTGCATTCCCCTAAAGCAATGTAGAGTGCCGCTACACTAGAAGGAGGTATGGCTGCTGGGTGGTCTCTATACTCCTTCCTCACACAGAATGCCAGATGGCAAGACAACCACCAATGTTCACACATTTTTCACTCAGATGGCTCTAAGGGAAAGGCGGTGGGGGGTCGGGGGAAAGAGAGGTTAATCAAGAAGGGAGTCAGAGTCTCAGAACGTTTGCAGTAGCCCCATCCTCGGGCATCCTCTAGTTCCTTGTGTAACTGAAGAAACTGAATCCAGAGAAATTAATCACTTCCACAAGGTTACAGCTTCTTTCTTGCACTAGGAGGAGAAAGATTCAGGCATCCGGATCCCTCATTGCAGAGACCACTCCCCTAAGAAACCCTAGTAGGGGCCGGGCGCGGTGGCTTACGCCTGCAATTCCAGCACTTTGGGAGGCCAAGGCAGGCAGATCAAGATGTCAGGAGATGGAGACCATCCTGGCCAACATGGTGAAACCCCATCTCTATTAAAAATACAAAAATTAGCTGGGCGTGGTGGCGCACACCTGTAGTCCCAGCTACTCAGGAGGCTGAGCAGGAGAATCAATTGAACCCAAGGGGCGGAGGTTGCAGTGAGCCGAGATCATGCCACTCCACTCCAGCCTGAGTGACAGAGTGAGGCTCCATCTCAAAAAAACAAAAAACAAAAACCAAAAAACAACAAAAAAAAGAAACCCTAGTAGGAAGGGGTAATTAGTAGAACTTCCTAAGGACTTAGATCAAAACATCTTTCTCAGAAATAGACAAAGATCATAACTTATATTTTCTCTACCTCCCCATATAACCAGTAAGATGTGTATACACTCACACACATATGTTGTATATTTATATATGTATGTGTATATAGGTATGTATATAGATATAGGTATATGTGTATATATATGTGTAGATACATAGTGAGAAAGGAGAGAGGGGTTGATTGCATTTTAGACTCAGGTCTGACTAGAAACATTTAAGAAAAAACATTTCTTTTCCTTCAAAATGGGAGAATTACAGGATAATTATTGTTCAACACCAGGGAGAAGGAATTGATTATCTTGAAGTTTCCCCGCAGTTTGTGTTATGTTTATTGATTTTTCTAAAGCTCATTTCCAAACATCTGAGTAAATACACAAAATAAATATCTCTCTTAAGTCATTACTATTGTCGCTAGTGCTGGAAGCCAGGCCCTGGCATCTGTGAGTTTTCCCACATGCATCAGCAAAGTGCCAAACGAACAGATGGATTGTGTGCTCTGCTGAAACATCTGGCAAGCCTGCAAGTGTTTGGCTAGATTCATGCGTGTGGCCGGCTGCTGCATTACACCAGAGGCCACTCTCAGCACAGCTTCATTTGACTATATCATTCTGGGACAGAGCTAAAAACCCAGAACTGAAGGCATGAACACAGAAATCTCACACTTGAGACAGAGGGATGTTTTCTTCTCTGATTTAAGCAACACCAAATGAAATCTAATCCAGTAAACATTCATACTAGGCCCAACATTTAGCTTTTTCTTCCTAGAATAATCCAACATGCAACAGACCCCACCAAAAATAAGCTTTGTTAAGACCTCCATCTGTAGGTTGGTTGCTCACCTGGCCTTTTTATTCTGGTCTTTAGTCTGGGCTACAATTTGTAGGTGTGGTGACTTCTACATTTTGGATATCTAAAGAGGTTTTTTTTGACTTACAGCTTTCTAGATGTAAGTAATAAAATGAACTCTATGCAGTCATCACCAGTGAACTGGTAAAAACCCTTAGACACTGTCATCCAGAAGGCTGTCTGTTGCTCAACTCAGCTCCTTTTCTTCTGTTGTCCAGCAACCCTTTTCAGCCTCTCAAGAGTTTGTGCTGTCTGGTTTTCCACCCCAATTACAGAAAATTCTAAGTCTCTCCATTTATACGTGCACCAAGTTCATTCTCTAAGTTAAGCTGTCTCTTTGTCAACATTCATGTATGTTGGTTATGGTGGGAATTCATATAATGCTAGAATTAAAGAAATGGGCTGGGCATGGTGGCTCAGGCCTGTAATCCCAGCACTTTGGGAGGCTGAGATGGGAGAATCACTTGAGCCCAGGAGTTCAAGACCAGCCTGGGCAATATACTGAGGCCCCATCTCTACGAAAAATAGAAAAAATTAGCAGGGTATGGTGGCACAGGCCTGTAGTCCAAGCTACTCAGGAGGCTGAGATGGGAGGATCGCTTGAGCCTAGGAAGTTGAGGCTGCAGTGAGCCATGATTGTGCCATTGCATTCTAGTCTGGCGACAAAGCCAGATGCTGTCTCATACAAAAAAAAAAAAAAAAAAAAAAAAGTAAAAAAGTCTTCTTTTTCAATACCTATTTTTCACAGCTTGGGCTGCAACAAGGCGTCCTGTCCCCCCCTTTGCTTGGAAACACAGCTCACCATTGCCCACCTGAACTGCAGGATAGTATTAAGAGGGTTTTCACAATCACACACTCTTAAGGAAGTGAAGAACTTCCAAGCTGAGAACAAGTTCCAGGTACTTTCATTACCTGGAAGAGTTTCCTCTTTGCTCAGAAGTTCTTGGACTCTATGAAACTTCCTGCTCAACACCATTAGCTGTTTCTTCTGAGTTTGGCATTCCTCTTGACTCCCCCAAATTGCCATAATTCTCTTTCCTAGTTACTACCTCAAGTCCGAGGCTCCTAGCATTAAATACTTTGGTTAGCCCTATAAACAGGAAGTATCTGGTCCTGGGGGTGGGTCACTGGGAGAAGGTCTACCTGTCTCCTTAGGAGCCTCTCAGGAGACTTGTCCGGCCTTATGCCCATCCCACCTCCTTCCCTGACCTGCTCAACTGGCCAGACTGCCTGAGTCCTAGCTCAAGGTCACTTGCCATAGGTCAGTAATTAATCATTTCTATTCCTTTCTGCATTTTAAAGAAAATGTTTTAACATTCATACTTTAATGTCAAGAGCACAGTTTTGAAAACTGCATAAAGATGAGTTTTAGATGGCAGATTTAGGTTGAGCTAAGTGATTTTCAGCTTCTGCTCTAGCAAATTATCTGAAGGCTGCTGCTTTTGAAATTCACTCTTCATCATTGCTAGGACTCGATCAGGTCAGCTTGCCACAATTGGCCAGGTTTATTATTTATTGGCTAGAGGTAAAATAATCAAATGATTATCCAGTACCTGTGACTATTTGCTATCAACCTTGGTTTCCAGTAGTGGAGAAAAGGATGAATAAAATGGGTGGATTGCATACTATGGAATCTTGGGCAGTGATAAAAACAACAAATGAAATGCATGCACAGCCATAATTTTAGTTCTTTAAAATATAGTACTGAGAAAAAACAGCAAGAAACAAAATTTATAGCACATACACTAACACAATACACCTTGTAAGACAAAGGCATATTTAAGAAAATATAGGAAACATGTGAAAGTAGGAACTTACGGTAAAGGGTAGGGGTTAGGGATGAGAGGGAAAAATAAAAGAAACCTTCTCAAAAATGTGATAAGATAGTATGAACTGAGTAGCACAATTAACTCTTTTGAAGTCTCAAAAAATGCACAAATAAGCCTGGACGACACGGCTAAACTTGTCTCTACAAAAAAATACAAAAATTAGCCAGGCGTGGTGGCACATCTCTAGTCCCAGCTACTCGGGAGGCTGAGGTGGGAGGATCACCTGAGCCTGCAAAGTCAAGGCTGCAGTGAGCTGTGATGGCACCGCCACACTCCAGCCTGGGCAACAGAGCAAGACCTTGTCTCAAAACAAAAAAATCATAAATTAGTGCTTCCCAACAGTGTTCCAGTCATGGAGCACAAACATTCTGAAAGATGCTAATGCATGTTACCAAAAAGCAGATTCCATGATCCTGTACATTAGGGAAACTTAGGTTAAACAAAGCTAAACAGGTTTCTTCACTTCAGATCTCCTCAGAGTCTGTAACAGTCTAATTTATGATGGGTATACACAGTATTTACCAAAATTCTTTGGCCTCAAAACCATATTTGGCAAATGCTATTTTGCAAAACACAGACCGGGAAATGCTGCCCTAACCGTTTACCCCAGTTACTTTCTCCTCTCAAGACAACCTCAGTACTCCATTCCACCTGTCCTCCAGGTCTCATCTCTTCCAGGAAACCCCCTCTGCAGCCCACAATCATCTCTATTCTCATCTTAGTGCTGCAACTCTTTGGCCAATAAGCAATAAGATCAGAATATTTTACTGTTGCTGCAGAAATGTATTAGTGCAGCAGGGGTTTCAGAATACAGCAGACATACTCTACTGTTGCTTCTGTATCTGCTATTTCTTTCTTAAGGATGAGTGCGACACAATGTTTTATCTCTACCTTAACTTTTGGTGATGCTGACTTGAATAAATTACATGGAAGGACCTTTCAGCCAATCATTTCACAGCATCTATTCAAATCAGGTCAAATTAACACTGTCTGGGGTAAGGGCGAATGAGTCATATTTACAAAGCATCACAAACAACAGAAAACGGCTTTTTTAAAATAATGTTTTGATGCTTTAATATATTTAAGGAAAAGTGAGAAAGTGAAACAAGTACAATTATATGCTTCCCAAAACAGCTTTAAGTCAGTTGAATGGTTTCTTAGCTTTGCCTAGCCCTGCTCTACACCAGGATTCCATCATGATGATGATGATGATGATGAACAAGGAGGGTGAGGGACATGAAGGAGAAGAACGAGGAGGAGGAGGCAACTACCTTTATAAATTCCAGGCCGGGTGCGGTGGCTCACACCTGTAATACCAGCACTTTGGTAGGCCGAGGCAGGTGGATTACCTGAGGCCAGGCGTTCAAGACCAGCCTGGCCAACATGGTGAAACCCTGTCTCTACTAAAAATACAAAAATTAGCCAGGCGTGGTGGTGCACACCTGTAGTCCCAGCTACTCAGGAGGCTGAGGCAGGAGAATCACTTGAACCTGGGAGGCGGAGGTTGCAGTGAGCCAAGATCGCACTACTGCACTTCAGCCTGGGTGACAGAGGGAGACTCTGCCTCAAAAATAAATAAATTCCATATTTCAGGACCAGTACTAAGTTAAGTACCTCATCTACTTCATAGGTTTAAAAGAGTGGCCACCTAGACTGGGCATCATAGCAAGACCTCATCTCTACTAAAAAATAAATTAGCTAGGTGCGGTGGCACATGCCGGTCATTCCAGCTACTTGGGTAGCTGAGGTGGAAGGATCGCTTGAGCCTGGGAGATCAAGCCTGCAGTGAGCTGTGATCACACCGCTGCACACCAGCCTGGGTGACAGAGTGAGACCCTGTCTCAAAAAAGGAAAAAAAAAAACATGGTCACTGAAAAGCCCCTTTTACCAACATGCCTTTCTCCCATGGCTTTCAGAGACCTAAAATTTCCATCTTTATACAGCTGTTCCTACACCTCCTTAACATCTGTAAAAACTCCAGAAGTATTATACTGGTAATACCTTGGTATGAATGGGTTTGTTGTAGATTTTTTTTTAAGTTACCCATCAGAAGACCTTGGGAAAATGTTCAGCATTGCTCATGGTGTAAGGGGTACTCTCTGGGAGGATAGAGACAGATGAAACAAAGCAATGCAGCTTTTCCTCCTAGTTCCTGCTTAAACACTGTGACATTCACTAAGAACCCACAATTTACAAGATACCTTGAAGGCACATATGGTTTTAAAGATTAATATGGATTGCAATATTTGCCCTTAGAACTTAGCAAAGAGACAATCACAAATACTTATAATATGATGCAACTGCTTTAATAGAAGCATGAGAATTATGTATGTAGTACCCAGCCCAGATGCTTAGCACAGAGGAATTGCTTTCTTCTCCCTGTTCCTCTGTGGGAGTCCAAGAAAGCTTCAGAGAAGCACTCTGTCTTGGAGGATAAGTAGAAATCTTCCAAGCAAAGAGCTGGAGATGACAATGGTGTGCTGGTGAATGTTCAACTAGCATTCCAGGAGGGGGACAAAAGCCAGGATGTGTATCATTTGCCAATTTCCATGGTGTAAATACTCCTCCTGCAGCAAATCTCAAGCTACCAACATGATGTCACTGAACACCGTGTTGGGACTAGATGTGCATGAGCTAGTAAGAGCAGCTCCAGCACACTACAGGGAGACCAGATGAAAGAAACAGCCCATGAACTGCAAATATCTGGTGATGAGTTGGCTATTGTCCCACATAGTGTGAGAGAGGGGCTGGGAGAGAGATGAAATAGAGAGGCATGCACAGTCTAAACCAGATATCCGCAAAGAGAAAAGCAGGTGCAGCCTGTGATGGGAGAAACAGGTTATGAAAGAAGAATTTGGAAAACAGTTCAGAAATAGATCACAAAACACATTGAACTTTTGTAATTTTATGTTCTACGCAACTGATCATGATCTAAACAATCCACGTTTTAAAGAAATAACTCAGCCGGGCACAGTGGCTCACGCCTGTAATCCCAGCACTTTGGGAGGCTGAGGCAGGGGGATCATGAGATCAGGAGTTCAAGACCAGCCTGGCCAACATGGTGAAACCCTGTTTCTACTAAAAATACAAAAATTAGCCAGACATGGTGGCGTGTGCCTATAATCCCAGCACTTTGGGAGGCTGAGGCGGGTGGATCACTTGAGGTCAAGAGTTCAAGACCAGCCTGGGCAACATGGCAAAACCCCATCTCTACTAGAAGTACAAAAATTAGCCAGGGCATGGTGGCAGACACCTGTAATCCCAGCTACTCGGGAGGCTGAAGCAGGAGAATCCCTTGAACCCAGGAGGTGGAGGTTGCAGTGAGCTGAGATCACGCCACTATACTCCAGTCAGGGTGACAGAGTGAGACTCCATTTCCGAAAAGAAAAGAAAGGAAAGGAAAGGGAAAGGCAAGGGAAAGGAAAGGGAAAGGCAAGGGAAAGGAAAGGAAAGGAAAGGAAAGGAAAGGAAAGGAAAGGAAAAGAAAAAAGACAAGACTCGACTCTAGGCCAGGCATAGTGGCTCACTCCTGTACTCTCAGCACGTTGGGAGTCCGAGGTGGGAGGATTGCCTGAGCCCAGGAGTTTGAGACCAGCCTGGGCAACATGGTAAAATCCCCATCTCCACAAAAGAAAAAAATATATATATATAAAATTAGCCAGACATGGTTGTGCACACCTGTAGTCCCAGCTACTGGGGAGTCTGAGGTGGGCGGATCACCTGAGCCAGGGAGGTTGATGCTGCAGTAAGCCAAGGTTTTGCCACTTCACTCCACTCCAGCCTGGGTGACAGAGTCAGATCCTGTCTCACAAAAGAAAAGAAATAATTCTAGTGACAGTATAGAAGATTAACCAGAGGGCAGAAAGACTGGGAATAAAATGACTAATGAATTTTCAGGCTGGGTGCGGTGGCTTATGCCAGTAATCCCAACCCTTTGGGAGGCCAAGGCAGGTGGATCACTTGAGGTCAGGAGTACCAGACCAGCCTAACCAACATGGAGAAACCCCATCTCCACTAAAAAAATACAGAATTAGCCAGGCGTGGTGGTGCACGCCTCTGATCCCAGCTACTTGGGAGGCAGAGGCAGAGGCAGGGGAATCGCTTGAACTCAGGAGACAGAGGTTGCAGTGAGCCGAGATTGCGCCACTGCACTCCAGCCTGGGCGACAAAGTGAGACTCCTTCTCAAAAAAAAAAAAAAAACAAATTTTCAAAATAAAGATCTAGGCTGACAATGTTTGGTATCTTTGGGACACAACTCAGCATTTCACAAGCTGTGTATATCCCACCTCAAGGGGTTCTTTCACTCGGGCCTTTAGAAAACAAAGAAGGGAAACAATAAAAATAACTCTAAAAAATACCAGTAAATATATACAATGTACTGCATAGCTTTACCAAGCATTAATCTGTGTGTCTACCTTTTTATATGATGAATTCTTTTATGAATCCTTGCTCCTCCACAACAGGGAATATTTCTGTGCTTCTGCTTCTTATTGCTAATTCTTCTTGCTTGTTCTTGAGTATAACACTGCTCCCATTAAGCCCTTAGATCTGTTCTGTATTTGCTTGATGTTCAATTATATAAGTGCTCACCCCCTTTAACCACAGGAACGTTTGTTTCTGCAGCTGCAGTGCCCTACTGCTTGCTATGCCAAGCCAGATTTCCACAGCTGAAGCACTGGAACTAAGTGCAACATTTACCTTGGAGTTGTCACAGTTTCTCTCTCCTGCTTCGGTATTCAACACTGGCCGCATGGCCATGTGGTTGATGGGCCCTGGGTCTACATTAGCTGACTGGCTCCCTGACCTCGTTCTAGTTCCCTTGCTAATAGCAGCCCACAAGATGGTCACATAACTGCAGCTGCTGTGGTTTTGCTACAGATTTCTGTGATCGTTTTGTAGGTACAGGCATCTACCCCTGTGGGAGGTCCTGCAATTTATACAGGAAGATGTACATGTGATAGTGTCTGCAGATCCCATACTGACTCATTTTTTCCTGTTTTCCTCTTCCTTCTGTTCTTGGCGTCAGAACCAAGCACTTGTTACTAAGGGCTGGGCCTGCATAGCCCAGGGCCTTTAACTCTTTTACCACCAGCAGGTGGGGGTAGCAGCAGCATCAAGGGAGCTGGGGAGAGCAGGGGAGGGGAGGGAAGAAATCCATTGCTCCTTCTCAGCCCTCCTCGATCTAAGCGCAAATCCTAGGAGGAAAGGTCCACTCACTTCCTCCCAACACATGCTGGTATTAGCGCTGACCCCTCTTCTCCAGCCAATCTGGAATGCGGTGGTTATGAGTGTGGACCCTCAGTCAGACCACCTGATTTAAACCTTGCTTTGCAGGATCACCTAGGTAAGATTGCCAAATTTAGCAAAAACAAACGAATGCAAACTGGATGCCTATTTAAATCTGAATGGCAGATAAACAATGAATTTTAGTATGAGTACATCCCATGCAATATTTCTACTGGGAGATTATTTATTATTTATTATACATATCTGGGTGTCTAGTATTTTATCTGGCAACCTAAACCTCAGGCAAGTTACTTTACCCCTCTAGGCCCACATTTCCTTATCCAGAACTTGAAAATAATTGCACTGCCAACCTGAAAAGGTTGCCTTGAGGATTAAATGGGATAATGTAGAATGTTAGGGAAGTGCCTGCAGGCGCACATTTAGTAAGCGTTAAGTGGATATTCAACATAGTATGGTGGATATTCAGTATAGTATAGTATAGTATGGTATATGCATGGCCTTGGAAGGCATACAGACCAGGTTCAAACCCCTCCTCTGTCACTCACCTGCACTGTGACCTTGGGCAAGTTATTTTAACTTCTCTGTGCCTCAGTAATCATCATTTACAGAAGGGGGATAATTGCAGTTTTTACCTTATGTTGTTGAGTGGAGTAAATAAGACAATACATGGAAATCAGCACAATGCCTGGTAAATGTAACAAATAGTATTCTATGTACTAAATAGTGATAAGAACGTTATATAAATTGTTTACCTCCTCCAGACCCTCCTTACCCCTTCCATCCACCATCTTTGTTGCAAAGCTTCTCTGTCCTATTGCAGCGGGCACTGATTTTTCTTTCCTCTTAATTTCTGCAGTCCTTGATGATCTTACCACCACAGGGCCCTTGATTATACTCTGCCTGCACTGTTAACTATCCCATTTATGGATGCCTTTTCTTATTGGTCAAAGCCTAGAGGCCTTGGGCTTCTTCTCCAACTCCTCCCTTAGCTGCTGGGCACCATTACCAGTAGATATCTGTTGCCTAACTTATTAGTGCCATTGTCACGGATTTGTGGGCCAAGAGAGAAAGTCAAACCTACCTATCCAATGACCTACTTCTTGAAATCTACCGGTAGGGAAGAAAGGTCCTGTTTAAAATGTTAGTGTAGGCCGGGTGCGGTGGCTCATGCCTGTAATCCCAGCACTTTGGGAGGCTGAGGCCGGTGGATCACCTGAGGTCAGGAGTTCGAGACCAGCCTGGCCAATAGGGCAAAACCTCATCTCTACTAAAAATACAAAAATTAGCCGGGCGTGGTGGAGGTGCCTGTAATCCCAGCTACTTGGGAGGCTGAGGCAGAAGAATTGCTTGAACCCGGGAAGCCGAGATTGCCCTGTACTCTAGCCTGGGTGACAGAGCAAGACTCCATCTCAAAAAAAATAAAAGTCAGTGTAGGCTTTCCTGTGCATGTAGAACCCTGGAGAAATAATACCAAGTGTCAGGTTGGCCACTGTCCTGAGCATAGCCAAGCACAGCATTAAGGGGCATGCCTGGCCTCTGTCTAGGTTTCTTTCATGGGTAGGTGCCTTCTCTCAAATCCTGTTATTGGTGCTTGAAACATTAAGATACTCAGCACAGGGCTACTCTATCAATGACAATGCATAGGCAACATTGCCTGACTTTAACAAGGTACAAAAACAGGACCTTTTTTTCTTTTTGAGATGGAGTCTCGCTCTCTCGCCCAGGCTGGAGTGCAGTGGCACAATCTCGACTCACTGCAACCTCTGCCTCCTGGGTTCCTGCCATTCTCCTCCCTCAGCCTCCTGAGTAGCTGGGACTACAGGCACGTGCCACCACGCCCGGCTAATTTTTTGTATTTTTAGTAGAGACGGGGTTTCACAGTGTTAGCCAGGATGGTCTCGATCTCCTGACCTTGTGATCTGCCTGCCTTGGCCTCCCAAAGTGTTGGGATTACAGGCATGAGCCACTGTGCCTGGCCCAAAAACAGGATTTTTTTTGGTACATCTGAAACATAAGAATAGTAAAATCACTATACCAGTGACGCTCAGCTTTGGCTATCAGAATCACCTAGGGAGCCTAAAAATCTACCAAGATGCTGATTGATTTGGCCTGTGTTGGGGGCCTGCATATTAGGAGTTTTAAAACCTTCCCAGGTGATTCTCACGAGCAGCTTCTTTGCAGTATGACTGCTTTAAACGTAAACTGGATGGCTTGCCTGACATGTGGTTTTTGCAAAGTACAGAATGTTTCAGAATTGGCTGTAGGTTAGACTTAAATACCTTTTTTTTTGCTTCTGGACAGTAGGTAAAACAACTCTAAAATGACTTGATGTTCTTCCAAATGACTGTGTAATTAACTATCACTGAACAAACTTCATGTAAGACTTTGCAATGGTATATTCCAATATCCTGTTCTGCTACAAACTGAGAGCAAATTTTCCAGTGTGGGGTAAACCTTGGTTCGTGGAAACTGATTACTACAATCACCTGGTGACCCAGGAAGGAAAGAAGAGAGGTCACAAAACTAGTCTGTTAAAGAGGGTGGGAGGTTTGGAGCAGAGCTTTCCAAATTTTAACGTGGACATGAATCACCTGGTGGTGGTGGGCAGCGGTCTTGTTAATACCCAGATGCTGATTTGGTAGGTCTGGGGAAGGGCCCGAGAGTCTGTAGTTTTAACGAGCTCCCAGGTGGAGCCAATTCTGCTGGTCCAGGGACCACATTGGGATAGCAAAGCCTTGGAGAAATCTGGCGTATACAAGCTTTTTAAAATTTGCAATGCCTAAGCCCCACCCAGATCAAGTGAATTAGAATCTCTGGAAGCAGGGCCTGAAAATCAGTGTTTTTTTCAAAGTTCCCTGACTGATTCTTATGTGCAGCCAAGACTGAGAACACCCATCTCGCAGATAAGGAAACTGAGACTCAGAGAGGTGAAAGAGTAAAAGAGCTAGCTGGGGTAGGGGGGTCCCATGTTTTGAAACCAGCACCCAAGCTTCTGGCCACAAAAACCTTCTCCTTCCTCAATTCTATAGAGACACAAAGCATGAACCTGGGAGGCAGAGGCTGCAGTAAGCAAAGATCATGCCATTGCACTCCAGCCTGGGGGGACAGAGCAAGACTCCATCTCAAAAAAAAAAAAAAAAAAAAAGGCTGATACCTGATTGGATATGGACTAATCCAGGAGTGTTTCCAGCTGAGTTTCCTTAGCCTTTAAAAGCCACCTCACTCTCCCTACGCCATTAACTACTATCATTTTATGACCTCCTGGGATCTCCATTCTGTATGGGCTTTCAGCTGCAGGGTGAAATTTGGGGTAGAGTTATTAGCTTTCAGTCACTGTCAGATTACTCGAATCTCAAAGGTAGACACTGCTACATTTAGGGGAAGAAGACTTTTCTCCTATGCAAATTAGGGCTACAATAAGATTGAGATGACTTCACTTCTATTTCTGGGGAAAGGAAATAGGAAGTAAAACTTTTTTCCATAGGACCCACTAGTATCATTTTTTTTCTTTTTTTAAGATGGAGTCTCACTCTGTTGCCCAGGCTGGAGTGCAGTGGCATGATCTTGGCTAACCACAACCTCCACCTCCTGGGTTCAAGCAATTCTCCTGCTTCAGCCTCCCGAGTAGCTGGGACTACAGGTGTGCACCACCACGCCCAGCTAATTTTTTGTATTTTTAGTAGACACAGGGTTTCACTATGTTGGCCAGGCTGGTCTTGAGCTCCTGACCTTGTGATCTGCCCTCCTCGACCTTCCAAAGTCTGGGATTACAGGCATGAACTACCATGCCCAGCCCCTCATTTTAACATTTAAGGTTCATGCATATTTGTTTTCAATATAAGATTGGATATAATCAATCTTATATATTATGTAATATATTACATAATACATCAATATAAACCTTATATTATTGGGATCTGCCTAATCTTATATAAAATCTTGTATAGGTTTAGGGTGATAAACACTTGGCAATCTGCTGGTAACTGGCAGACAAAAGTATTTAAAAGTAAAGTGAGCCGGGCGTAGTGGCTCACACCTGTAATCCCAACACTTTGGGAGGCCAAGGTGGGCGGATCATGAGGTCAGGAGTTTGAGACCAGCTTGGCCAACATGGTGAACCCTGACTCTACTAAAAATACAAAAATTAGCCACGCGTGATGGCGCACGGCTGTAATCCCAGCTACTCAGCAGGCTGAGGCCTGAGAATAGCAGAGGTTGCAGTGAGCTGCGACTGTGCCACTGCACTCCAGCCTGGACAACAAGAGTGAAATTCTATCTCAAAAAAAAAAAAGTGTATTTTTAATCTTTCATCCTAACTGAAATAGGTGAAGACAATCTTATAGCAAAAGATGGAGAAGTGGCTGAGTGCAGTGGCTCACAGCTGTAATCCCAGCACTTTGGGAGGCCGAGGTGAGCAGATCACTAGAGGTCAGGAGTTAGAGACCAGCCTGGCCAACATAGCAAAACCCTGTCTCTCCTAAAAATACAAAAGTCAGCCAGGTGTGGTGGCACACACCTGTAATCCAAGCTACTCGGGAGGCTGAGGCAGGAGAATCACTTGAACCCAAGAGGCAGAGGTTGCAGGCAGAGGTTGGAACAAACTGAGATCACACTACTGCACTCCAGCCTCGGTGACAGAGCGAAACTCCATCTCCCAAAAAAAAAAAAAAAAAAAAAAAAAAAGGTGAAGAAGTTAGGGATAAAATGTCAGCATAGGATCTGGTTGTGTCTCCCTTCTCAATTTTACCCAAAAGGGGTTTCAAAAGACTCAGGCTGACAGATTTCAGAGCACTCCTTGCCCACCTGGAGGGACAGTCTATCCCTTCTAGTTAATTCCTGGAGTGCAACGCTAACCATCAGGAGAGCACTTCCTCCATCTCTGGACATAGACTAATTGTTAATCCACACACAATTTCAAGGCCGTTAACCAACAGAGGATTTCTTTGTACACACTCCTCAAAAACTGCCTCCAAGAAATGGGAATGTGAAAGGAGAAAGCTGTATTATTAGCAGAGACAGGGTTTCACCATGTTTGCCAGGCTGGTCTCAAACTCTTGACCTCAGGTGATCTGCCCACTTCTGCCTCTCAAAGTGCCAAGGTTACAGACGCATGAGTCACTGCGCCTGGCCGTAATTTGTAACTTTTATAATTAAGTACATATTAAGAAAGTAATAACATCTCTTAAATATAAGTAACTCAACTCAAATACATGAAAACGATCTGATTAAAAGCGAACAGAGGACCTGAAAGATTTCTCAAAAGACTTACGAATGGCCAACTGGTATGTGAAAAAAATACTCAACATCACTAATCATCAGCAAAGTGTAATTAAAATGAAAATGAGGCCGGGCATGGTGGCTCACGCCTGTAATCCCAGCACTTTGGGAGGAAGTGGAAAAAAGTTTTAGCATGCAAAAAAAGTTTTACTTCCTATTTCCTTGTCCCCAGCAGATCACTTGAGGTCAGTTCCTCATGCTCCTCTGTGGCAGTTTCTCAGTCTTTTATTATTTTTGATGACCTTGATAATCTATTTTGAGGAGTTCTGGGCAGGTATTGTGTCCGGAATTGGTGGGTTCTTGGTCTCACTAACTTCAAGAATGGAGCCGCAGACCCTTGAAGTGAGTGTTACAGTTCTTAAAGATGGTGTGTCCAAAGTTTGTTCCTTCAGGCGTTCAGATGTATCTGGAGCTTCTTCCTTCTGGGGGGTTCGTGGTCTCGTTGTCAGGAGTGAAGCCGCAGACCTTCGTGGTGAGTGTTAGGGCTCTTAAAGACAGCGCATTGGGAGTTGTTGGTTCTTCCCGGTGGGTTCGCGGTCTTACCGGTTTCAGGAATGAAGCTACAGATCTTCGCAGTGAGTGTTACAGATCATAAAAGCAGCGTAAGACCTGAAGAGTGAGCAGCAGCAAGATTGACAGCAGAGGACAAAACACAAAGCCCCACACTGTAGAGGGCAACCCAATCAGATTGACCCTAGCTAGCTCCGGCAGGCTGCTTTTATTCTCTTATCTGGCCCCACCCACATCCTACTGATTGGTCCATTTTACAGAGAACTGATTGGTCTGTTTTGACAAAGTGCTGATTGGTGCATTTACAATCCTTGAGTTAGACACAGAGTACTGACTGGTGTATTTACAAACCCTGAGCTAGACACAGAGTGATGATTGGTGCATTTACAATCCTTGAGCTAGACACAGAGTCACAGAGTGGTAGTCCTCCAAGTCTCCACTAGGTTAGCTAGATACAGAGTGCTGATTGGTGCACAGACAATCCTCCAGCTAGATATAAAAGTTCTCCAAGTCCCCATCCGGTTCAGGAGCCCAGCTGGCTTCACCCAGTGGGTCCCGCACCAGGGTTGTAGGCGGAGCTGCCCGCCAGTGCCTAGCGGCACCTGCACTCTTTAGCCCTTGGGCTGTCGATGGGACTGGGCCCACGGAGCAGGGGTGGCGCCCTTCGGGGAGGCTCAGGCCCGGGAGCTCACCGCCGGGGGAGGAGCTCAGACATGGCGGGCTGCAGGTCCCAATCCCTGCCCGGTGGGGAGGCAGCTAAGGCCCGGCGAGAATTTGAGTGCGGCGCCGGCGGGCGGCACTGCTGGAGGACCCGGCGCAACCCCCGCAGCTGCTGGCTCGGGTGCTAAGTGTGGTGCCCGCCGGCCGTTCCGTGTGTGGGGCCGCGGAGCCCGCGCCCGCCCCGGGGGAACTCACACTGGCCCGTGAGCGCCGCGCACAGCCCCGGTTCCCGCCTGCGCCTCTCCCTCCACACCTCCCTGCAAGCAGAGGGAGGCGGCTCCGGCCTCAGCCAGCCCAGAGAGGGGCTCCCAGGGTGCCATGGCGGGCTGAAGGGCTCCTCAAGCGCCGCCAGAGTGGACGCTGAGGCCGAGAAGGCGCTGAGAGTGAGGGCTGCTAGCACATTGTTACCTCTCAGTATGTTGTAAGACACCCCTCTATTGGAAGTTGTTTGATGTTATTCTTACATATATACTGGGGATATGGATTTTTGGGAGGAAGGTCACAGAGGCAAATCACCATTTTTATCACATCATATGAAGAGTACATACCATCAACATGATTTCTGACTGTTGATATTGACATTGATCAACCGGCTGAAGTAGTGTTTGTCAAGTTTCTTCACTGTACAGTTACTTTCCTCTCTATGTTGTACTCATTGGAAGGAAGTCATGATACAGTCTTCCTTTAGGATAGAGTATTTACATAAATTATTTGAAATTCTGCACAGGACGTTCATAATGGAATTTTAAATGTGGAGGTCATAACTGTATCAGGCAAAGTTTATTATTAAATTTCATCAACTTTTTGCCGCAGGGAAAGAAAGAAAAGGATCAGAGGCCAGGCGAGGTGGCTCACACCTGTAATCCCAACATTTTGGGAGGCCGAGATGGGTAGACCACCTGAGGTCAGGAGTTCTAGACCAGCCTGGCCAACATGGTGAAACTCTGTCTTTACTAAAAATACAAAAAAAATTAGGCCGGGCACGGTGGCTCATGCCTGTAATCCCAGTACTTCCAGAGGCCGAGGCAGGCGGATCACGAGGTTAGGAGTTCAAGACCAGCATGACCAACATGGTGAAACCCTATCTCTACTAAAAATACAAAAATTAGCCAGGCATGGTGGTGGGCACCTATAATCCCAGCTAGTCAGGAGGCTGAGTTAGGAGAATTGCTGGAACCTGGGAGGCAGAGTTTGTAGTGAGCCATGATCATGCCACTGCAGTCCAGCCTGGGTGACAGAATGAGACTCTGTCTCAAAAACAAAAACAAAAAATTAGCTGGGCGTGGTGGCAGTCACCTGTAATCCCAGCAATTTGGGAGGCTGAGGCAGGAGAATCACGTGAATCAAGGAGGTGGAGGTTGCAGTGAGCTGAGATTGCACCACTGCACTCCAGCCTGGGCCACAGAGTGAGACTCATCTAGAGGGAGGGAGGGAGGAAGGAAAGGATCAAAACACCTCTCTCCCCTGTCTGAAGGAGTAGCTAGGAAATTTGCTGTAGGGGCTGCTAGGACCAGCCACTTTAATCAAATCGTGAGCAAATAATGCCTGCTTGGAGCTCAGGGATGCTTTGTCCATTGGTCTATTTGTGGAAGTTTCCTGCCTTTGGGCAGGGCATCAAAAACCATGTGGGTGAAATCTTAAAGGTGTTCTAACTCTAGCATTTCATAAGGAGTAAATGGCTTGGGTAACTTGGATTGTCTTTTGTCTCTTGAGGATCTGATCAAAGTGTGGGGTTATCCAAAATGAGGTATATCTTAATTTAATATTCCTTAAAAGACAGTGACAAAACAAAGGGACATTTTAGCCTGGTTTCTCCAACTGGGTTGAAGGAGAAAGAGACTGGGGGCCACTGAGTTACTCCAAGCATAAAGGGATAAGGGTCTGAGGGAGTGTGGTGGCCATGAAAATAAAAAGTGGTAACTTCATGTTAGAATATAGTGACTGATGAAATACGAGGGAAGGGAGGAAGAAACGGTATTTCTTTTCTGAAACTTTGTTAAATGGAAGAACATGATACATAGAATATAGGAACAGAAAGAGTGCTAGTAAATGTGAAGTTTAATAGCCCATATCTACTCAGAAATGTTTATCAGAACATTGGAAAGGAAGGATTGGCTCACACAAGCTAAGGGTATAGATTTTGGAGTTATCTATAAAAAGCAGAAGGAATTGGCCGGGCGCGGTGCTTCACGCCTGTAATCCCAGCACTTTGGGAGGCCGAGGCGGGCAGATCACCTGAGGTCCGGAGTTCGAGACCAGCCTGACCAACATGGAGAAACCCCGTCTCCACTAAAAATACAAAATTAGCCAGGTGTAGTGGCTCATGCCTGTAATCGCATCTACTCCGGAGGCTGAGGCAGGAGAATGGCTTGAACCCAGGAGGCGGAGGTTGCTGGGAGCCGAGATCGCTCCATTGCTCTCCAGCCTGGGCAACAAGAGTGAAACTCTGTCTCAAAAAACAAAAAACAACGACGACAACAAACAAACAAAAAAAAGCACAAGGAATTGGTGGAGTCCTCAAGAACAGAATACATGTAGAGAAGATGAGAAGGCAAGAGTGGATTTATGTGATGCTTAATGAAGAGCAGAGATGACTTCTACAGCAACTCAAAAACCAGAGAATGGTGGGATTAAGGATGAGTAGATTTTCTTGCCTGGAGGCTGAATACAAGCCTGTTTTTGTTTTCTTTTGCTTTGTGTTTTGAGACAGGGTCTTGCTCTGTGGCTCAGGCTGGAGGGCAATAACACAATCATGGCTTACAGCAGCCTCAACCTCCCAGACTCAAGCAATCCTCCTGCCTCAGCCTCCTAAGTAGCTAGGACGACAGGTGTGTGCCACCTTGCTAATTTTCAAACTTTTATTTATTTATTTTTTAAGAGACAGAGTCTCTCTACGTTGCCCAAGCTGGTCTTGAACTCCTGGGCTCAAGTGATCCTCCCGCCTTGGCCTCCCAAAGTGTTGGGATTACAGGCCAGAGCCACTGCACCAAACCCAAGCCTGGTTTTTAAAAATATATATATGAGCTGGGCACGGTGGCTCACGCCTGTAATCCCAGCACTTTAGGAGGCCGAGGCGGGTGGATCACAACGTCAGGAGATCAAGACCATCCTGGTTAACACAGTGAAACCCTGTCTCTACTAAAAATACAAAAAAATTAGCCAGGCATGGTGGTGGGCGCCTGTAGTCCCAGCTACTTGGGAGGCTGAGGCAGGAGAATAGCATGAACCCGGTAGGCGGAGCTTGCAGTGAGCCAAGATCGCACCACTGCACTCCGGCCTGGGCAACAGATCAAGACTCTGTCTCAAAACAAAATATATACATATACACACACATATATATTATATATATATATATCTTATATATATATATATATTTTATGTATATATAAAGCTCCTGGGCTCAAGTGATCCACTCAGCACTTTGGCCTCCCAAAGTGCTGGGATTATAAGCATGAGCCACCGCACCTGGCCCAAGCCTGATTTTAATGACTGATTCAGGTTTGAGGGGATAGAAAGGTGGCCAACTGATAGACACCCTAGAAGTGCATGATTGGCAGAGTTCACTGGCATTGAGAAGAAACTGGAAGCTTAAGCAGGAGTACCCTGTGGTGTTTAGGTACCACTGCTGTGCTTCCAGTTTAGTCACTACAAGGCTCCTATCAGAATTTTCTGTTGGAATTTAAATTGGGAAGGGGAAGGGAGAGGGCCAGGGACTGTGTGTATTTAATTCACTTCATGTGGTGCCAAGCATCCTGGCTAGATGAACACTTGACACTGTTTGATATGCTGATACAGCCGGGCTTGATAATTTATTAAGAGTAGCAGACAAATATATGTAGGGTATGTTTCTAGAAAAAAATGTTCTTAGGTCTCCTTTAATTTATTTAATGTTGAAACTAGACAGGTGTCTATGCTTGTCTTTTAAATAATGGAGTCTTGTTTGATTTTGTAAAAATAACTGCAATAATCTTTTAGGACTTAGATGCCTAAGTGTTTTGTCTTAAAACTCAAGTATTGTTAATCCTTATCCTAAACTCTTAATCTGTTCATTTTTGAAAACCAAAATCTTTAATGGCCTACAAGGCCCTTCTCAATTTACTCCCTCCTCTCAGCCTCCATCTCCATTACCTCTCTAACCTGGCCACCTACAACTCTCACCTTTACTCTTTTTTTTTTTTTGAGACAGTGTCTTGTTCTGTTGCTCAGGCTGAAGTGCAGTGGGTTAATCATAGCTCACTGAAGCCTCATAACCTTGGGCTTGAGTGATCCTCCTGCCTCAGTTTCCTACGTAGCTAGGACTACAGGTGCTCACCACCATGCCCAGCTAATTTTACCTTTATCCTCTTCTATCCAGCCCAATGGCCCACTTGCTGTTCTGTAAGGATCCCGGGCACACTCTCAACTCGGGGCCTTTGTATTTGCTATTCTTCTGCTCAGGTCTTCCTCCCAGCTCCCACTGTGGCTGTTTCACTTTTTGGGGGGTGTTTGTCCAAATATCATCTTTTCAGAAAGACTTTCTCTGACTGTACTATTTAAATGGTGACCTACCTATTGCTGGCATAGTCTATCCCCTTTCCCTCATTGATTTTTGCCTACATCACTTAACACCATCAAAAATACTAATACAGGCTGGATGCAGTGGCTCATACCTGTGATCCTCGCTCCTTCGGAAGCTGAGGCAAGAGGATTGCTTGAGCCCAGGACCTTAAGACCAGCCTGGGCAATGTAGCAAGATCCTGTCTCTACAAAAAAATTAAAAATCAGCCTGGGGCTGTGGCATGTGCCAGTAGTCCCAGTTACTCAGGAGGCCGAGTCAAGAGAATTACTTGTGCCTAGGAGGTCAAGGCTGCAGTGAGCTGTGACTGTGCCACTGCAGTCCAGCCTGGGCAACATAGCAAGACCCTGTCTCAAAAAAAAAAAAATAGGCTGATCCAATGGTGGTGGGTTATCACAGCTTATTAACATTAGCGTCACTAAAGTTGGTATACAACCCCCCACACTGTTAAATTTGACTGGCTTAAAAAAAAAATAGGCTGAGTGTGGTGGCTCATGCCTGTAATCCCAGCACTTTGGTAGGCTGAAGCAGGCAGATCGCTTCAGGTCAGGAGTTCAAGACCAGCCTGGCCAACATGGTGAAACCCCGTTGCTACTAAAAATACAAAAATTAGCAGGGTGTGGTGGTGCATACCTGTAGTCCCAGCTACTCGAGAGGCTGAGGCAAGAGAATCACTTAAACCTGGGAGGCAGAGGTTGCAGTGAGCCGAGATTATGCCACTGCACTTCAGCCTGGGCAGCAGAGTGAGACTCTGTCAAAAAAAAAAAAAAAGTATATATATATATACACACACACACACACACACACACAAATATATACATATATACACATATACACTAATACACTGTGTAATTTGCAGTTTGCTTATTTATTTTGTCTGTCTTCTCAATGCAATTATAAAAATGTAAGCTCCCTGAGGATGTGGATTTTTTGTTTGTTTTACTGCCTACAACAGTGTTTGGGACATAGTAGTCATTTGATAAAAAGTCATTGAATGAATAAATTTGATTCCATGTATTAGGGACAGACTTTTTCTTGTTACGTTTATAGGGAAGTTATTTTCTTTCTTTTTTTTTCTTTTTCTTTTTTTTTTTTTTTGAGATGGAGTTTCGTTCTTGTCACCCAGGCTGGAGAGCAATGGTGCAATCTCGGCTCACTGCAACCTCTGCCTCCTGGGTTCAAGCGATTCTCCTGCCTCAGCCTCCCGAGTAGCTGGGATTACAGGCATGCGCCACCACACCCACCTAATTTTGTATTTTTAGTAGAGACAGGGTTTCTCCATGTTGGTCAGGCTGGTCTCAAACTCCTGACCTCAGGTGATCTGCCTGCCTCGGCCTCTCAAAGTGCTGGGATTACGGATGTGAGCCACCACGCCCGGCCAGGAAGTTATTTTCTGTAGAGAAGCTTAAAGTATTTTAGGGTGATTCTACAGACACAAGAAACAGGGTTACACATGACTCTGATTAAATTCACTTTACCAGCCCTTATTGAGTTCCTACTCTGTACCAGGTTCTGCTCGTGCTAAGGCTTAGGCTACAGAGACAAGGACATGGCTTTGCCCATGTGAATTTCATTAGTACCTGGAAGGGGAGACTGATGGATGGACAGATGGGTTCACTGTCTTGTAGCTAATGTTGTGGTAGGTATATGCCTCGGTGCTAGGGTAGCATGGAGATGGGGCCCTGGGCCAGGCCAGACAGGGAAGGGGAAAAGGGATGAGAGGATCTAAGGGTTTTATGGAGTTGATAACATCTGAACTGAACTTTCAAGTTTGAATAGGTGTTAGCTAGAGAAAGCAGGTGGCAGCTGGAAAGGAGGGAATGTGGAGAACATTCCAGGTCGAAGGAAAAGTATGAGCAACGGCATGGAGATGTGATACCCAGGAAGTGTGGTGGAGGTGGGCGTTAACTCAGGACAAATTCTGTTAATCAGTTGGGCGTCATCAACCAGCAGGGAAGAGAAGGGTAGAAAGAACCAGCAACCTATGAGACGAATGCTGGTCTTCCTTCATGGACAAGGAATTCGACATGGAAGGTTTTGTATAAGAAGTGGTGTGGCATAGTAGTTTTAAGTGTGTGCATGCAAAAGCCAGTCTACCTGGTTCCAATCCCAGCTCACCACCCAACAATGTGGTTTTGGGTAAGGTTCTTCACCTCTCTGGGCCAAAGTGTCTTCGTGTAAAAAGTGTAGCTGATGATACCTAAGTCAGAAAGGTGATTTTGAGAATTAAATATCTTAATACTGCAAATCATTCAACCCAGTGATTGCAATGGAGTAAATGTTCATAAATCTTAGCTATAATCATTACTAGTAACTTGTCCAACTTTGCCACTGAGCTCATAAAGAGCTAGGATTTGAACCTGGGTCCATTTAACTTCTATGTCTTGCTCTCTGTGACACTCTGGCTCTCAGAATCATGTATATTTCTGATGCATAGACATGCTCCACTTTTAATAGCACTCGTATATTTCTTGCATATTTCCATCTTCTTTTTCTAAAAAATATTAGAGTTCTAGAAATTTGTATGTCCCACAGTAAGAAATAGATTTGAATTGCAGCACGGTATATGTTCTCATATAAACAAAACAAGTAAAATTTTCACAAAGCAGTAGTAGCACCTAATCCATGTGCCATATACTCTGATATGTCTATTCTATTTTTTAAAAATAATAGTAAATAACAAGTTGGGGGTGGTTTCATATCCATGAGTAGACTGAGACTCAAAATTTAAAGAATATTATCCTATAGGAATGTCTGATTTATGTTCTAATTCCCAGCCAATCTAGCAACCTTCTGTTTACTAACTCAGGAAGGGAGCAGCCTGGTTAGAAGACTCTAGTCCAGGATTTAAAATTCAAATGCCTTTAGGGGACAGGTGTAACACAAACGTTTGTAAGGCTATCAAGATGCAGAAAATGACGAAGGCTTGCCTTTCTGAAAGCTGGATTTTGGTTTTGTTCTGTTTTTTAAATTAAGCCCCTCTATCCTTGGAGAGAGACACATTGGTTTACAAACTGGTTTTATTCAGCAAGAACTAGTTTCTACCATCCTATCTAAAATAAGTATTGATATGGTTTGGATCTGTGTCCCTGCCCACATCTCATGTCAAATTGTAATCCCCAAAGTTGGAGGTGGGCCTGGTGGGAGATGACTGGATCATGAGGGGTGGGATTTTCCCTTTGGTGCAGTTCTTGTGATAGTGAGTGAATTATTGTGAGAACTGGTTATTTAAAAGTGTGTAGCACTTCCCCCTCACGCTCTTCCTCCTGCTCCAGCCATGTAAGATGTGCCTGCTTTCCCTTTGCCTTCCACCATGGTTGTAAGTTTCCTGAGGCCTCCCAAGCCATTTTTCCTGTACAGCCAGTGGAACCATGAGCCAATTAAACCTCCTTTCGTTATAAATTACCCAGTTTCAGATATTTCTTTATAGCAGTGCGAGAACTGACTGCTACAGTATAGAGATACAAGTATCTTCTCTCTCACCCTTTATTTCCTACTTCAGCCTCTTATTTATTTCCTTCTTTGCAGATAGAAACTTATAATTAATTTGTCTGTTTACTTTTGTTTTGTCTGTTTCTCCCAGTGAATATTGACTACACAAGGTACAGTCATGACTCTCCTATTCACCATTGTATCCTCAGTACCCACACTCAGTACACAGCACATATTAGATGCTTAATAAATATTTGTTGAATAGATGGTGGGATGGATGCATAGATAATGTAAGGATGGATGGATGGAAGGATGAATAGATGGAAAAGTGATAAAAATAAAGTTTCTGGGCTGGGCGTGGTGGCTTACGCCTGTAATTCCAGCACTTTGGGAAGCCAAGGCAGGCAGATCATGAGGTCAGGAGTTTGAGACAAGCCTGGCCAACGTGGTGAAACCTCATGTCTACTAAAAATACAAAAATTAGCCAGATATGGTGGCAGGTGCCTGTAATCTAGAACTCTAATAGCTTCTCAGGAGGCTGAGGCAGGAGAATTGCTTGAATCTGGGAGGCAGAGGTTGCAATGAGCTGAGATCGCACCACTGCACTCCAGCCTGGGTGACAGAGCAAGACTCATCTCAGGGGGAAAAAAAAGTTTCGGAACCTACAGAACTGAAGATCTGTGAAGACTGGTGATTCCACTATGTCACATCTACCCACTGAGACCTACCGTGAAACAGTTTAAACAATTTGTTTAAACAAATGTGAAAACATATCATAGCAGAGGTATATTGTATTAAACATCTATGTTTCTTATTGATATACAATATTAGCCTACAAACCTAAGAACACTTGTTATACGTAGGATGGGTATCATCTATCATTTGGAGGAGTTGTCTGCCTTCTCTTCCTTCTCTGTAGAGATTCAGATGTAAAATACAGCAATGCTAGTCACTATAACTACAGAAATCAAATTCCACAAGACAAAGTCACTTTTCACTGCATTGGAAAGTAACATTTGTGTTTGAGTAAAATACTGACATAATTAGACTCATTCCTGCTCCTGGAGTCTTTAGAGTTACCCACTGGTATTTGAAAACTATATTTGAGAGAATCAGATCTGTAATCACACATGATTTTCTCTCCCAAGTCTCATGATCCTATTCCTTGCGGCCAGTTGAAGAAGATTAATCAGACCATGATTCAGTGTGCGGTGAGTGCTCTTAAAGACATCACAAGTTTCTAATGTTGTCCCTAGCACAAGGCCCTTTTAATCTTTTAGGGGAATTCTCATTTTGGAAGACTAGATGAGAGGCAGGACACCTCCTGCTACCATGGAAGCTGGAGGGTGGTCTTGCTAAATCAGTCAATCAGATACTCACAGCAAGACTTGGCCTCTTGAAGTGCTGATGCAAGAGTGGAGGGAGGGGTATTTTTCAATAGGGTGGCAGCAGGCTGAGGGTCTACTGGGTGGTGAGCAGAGGTTCTAGTACCTGCAGCAACAACTCAGCCAGATTGTGACGGTGGTTTGACTTTATTCCTGCTGCTCAGCTCTTTTGTCTTTTTTTTTTCTTTCTTTCTTTCTGAGACAGAGTCTCACTCTGTCGCCCAGGCAGTAGGGCAGTGGCGCCATCTCAGGTCACTGCAACCTCCACCTCCTGAGTTCAAGCGATTCTCTTGCCTCAGCCTCCCAAGTAGCTGAGATTACAGGCATGCACCACCATGCCTGGCTTATTTTTATATTTTTAGTAGAAACAAGGTTTCACCATGTTGACCCAGTTGGTCTCGACCTCAGGTGATCCAACCACCTTGGCCTCCCAAAATACTGGGATTACAGGCCTGAGCCACCGTGCCCAGCCTCTTATGTCTATTTTCTGAGGCAGATTCTGTAGCCCTCCCATTGATTCTGTGCAATACAACATCCTCCTAGTACATTCCAGTCAAGAGTCAGTTTCAGCAGCAGACACTGTGATGGGCTCTCCACGGTTCCCTTCCAGTCTGAAGGACTTATTCTCTCACCTATTGAGTGGGCTGCTGGCAGGCAGCCCTCAGCTGTCAGCCCTCTTCAGCATGGCCTCAATGAAGAGGGTCTTTTTACCTAAGGTGACAACCCCCTCACTGGAGTAATCTGAATCCAGAGGCTGGTCAACATAGGTCATAAGTCCCCCCGTCCCAACTCAAGTGGGGTTGTTAGGTAACATGATACTCAGTTAATTTAAATTTCAGATACACAATGAAAAAGATATATGTATGTTGAAAGTATTATGTGGAGCACACATGTTAAAAATTATTCATTGTTGGCTGGGTGTGGTGGCTCATGCCTGTAATCCCAGCACTTTGGGAGGCCAAGGTGGGCGGATCATGAGGTCAGGAGATGGAGACCATCCTGGCTAACACAGTGAAACCCCATCTCTACTAAAAATACAAAAAGAAATTAGCCAGGCGTGGCGGCGGGCTCCTGTAGTCCCAGCTGCTTAGGAGGCTGAGGCAGGAGAATGGCGTGAACTCGGGAGGCAGAGCTTGCAGTGAGTCGAGATCGCGCCACTGCACTCCGGCCTGGAGGACAGAGTGAGACTCCGTCTCAAAAAAAAAAAATTATTCATTGTTTATCTGAAATTCAAATTTAACTGGACTTCCTGTGTTTTTATCTGCTAATTCTGGCAACGCTACACTCAGGGCAACTCTGGCCATGGCAGCCTTGAGCATCCATGGGGCTGGCTGAGGCCTACACTGAGACTTCATTGCAGCCCCTCTCCTCCTTCTGCCCACTCCTGCTTCCATCTCTGTTTTCTCTTTCTTAGGTGGTGATCCCAGGAGCACTTCCTAATGTACCTGCTGCAAGCTGTTCTCCATTTTATTTATTTTATTTATTTATTTTTGAGATGGCATCTCACTTTGTCACCCAGGCTGGAGTGCAGTGGTGCAGTCTGGATTCACTGCAACCTCCGCCTCCCAGGTTCAAGCAATTCTGCCTCAGCCTCCCGACTAGCTGGGATTACAGGCACCTGCCACCACACCTGGCTAATTTTTGTATTTTTAGTAGAGATAAGGGTCTCACTGTTTTGACCAGGCTGGTCCGGAACTTCTGACCTCAAGTGATCCGCCTGCCTCAGCCTCCCAAAGTGCTAGGATTACAGGCATGAGCCACCACACCCGGTCTGTTCTCCATTTTAGAGTCTGGTTCCCAAGCAATCCAACCTGTGACAGTTTCTCTTCCTCGCAAAGGGTGACCAACTGTCCTGGTATGCCCAGGACTGAGGGAGTTCTTAAGATGATCGCCCATCTTGCAACCAAGAATTCTAACAGATATCTCAATAGCTTGGGTGACCAAAAAGTGTCACTGTTTCTCACCCTTTGAGGTGTCTGTGATGTAAATAAAAATATATTTGGTCTTTGCCCTACTGCCTGGCACAGAGCTTTTAAAACTTTTGGCATTTCCTGAATGATGGGAATGTCTTTTGTTACCCATAACAAGCTCCTTTTTTTTTTTTTTTTTTTTTTTTTTTTGAGACAAAGTCTCACTCTCGTTCCCCAGGCTGGAGTGCGATGGCGCAATCTTGGCTCATTGCAACCTCCACCTCCCAGGTTCAAGCAATTCTCCTGCCTCCGCCCCCCGAGTAGCTGGGGTTGTGCTTGCCACTATGCCCAGCTAATTTTTGTATTTCACCATGTTGGCCAGGCTGGTCTAGAACTCCTGACCTCAGGTGATCCACCCGCCTTGGCCTCCCAAAGTGCTGGATTACAGGTGTGAGCCACCGCGCCTGGCCACAATCTCCTTTTGATAACACCTGAGTTTATGCTAACAAGGTAACTTAGGGTGGGGCCTCTAGATAGCATCAGGATGGGGGCTGGTCACCAGAAAGACCAAGTGTTGGGAGGGTTGTCATTTCTTTTTTTTTTTTTTTTTCTGAGACGGAGTCTCACTCTGTCACCCAGGCTGGAGTGCGGTGGTGTGATCTCTGCTCACTGCAATCTTTGCCTTCTAGGTTCAAGCGATTCTCCTGCCTCAGCCTCCTGAATAGCTGGGATTACAGGCACGCACCACTATGCCTGGCTAATATTTTGTATTTTTAGTAGAGACGGGGTTTCACCATGTTGGTCAGGCTGGTCTCGAACTCCTCACCTTGTGATCCACCCACCTCGGCCTCCCAAAGTGTTGGGATTACAGGCGTGAGCCATAGCGCCCGGCCAAGGGAGGGTTGTCATTTTCAACCCTACCCTCTGACCTCCTGGAAGGAGTAGAGGGACTGGAGATAGAGATCTACAAAAGTCCTGAATGAGATGTGATGAGCTTCCAGCTTGGTGAACACATTGAGGTGCAGGGAGGATGGTGTGCCTGGAAGGCCATGGGAGCTCTGCATACCCCTCACCTCCCCATCCCATGTCTTGCCCTGTGCAACCCTTCCATTGTCTGTTCCTGAGTCAGAGCCTTTACAATAAACCAGTAAATGTAAGTGCCTTCCTGAGTTCTGTGAGCCATTCTAGTAAACTGTCAAACCTGAGGATGGGGCCATGGGAGCCCCTAATTTGTAAGCTAGTTGGTTAGAAGTACAGGTGGCCCACCTGAGGTTGGGAGTTTGAGACCAGCCTGGCCAACATAGAGTGAAACCCTGTCTCTATTAAAAAATACCAAAAAATTAGCTGGGTGTGGTGGCACATGCCCATAGTCCCAGCTACTCAGTAGGCTGAGGCTTGAACCCAGGAGATGGAAGTTGCAGTGAGCCGAGATCGTGCCACTTAACTCCAGCCTGGGCAACAGAGGGAGACTCCGTCTCAAAAAAAAAAAAAAAAAAAAAAAAGACGTAAATACAGTTGGCCCAGACTTTTGATTTGGGCATCTGAAGTAGGGCAGTCTTGTGGGATTGAGCCCTTTACCTTCTGGGATCTGACACTAACTCCAGGTAGATAGTGTCAGAAT
This sequence comes from Papio anubis, assembly GCF_008728515.1. Taxonomy (NCBI): domain Eukaryota; kingdom Metazoa; phylum Chordata; class Mammalia; order Primates; family Cercopithecidae; genus Papio; species Papio anubis. The sequence goes on along the minus strand of NC_044983.1, from coordinate 98,345,266 downwards.
GGAATGGAATGGAATGGAATGGAATGGTGTGGAGTGGAGTGGAGTGGAGTGGAGTGGAATGGAGTGGAATGGAGTGGAATGGAATGGAATGGTTGGACACCAAGTTGGTGACAGCAGTGAATTGGAGAATTGCTTGGTGTGGAAAAACTCCACACATTTGGTATCAGAAGTGTTGTATGAGAAGGGCAAAAGAGTTTTTCTTTAGTGCCTAAGGCTCACTGTAGGCTAGCCACTCCATCGGCCTAGGCTTTTGCCATGTTATCTTTGTTCAGTGCTCCTCAGCCCTGCCAGGACCAAATCTTTGTCCTGAATCCCAGCCCTTTCTTCTGAGGCCCTAAGATCCTGCCTTCTCCCACATGAGGTCAAATCCTATGTTGTCTAGGACACTGAAGCTGTTACTTCCTGAGTTGGACAATTGTCTAGTGGTTAGACATCCCCTCTTTTAACTGTAGGATTGACTTATCCATCTCCCACCCCACTGCTATGACTTGTCTTCAACTATACGTGAGATTTCTGTTGATTAATAGCTCAGATGTCTTCTGTAGGGCCAGGCTCTCTCTTTCCAGAGTTGCCTTTTTCTCTTTCTCAATGGCCCATGTTTCTGAGGCCACGTGCCTGAGCTTCCCTAAGTTATGGCTGGAAGCCGATGAGAAGGTTGAAAAAAATATACAGACTCATGTTTCCAACAACATGAACTGAACACTTCCTATGTGCCACACATTGCACTAAGAGCTTCCTTCATTCATTTAAGAAATTGATTGCCAGCTGTGGGGCAGGTACTATGCCAATGGCATTAGGGATATATCAGTAAACAGGAAGATAAGGTATCTGCCCTGGGGAGCTTACTTTCTATTGTGGGATGTAATCAATAAGCCAGTGTTCCTGGTCCTGTTGGCCGGATCCTACACTGTTTCTCTGTGCCTCTCCCCCAGCTCCTGTGTGTGTTTCCTGTGATGACTGCACCTGCGACTTTGCAGAGACCTGTTCTTGGGAAGCTGGAGGAAGACGGAAGTGCATGGGAGTCTATCCCACTCTAAACCCTACCCCAGTGGCCCTTAGCCAATGACTGACTGCTACAGGAATAAGAACACAGTTTATTTGCGTCAAGTTGGGATAAACTCCAAGGCAGAATTTATACTGCAGAGCTCCCCTGTGGGATCAGGTCGAAGCTGAGACTCTGCCTCAAATCCCACCTACACTTTCCTCTTTCCCCACCCCTGTCCTGCTCCCCCACTCCCTTACTGGCTGCCACTTCTTGATAAATCACTTGCCCATGTATCCTCATCTCAGGATCCATTGCTAGAAAGCCTAACGTAAGACAGCAAGTCCGCAAATAGATAATGATAAGCTGCGATTCGTCTATGAGGAAAGGAGTGTTGTGATAGAGAACAATGGAGGAAGCTACATTAGACAGGAAAGGCAACCCAAGGAGGGAACATTTCAGCCAAGAAGGAGCCAGATACATGAAAAGCCAGGAGAAGAGTATTTCTGACAGAAGGAATGGAAAGGGCAAAGGTCTTGGGGCATGAAAGAAGCAGGCATTTGGGCTGGGCACAGTGGCTCATGCCTGTACTTCTAGCACTTTGGGAGGCCAAGGCGGGCGGATCACTTGAGTTCTGGAGTTCAAAATCAGCCTGGCCAAGATGGTGAAACCCCATCTCTACTAAAAATACAAAAATTAGCCAGGCATGATGGTGTGCGCCTGTAATCCCATATACTCGGGAGGCTGAGGAAGGAGAATTGCTTGAACCTGGGAGGCTGAGGTTGCAGTGAACCGAGATCACGTCACTGCCTCCAGCCTGAATGACAGAGTGAGACTCCATCTCAAAAAAAAAAAAGAACCAGGATTTAGGAACAGAGAAGCCCATACATCATCTAATTTATCCCTAAGAGCCCTTTAATCAACGTGGAAACTGAGGCTGGAGAAATGAAGTAACTGGTTCCAGATTACCACTGACACACAGTATTGGAGAATTGAAACCCTGATCAGAATACTGACCTTGGTGACTCTGGGCTGTCACAGCTGGCCACCAGAGTCTTATTTGCATGAGAGGCCCTCTGTCCCCAGGGAGGAAGATGGGGGAGGGTTCATAATAGATGTTGAGGTTTAAAGAAAAGGAGGAGATAAAAGAGGAGACTGATCAGGGGGCTCACATTGGAAGTTATTTTTAACTCTTATCGAAGGTTGGCTGAAAAATGCATCTAATAAAATTACCTTCTATTTGAGACAGAAAAGTGATGCCTCTTTGCAGCTGTGGGAGAAATGGTGGGTAGGAGGTGGTTGGGGTCACAGGTTCACATGGCCAGACTCCAGGGGACCCTTTCCCCCCAACCCCTCCTGCTTCAGCACTACCAGGCCCCTCCCCCAACCTCCATGTAGCCCTCACTCCAGCAGGACCATTATCTGCTGTTTCATGAGCACAGTAAGCTCTTTGAGGCCTTTGTCCAAGGCACAGGCTGTTCCCTCTACTGGGGGACAGGGAGCAGGGTTCCTTCCAACCCTTTACCTGCTGGCAACACCTCCTTCGCTTTTAGGACTTAGCTCTAAAATTAGCTTCGTTTTGAAGTCTTCCGCGCTCCCAGGCAGTATTAGTCACCTTTCTGTGTTTCCAAAATGTTCTGTTTAGACGTGTGTTATGGACTTCACTATCCCTGTTTTTCAGGTGGGGAAAATCTGAGCCTAGCAGCAACTGAACTTGGAGAAAAAGTTGTAGGGCTGGCAGTAAGCACTAGAAAATTCTGTATCATAAGAGCCAGATGGGGCAAGAGAGTTCCTGATGACCCCTGCAGACCCGACTTGGTGAGGACAGGGGATCCAGGAAAGATGGCAGTGAAGGCAGAAGAAGGGAAGGCCCATTTGAGAGGCTACGTGGGTCATTTAACTCTACTTCTGCAACTTTTGAGATTCACAAATTAAAATTAATTTTTTTTGTTGTGGTTTTTGAGATGGAGTTTTGCTCTTGTTGCCCAGCCTGGAGTGCAATGGCATGATCTCAGCTCACTACAGCCTCTGCCTCCTGGGTTCAAGCAGCCTCAGCCTCCCGAGTAGCTGGGACTACAGGCACGTGCCACTACGCCCAGCTAATTTTTTGTATTTTAGTAGAGACAGGGTTTCACCATGTTGCCCAGGATGGTCTCGAACTCCTGAACTCACGCAAACTGCCCACCTCAGCCTCCTGAAGTACTAGGATTACAGGTGTGAGCCATTGCGCCTGGCCTAAAATTATTCTTTGATGAGCCTTTTCTCTGGAACTACTAAGAGGGACTGTGGCTATGAATAACCGGCTCCATTTGTCTGCTTTACTTATGAAAATCCTCAGTGTGGCTCTCCACCAAAGTATCCTGAATTAGTCTTGTGTGTCTGCACATGACACTATGTGAACTAAACTAAAGAGAACTATTCCCTGCTTTATATCTGTCACTGGGTTCCTATTAAAGTTTGCATTAGTAGCAACTCCCATGTTTGTAGTACTTTACAATTCACAAGCTACCATATTGTTTCAGTTTAATTTTCACACTGTAGGGACCAGGGGAAAAATTCCCCTCTGCCCTCTAAAGGGTCACTAAAAGTCACTGACAAGAGGAAAATTAATAGGAGAAAAGGCATACAAATGTATTTGATCATAGTTGTATGTGACATGGGAGCCATCAGAATGAAGACCCAAAGATTCAGAAGACGCTGCCCATTTTTATGATCAGGTTGAAAGTATGGACAGCTGTGTAGAAATGTGATGGACAAAAAGGGATGATCTAATGCTCACAGACTGGGGAAACTGAGCCAGGCCTGTCTAGTTTCTTCTTGGCCTCTCTGTGCAGCATTCCTTCCTTCTGGGTATGGAGCAGGGCCCTCTCTGGAATGAGGATCTAATAACCTACAATTAAATAAGACAGGTCAGATAACTTCTTTAAGGCCAGTTTTTACACAAAAATGCCAGTGGGGGCTAGAGAGGTAGGGTTAGAGTAATATTTTTAGGTTTTATGGCACGCTTTGGTTTCTATGATCTCACTTGGAGATGAGAGCTTCTAGTTTTCTTTTCTTTCTTTCTTTCTTTCTTTCTTTCTTTCTTTCTTTCTTTCTTTCTTTCTTTCTTTCTTTCTTTCTCTCTCTCTTTCTTTCTTTCTCTTTCTTTCTCTCTTTCTTTCCTTCTCTTTTTCTTTTCTTTCTTTTCTCTTTCCCTTCGTTCCTTCCTTTCCTTCTTTTTTTTTGGACAAGTCTCAGTCTGTTGCCCAGGCTAGAGTGTAGAGGCACGATCTCGGCTCACTGCAACCTCTGCCTCCCTAGTTCAAGTGAGTCTTGTGCCCCAGCCTCCCAAGTAGCTGGGATTACAGGTGTGTGCCACAATGCCCAGATGATTTTTGTATTTTCAGTAGTGATGGGGTTTCACCATGTTGGCTAGGCTGCTTTCAAGCTCCTGACCTCAAGTGGCCCATCAGCCTTGGCCTCCCAAAGTGCATGCATGAGCCACCGTGCCTGGCCAAAGACTCTAGTTCCTGTGGCTAGCCTCATGGGAGAATGAGGTGCCAAGGACAGAACAGGATAAGGTCAGAGAAAAACTTTTGCTTCTGAGGCCTTCATTTTGGGGTATCTTTTTCTGAGATCTTACAACACAACATCAGAATAATGCTACTGTACACCCATGTGATAGATGAGGATACTGAGGCTCAGAGAGGTAAGGTGACTAGCTTGGCAGCTACCTACCCTGGCAGGAAGTAGCAGAGCGAGAACTTCACCTATGCTTCACCAATTTTAACTCCAGTACTTACCTAAGAACTTCCAACAGATGCTCCCCTGAGGTGAAGACTGGTTTCCAGAATTCCACTCTTCTACAAGCCTGAGAAAATTCTAATTGCTTGACCTTCAGAACTCAGGAAGACCTTTTTTGACTGTGGTTTGTGTCCTGGCCAAAAAAAGCATTATTACAGGAGCAGTTTGCAGCATGCCCTAACCAAACCAGGAAGAGCTCCATCACAGGTTGATAAATAACCCTGCTTCCATGAAGGAGAGATGATTCCAAAGAAAATAAACATACAGCAAATTGCTCCTTGTTGTAGGAAATTTTCAGTGTATGGGCATAAGAAGAAGCATTTCCTAAGGAAGGAAGAAAATGGTGTTGGGGGATAGGAATATAAAGTATTATGAAAAATAACTAATAAGAAATAGGGAAGGAGCAACATTCAGGATGGAATCATTTGCAAAAAGAAAAAGTAGAGTATGGTCCAAGGGAAAGACCATTCAATTCAGAAATAAATATTTATTTAACAATCCAAAAGTAAAAATGAAGAAATTCAAGGCTCTGAAATAAATTAATGTGCATTGAATCCCATGGGGTTGATTGTGCCATGGGAGACACCAATGACAAGAGAGGAAAGTAGTGGTCATTATACATTTATTAGTTCTTGCTATGTGCCAGGTGCTGTCCTGTGACTTTAAAGATACAATCCCGGCCAGGTGCGGTGGCTCACCCCTGTAATCCTAGCACTTTGGGAGGCCAAAGCAGGTGGATCATGAGATCAGGAATTCAAGACCAGCCTGGCCAATATGGTGAAACCCCATCTCTACTAAAAATACAAAAACTAGCCGGACATGGTGGTGCGTGCCTGTAATCTCAGCTACTCAGGAGGCTGAGGCGGGAGAATCACTTAAACCTGGGAGGTGGACGTTGCAGTGAGCTGAGATTGCACCACTGCACTCCAGCCTGGGCAACAAGAGCAAAACTCCGTCTCAAAAAAAAAAAAAAAAAGAAAAGAAAAGATATAATATATAATCCCATTAAATGTGCACAATGATCTTCTTAGCATTTTGCAAACTGCACAAATGAGAAGCTAGGGCAGGTCACTTAGCTAGTTGGCGATGAAGGTAGAATTTGAATCCAAGGCTCTTGAGCTGAAAATCTTCAACCCTATCTTTTATCACCTCCTGGAGAGTTGCCTGCTTCAATGACTTAAAGTTTACATGTTTAGTATTCAGATTAATGCTTAAATCCAATGAATTCTACAGTGATCCTAGCAAATGTATGTGGAGTTGAGGGGGGTGTATAGGAGGATTCTCTGGATAAGAAATGACAGAAACACAACTTAAACATTAGCTTAAACTTAAGCTAAAAGGGAATTTTTGGTTTTAATTTTTGAGATCGAGGTCTCACTATATTGCCCACGCTGGTCTCAAACTCCTGAGTTCAAGAGATCCTCCCACCTTGGCCTCCCATGTAGCTGGGATTACAGGTATGAACCATTGCACCCAGCTCAAAAGGGAGATTTTTGGCAGCAGGCTGAGGTGGCTTCCAGAATGAAGAGTGAATTTGACAGCTAAGCCTTGGGAGGTCAGGAAACAGAGAATCTCTGAGATTTCAGCTCCTGGAATCAGGAATTTGAAAGCTCTCAGGACCCTCCCACTTCTCACCCTATTTCTCTCCTTGGGTGGGCTTCTTCTTCTATTGCAGGAGGGCTCCTTCATGGGGTAAGGGATGGCCTCTGATAGCTCTGGACTTCTAGCCAAGCAAGCAACTTCATAGAGCAGGGGGAAAAAAAGCCCTCTTCTTTCCCAGTTTATTTTCCTCTTTTTCCCAAGTGAAACATTTTGAAGGGAAGAACCATGATTGGTCCAGCTTGGGTCATGTGCTCAACCATGGGCCAATCTCTGTGGTCCTGGGGGAGAGGTTCTATGATGTCACCCTCCCCACATACTAGGGTCACATGGGGTTTTGATGGAGCCTTTCCCAGAAGGGAGCTGCTGTTCTGAATAGTCAAAACTATAAGTGTCCATGAGAAACTGGACTACCAGCAAGAAAATTACAAACATCAGAAGAGATGCAAAAAGAGGTAAGATCAAACAGTGTGGTAGCAGAATAAAATGCTCAGTAGACTTTGGAAACACTGTATCATGAAAACAGGATTTAAGCATAGGGAAAGGAGATTTATTTAACAATGTAGGGGGCATAAAAAGCAATTTAAGAGATGAATTAGGATGCCGGTTCTGAAACCTCCAAATAGTTCTACTATGAAGGGAGATGCATTCTTGGAGAGTTGACTAATAACAGGGTTCGTGCTCCTAGTTTGTGCCTACTAAATATTAATTCATTTTGATGGCAGGTTTTATTAAGAATTATTGCTTAGAGCACTTACATATTTATAGCATATTTTAGCAGAATAATTTGCATATGTAAAGCTCTGCATAAATGTAAATGATAATAATGACAGTGTTGTTGGGCTTATATTGACTCTTTCATACATGCATTTGTTCATTCATCTCTTGTCTACCAACTGAGTGGATACTATATTCCAGGTACTCTCTTGGACACTCCTAGCTTCTGCCCTCAAGATGTGTCTTAGTTTGCTGTGGCTGATATAACGAAATACCATGGATTTGATGTTTTAAACAACAGACATTTACTTCTCACAGGCCTGGAGTCTGGGAAGTCTAAGATCCAGGTGCTGGCAGGATGAGATCATGGCAAATTCAGTGTCTGATCCTATCATGGGGATACCATGCTTGATATGGTTGGTCCTGTGTCCCCAACCAAATCTCATCTCGAATTGAAATCCCCACGTCAAGGGAGGGACCTGTAATCCCCACGTGTCAAGAAAGGGAAGTGATGGATAATGGGGGCAGTTTCCCTGATGCTGTTCTCATGACAGTGAGTGAGTTCTCGTGAGATCTGATGGTTTTATAAGGGGCTCCTCCCTTATAAAAGGGAGCTTGACGTGTAAGCTCTCTCTCCTGCTGCCTTGTGAAGAAGGTGCCTGCTTCTCCTTCTGCCATGATTGTAAGTTTCCCGATGCCTCCCCAGCCATGCAGAACTGTGAGTCAATTAAACCTCTTTCCTTTATAAATTACCCAGTCTCAGCCGGGGCAGTGGCTTACACCTGTAATCCCAGCACTCTGGGAGGTGGAGGCGGGCAAATCAACTTGAGGCCAGGAGTTTGAGACCAGCCTGGCCAACATGGTGAAACCCCATCTCTACTAAAAGTACAAAAAATTAGCCAGGCATGGTGCTGAACACCTGTAATCTCAACTACTCGGAAGGCTGAGGCATGAGAATTGCTTGAGCCTGGGAGGCAGAGGTTGGAGTGAGCCAAGATTGCACCACTGCACTCCAGCCTGGGCAATAGAGGGAAAACAAAATTTTATTTTATTTATTTATTAAAAATAAATAAAATAAATTATCCAGTCTCAGGTATTTCTTTATAGCAGAGTGAAAACGGGCTAATACAACCCTCACGAACTAATTACCTCCCAAAGGCCCCACCTCCAAATACCATCACACCAGAGATTAGGACTTCAACACATGAATTTTGGGAGGATACAAACATTCAGTCCATAGCAAGGTGCTTAGAGTACAGAGGGGGAGACACAACTACGAACAGATTATGTCTAGATAAGTCTATAGTGGACACTGTGGTGCACTGCCCAGATCATCACTTCAAGATGGAGACACTCTTCCTCCCTATGCAGACTTGCCCATTAAAGACTCACAAATGAGTCCATCCCCAGGAATTGCCCTTGGCTGAAGGGAGCTGTCTTTCCCAAGGTTAATGCCCCTTCCTGGGATTGGGGCAGTCTGCATCCAATGACTGGCCAAGACTGGCCATTGAGGGAGTACCAAGGCCAGTCTCCTTGTCTCAACCGGAGTAAACACTGAAAGGTTACCCAATCAGCTGAGGCCTCTGCTGCAATTGCACCACAGTTCAACTCTTCCTTTACCCAGTTCTGCTTCTCTCACTCCCTTATAGGTGTTGTTCCTGAGAACACGCTCCAAAAAAAAACCTATCTGCATATAAATCTCCATCTCTGAGTCCATTTTACAGGGAACCCCACCTAAGACAAGATGTAGCTTAGAAAATTATTATTAGGAAAAGCTGTCGTATTCACAGGTTGCCAGAGCCTACTTTCCAAATAGAAAACAGTAGTTACCTTGGAAGAAACCTTTGGAGAAGAATCACCAGGATGGCCTCTCTACATTGTATAAATACAGGGAAGAAGGCACTCATTGCCCTGGGTAAAGAGGGAACAGAGTATTTGTAGTGTGAGATAACCTGGCCCTCTCAATTGTCCCAGTGTACAGAGCTGGTCTGTTGGGAGAATGTAGATAATTCTGCGTACAGGACCAGAAGCTTCCTGGGAGGGGAGGAATGGAGACCTGGAACCCTCTCCCTTTTGAGGTTTATATAACTCCTCTATAAATGGGGCAGTCCCAGCTAAGGTCCCCTGGTGAGAAAAGAGAAAAAGGCTCCAGAGAGGAACTCACTAGAAGCAAAGGGGAAGTCCCTGGGAAGCCCCTCATGTCCCAGTCACCCTGGTGTGAAAGTGGGCTTTGGGGAAAAGAATGATCATAAGATTGTAAGTTAAAGAGCCAAAGAGGTAAAGATTTCTAACAAGACAACACTGGGATCACCTTCCCTCCAAGGACCTCTTGACCAGTGAGGAATATTAACTTGCACGACTCTCATCTCAGCAGCAGCCAAGCACATACTGGACTACAAAACCAACTTTTTTTTTTTTTTTGAGACAGAATCTCACTCTGTTGCCCAGGCTGGAGCGCAGTGGTGCAATCTCAGCACACTGCAAGCTCCGCCTCCCAGGTTCATGCCATTCTCCTGCCTCAGCCTCCTGAGTAGCTGGGACAACAGGCGCCCGCTACCACGCCCAGCTAATTTTTTTTGGTATATTTAGTAGAGACAGGGTTTCACCGTGTTAACCAGGATGGTCTCGATCTCCTGATCTCATGATCCGCCCACCTCAGCCTCCCAAAGTGCTGGGATTACAGGTGTGAGCCACCGCGGCCGGCCCAAAACCAACTTTTAATACCAGCACTGTAGAGTAGTAACAGAATCAACCACAATGGAAAATATGGGCCTACTGGAAACTGGTGAGAATTTCCAGTTCTATTTCTCTAATGTGAGCCACTAGAGTTTCCATAAATTGGTGAAGGGAGGCTGTTAACAATTTATCTAACACTCAAAAGGAATGTGATTTTATTGGTACTTTAATCTGGTGAAGGGGGTCATATGGTTACAAGTAATTCCAAAACAAAGTGAATAGTACATTAGGAAGAGGAATGGCTGGGCATGGTGGTTCATGCCTATAATCCTAGCAATTTGTGAGGCTGAGGGAGGTGAATTGCTTGAGGCTAGGACTTTAAGATCAGCCTAGGCAACATAGCAAGACTGTGTCTCTAAAAAATATTTTTAAAAAATTAGCCGGGTATAATGGTGCACACCTATGGTCCCAGCTATTCAGGAGGCTGAGGTGGGAGGATTGCTTGAGCCCAGGAGGAGGCTGCAATGAGCTGTGATTATGCCACTGCAGTCCAGCCTGAGCAACACAGTGAAACCTTTTCTCAAAAAAAAAAAAAGAAGAAGAGGAAGAGGTGTGACTACTGCCAAGGAGGAAATCTTCCCAGAGGATATGAACCAAGCTAAGTCCTGCAGGCTTAAGAGGAGTCCCCAGGGGGATGATGAGGTATGGCCATTCATCAGAAGGGCATCCTAGACTTTTCAGGACCAAAGCACAGAGGTGAGAAGAAACACCGTCCCCGGTAAATAATCTACATGGATCTAGAGCCCAGGAGGCACTGTAGGCAGGATGAGATCATGAAGGCCCTAGCAGCCATCATCAGACGTGTAAACTTGATTTCCATGACCCTGGAGACCGAGGCCTGAAGGATAAGTAAGGGAATGAAGAAGGCCCTGCTGGGATCGAGGTAAATCTGTCAAACTGAGTCTATTCCCAACTAAATAGACTTCTGCTATTTGTTGCCATGGAGGGGTGCAGACCCAGGGTTAGCAAATCTTCGAAATTGTCAAGAAAAGCTGGAATTCCCAATATTTATAAGACAGACCCAGATTTTTTAAGTTGGCAATTATTCCAAAAACCACTGAGGGGGCTAAACAAAACACCTTTAGTTGCAGTCAAGGGCCTCCAGCTCACCACTTCTGCTAGACTGAAGGGAGCTCTCAGGCACAGAAGTGGAAAGCTCAGATTTGCATATTAAAAGTCACTCTCAGGCAGTATGATTAGAGAACGTAAGAGACTAGAGATAGGCAGGCTGGTTAATTCAACAACAGACTTTTTGAGACCTCTGTGTGTGACAAGAGCTGGAGTCACAATAGTGAGGTTATGGAATCTCAAGTCTGGTGTGGTAGACCAACATAATGAACAGTCCCACAAATGTGTAATCACGCACTACGAGTGTACTCCAGGGAAGAAAAGAGGAAAGCCCAAATTGTGAGGAAATATGGAAAAGAACAGATTAAAGAGCTATTTTGGAAGTCTGGCAACAACTTAGATCGGGGAGAAAAGAAAGGGCATTTCAAGGTCTTACCCGGGTGAGTGGGTAGATGCTGTTGTGGAAAGAAGCAGAAAAAAGGGCATGGGAAATCCTGTCATTATTTAGAGTTACATAAACAGAGGAAAATGTGGTTTAAACAGATGATGCAAAGGAATGAGTGAAGTCCTACATTTTCATTTTTGTCATCTTATGGAGGCTTCCAAGCTGCCATATTTGCTTCTTTCTGGAGATAAACCCACCCTGCCCATCTTACAAGGCACTTGTATTAGTCAGGATTCTCCAGAGAATCAAAACCAATAGGATCTATGTTCATATCTACATCTATATTTATTTATTTGTTATAAGGAGTTGGCCCACATGATTATGAAGGTTGATGAGTCCCCAAATCTGTAGTCAGCAAGCTGGAGACCCAGGAGAACCAAAAGTGTGGTTTGAGTCTGAACGCTGGCAGGCTAGAGACGCAGGACAAGACAGCATTTCAGTTCCAGTCTGAAAACAAGAAAAAAAGCCAATGTCCCAGCCTGAAGACAGGCAGGAGGAGTTTTCTCTTGCTAGTGGGAGGGTCAGCCTTTTTGTTCTATTCAGACCTTTAGCTGATTGGATAACATCCATTTGTATTGGTGAGGGGGAGTCTGCTTTACTCCACCTACCAATTCAAATATGCATCTCAAGCCGGGCGTGGTGGCTCACTCCTGTAATCCCAGCACTTTGGGAGGCCTGAGGCAGGTGGATCGCTTGAACTCAGGAGTTCAACTCTAGCCTGGTCAACATGGTGAAACCCCGTCTCCACAAAAATACAAAAATTAGATGTGCGCCTATAATCCCAGCTACTCGGGAGGCTGAGGCAGGAGGATCACTTGAACCCAGCGGGCAAAGGTTGCAATGAGCCAAGATCACACCACTGCACTCCAGTCTGGGCAACAGAGCCAGACCTTGTCTCAAAACAAACAAACAAACAAACAAGAAAAGTTAATTTCCATCCAAAACACCCTCACATACACCCCCAGAATACTTGACCAAATGTCTGGGCCATCATCCTCTCTCTCACGGGCTACTGTCATGGTCTCCTAACTGGACATGATGCTGTCTGTGCTAGTGATTTATCTGTGATCTTCAAGATATCCTTCTATGCTCTTCTCTGTAACCCTGGGGTTGGGATGATGCAAACTAAATCTCTCCACCTCTCAGCTAGCTGGCTTCCTGTTCGGTTTTCCAATGTGAGGCATTAGGAGGAGATCAGAAAGCAGAAGGAAAGAAGGGACTTCTACCTTGTTTTCCATTTCCTGTTTTTAATTTTACTTCAGTAGCAGCACATAACTGGCACTAGCTCCAGTTTCTGAGTATTCTCAGTACCAACCTTGCTGTGTCTCCCCTCAACCCCCAGGTGCCAGCAGCAGCCATGCCACACCCCCTCACCTGCTGGGCTGCACTCCAGGGAGGTCTGAGCACCTGCAGAGCCATGCCCCTTTGGTGGAAGTACCAGCCAGACAGCAACCCCCTCATTAGAGATCTGAGCCAGGCAGAGCCGCCCTCAGAAATCCAAGCACCAGCCCCGTGGGGCCCCTCCTCCAAGCTCCTCAGTACAGGCAACTCCACCTGTTCCCTCCTGTTCCTCAGCCTTGGGAGCAAGAGCTGCTTCCTGCAGTTATTAATCCCTAGGTTACCTAGCCTCTCCCTTTTTTCTTTTACTCTTTCAGCCTTCTAATGCCTGTGAAGCCAATTCTTGGTATTTACTGAAATACCTACAGTGTTTTCTGTTTCTGACTGGCCAATGGCTGATAACTCTTTTAATCCATTTTCCATTTAGCAGACTTTTGAAATCAATTTTCCATTTACCAGTTATCTTTTGAAAATGTGGCTCACTCCCCAGCTATACTAGTCAAGGTGCTGGGTTTCAAACAACAACTTCTGGCTAAGGTTTAAACGGAGAAGGGATTTATTGAAAGCGACTAGGGAGCTCAGAGAATCAAGAGGAAGACTGGAGAACAAAGCACCAAGTAAGGCTGTCACAGCAAAGCTCCCAGCATGGCTTGCTATGCCACTGATACCATACTGCAGGAGACATATGGGCAGTCAGGTGTCAGTGGACATTGGTTGCCTTATGCTGGACTCTGCTGCCACAGCACACTCATTCCTGGGCGCTCCTGACCCCACCACAGCCACCCTATTAATTTCTAACTGACCTTACGTCTTGGAAGATGATCTCACGATTCACAGTCCCATGTAGGAGCATCTGATTGACATTCTAAGTGCCAGGGGACGGGGAGAGAAACCATCTTTTCTATTCAATTCTAAGTTGTGGCTTCAGTAGTGGAACTGATGCCTGATGTGCCATAAGTTTTGTGATTCCCAAAAATAAGAAGGGCTTTTCAATACCCAGGGTGATGATGATCCAGTATGTTGTCTAAAACCATCCAATAGCTTCCCCTCTCACTTACAGTAAAAGTCCCAGAAATGGCCTTGATGTCTGCTATGATCTGGCACCACCTAACTTTCTGACCTCATCTCAGGCCAATCTTCCATGCTCGTGTTTCTGTCACATGGGGTTTCTGTCTGTCCCTTGAGCATGCCATGCTCACTCTGACTCCAGGGAATCACTGTTCCCTCGTTCTGGAGGATCCTTCTTGCTTCCAAGCATCGCTCAGATACCTTCTCCTCAGTGAAACCTTCCTAAGGAAGCCTCTAGCACATTCCTCTTCTCTTTGTAGCACTTGTTTGCTGTGTTGATTTGTTTTTGTTTTCTTGTGTGTTGATTTGTTAATTAGCTGCCTCCCCTGCCTGGAATGTCAAGTCTGTGATATCTATTCATTGCTGCTGCGTCCCAGCACCTGAGTGGCTGGCTCTGGGCAGGTGCTTACTGTTTTTTGAATGAACAGACAGCTAAATGGCTCAATTCTGTTTATTAAAGAGTCCTACTTGATAAAAGAAAAGCAAAACAATGTTATAATGAACAATGGCAAATTAGATTCCATTTTTTAAATGGATGCTTTTTAAAATAATTAACTTTAGAACGCATCCATGACCTTTTTTTTGGAGGTTTCACTAAGGAGTTAGGGCTTTAAGGTGGACCCTAATGAGGCTGTTTTAATCTTCGGGAGAGACTATGGTTTCCTTCTCATGGCCACCAGCTAGCAGTCCTCCATTTTATAAATTAAAGCAGAAGGTAAGGTTTAGGTAAGGAAAGCCACAAAGCATACCACATTCATACTGAGTATGAGTTTAATTTTTTTTTTTTTTTTTTTTGGCTTTTTGTAGTTTGAGTTTTTTTGAGACCGAGTCCAGGCTGGAGTGGAGTGGGGTGATCTTGGCTCACTGCAGCCTCCACCTCCCAGATTCAAGCGATTCTCCTGCCTCAGCCTCCCATGTATCTGGGATTATGGGCACGCACCCCGACATCTGGCTAATTTCTTTTTATTTTTTACAAAAAATATACAAAAAAGGAGATGGTGTTTCACTGTGTTGGCCAGGCTGGTCTTAAACTCCTGACCTTAAGTGATCCACCCACCTCAGCTTCCCAAAGTGCTGGGATTACAGGCATGAGCCACCATGCCTAGCCTCATACTCATACTGAGTATGTAAGAGGCCATATAGCATAATTGTTGTTAGCATCAATTTGGGTGTTTGGAGGCAACAAGGTTGGTACTGAGAATACTCAGAAGCTGGAGCTAGGGCCAGTTATGTGCTACTACTGAAATGTTTTTTTTTTTTTTTTTTTAGAGATGGACTGTCACTCAGTCGCCCAGGCTAGAGTGCAGTGGTGTGATCTCTGCTCACTGTAACCTCCGCCTTGCAGGTTCAAGTGATTCTCCTGCCTCAGCCTTCTGAGTAGTTGGGATTACAGGCCTGCACCACCACACCCGGCTACTTTGTTTATTTTTTAGTAGAGACAGGGTTTCGCTGTGTTGGCTAGGCTGGTCTCAAACTCCTGACCTCAGGTGATCTGCCTGCCTTGGCCTCCCAAAAAGCTGGGATTACAGGCGTGAGCCACTGCACCTGGCCTGAAGTCTTATTAGCTGTATGTTTTTGGCTCTGACCTTGGGCAAGCCACATAACCTCTCTTTGCTTCAATTTCCCATTTGCAAAATGGGAATAATAACTGCATGTACACATAGGGCTGTTATGAGGACTGAATGAGTCAGTATATAGAAACCACAAGAAAAGTGTCTAGCATATAGTTACCTTTGATAAGTATAAGTAATATAAGCATAAGCCAGTCTTATGGTTTGGATCATATTTGTATGTTGATAAGAGCAACTTCAACAAGATAAAAGTTTATATATCTTTCAGGGGCCAGGTGCGGTGGCTCACGCCTGTAATCCCAGCACTTTGGAGGCAGAGGTGGGTAGATCACCTGAGGTCAGGAGTTAGAGACCAGCCTGGTCAACATGGTGAAACCCCGTCTCTATTAAAAATATAAAATTAGCAGGATGTGATGGTAAGTGCCTGTAATCCCAGCTACTTGGGAGGCTGAGGCAGGAGAATCACTTGAACCCAGGAGGCAGAGGTTGCAGTGAGCCAAGATCAAGCCATTGCACTCCACCCTGGGCAAAAAAGTGAAACTCTGTCTCAAAATAAAATAAAATAAAGTTTATATATCTTTCAAATAAAAGAAGTCAGAGCTAGGCAGCCCAGGGCTGGTATAGCAGCTCCTTGGTCACTGGGGGCAGAAGTGCCGTCTTCCTCCACCCCTCCACCACCATTGAATACATGCTTTATATCCTCAAAGTTCAGGATGGCTGCCAAAGCTCACATCTGCATTGTAAGCACCGGAAAGTAGGATGGGAGAAGGGCAAATAAGGACATACCTCTCGCCCACATCAATACCCTATAAGAAACCTTCCCACGGGGCCCTGGATAGTTCTTTCATTTGCATCTCTTTGGCTACAACTTAGTCACATGGCCACACATAGCTGCCAGGGCTACTGGAAAATGTATTTTCACTGGATGTGTACACTGCAAATAAAGCTGGAATTCCATTACGAAAGAAGAAAGGAAAAATGGATATGGGCCTTTTGCAGTTATTTAACGCCTCCAAATTTTAGTTTTTTCCTTTTAAAGTGGGAACAATAGTACATGCCTCATACAGCTGTCTGGAAGATTACATGAAGAAAGCTTAAAAACTGCTAGCACAGCCATGACACACACTAAGTAAATATTAGCTGTTATCACAAGAAGGAAAAAATGTATCTCTGCATGCTTTTAAAAATAAGATACACAAAACCAAACAGAACAAAAAGAAGAAAAAATATTCCCATACAAAATGCTGAGTAACTTCAGAGAGAAACCTACTCTATCTATGGGTTTCTTCCACCTTTTTGTTGCTTTGGCCTTCTTTATCTCAACTGACTCTCAGCTGACAAAGTTCCAGTTTTAAATATCATATCACCCCACTTTGCTGCTTACAAAGGGCCACTTTGCTGCTTACAAAGGTGGGCCACCTCAAACTCACTGTTCTGGATCTTTCCAGTCTCGCCCACCACCAACTGCTGTCCAACTGTGACCACTGTTCTCATCCAGTGGTTCATAAACCCGGCTGACCTTAAGACTCACTTACCCAAAGAGTTCTATAAAAATACAGACTCCAAGTTCCCACCCCAGGAATCAGCCCGAAACGTTCCCCTACAACCGCTTCAGCTGTGTCAAACTGGCTTGGAGTTTTCTTGGACTAAGTGACTCAGCAACTTGAATGTTTATAGAGTACAGACAAATATATCTTGTAACACAAACTAAGTGTTACCAGGAGCCAGGCACTGATCTAAAGCACTTTACATGGACTAACTCATTTAAGTTATATTATTCCCCTTTATATAGATTAGGAAACCAAGGTGCAGAGAGGATAAGCGACTTGCTCAAGGTCACATAGCAAATGGGGAACTGGGAGCTGAGATTTAAGCCTCAACCTGTACACTTCACCTGTACGCTCTACCACCCTCCAGTCTATATTAAACAGTTAAGGCACTCCAATACAAATTACAAAAAAAATTTAACAGACTTCCTCCTAGCATTTATTAAATAAATTGACAAATATTCTTATATCAATTGATATTATTCTTATGATTATTTGTTTTCCCAAGAACCTGTGGCACAGACAAGTCTGTTATAAAACTATTTCAGGCAGTCATCAAAGTGGTGTTAAAATTATATTTTTATGTGTGCATAGGTACACAATGATGCTCTTTATGTAAAGAAATATATCTGCACAAACATATATACACATACCTACTGTACATGCCTATAGACAGTCTCAGGGGAAACAGAGAAGTGTGACAGTTAATTCCAGGAGGTAACATTTTGGCAGATATTTCTTTCCCTCTTTAAATTTATTTGAAATAAACATTTGAATTTTGTGCCTTTTCCACTCCCAACACTGCTGGGCCCGCAGGTCTCTGTTGAGCAGCGGATGCGGGTCTCTGTTCCAGATGAGGTTTATTGTTAAAGTGGTTAAGAATAAGGCCTACTTTAAGAGACATCAAGTGAAATTTAGAAGACAACGAGAGGGTAAAACTGATTACTATGCTCAGAAACGCTTGGTGATACAGAATAAAAATAAATACAACACACCCAAATACAGGATGATAGTTTGTGTAACAGAGATATCATTTGTCAGATTACTTATGCCTGTATAGAAGGGGATGTGACAGTCCGCAGCATATGCACATGAACTGCCAAAATATGGTGTGAAGGTTGGCCTGACAAATGATGCTGCAGCGTATTGTACTAGCCTGCTGTTGGCCTGCAGGCTTCTCAATAGGTTTGGCATGGACAGGATCTATGAAGGCCAAGTGGAGGTGACTGGAGATGAATACAATGTGGAAAGCATTGATGGTCAGCCACGTGCCTTTACCTGCTATTTGGATGCAGGCCTTGCCAGAACTACCACTGGCAATAAAGTTTTTGGCACCCTGAAGGGAGCTGTGGATGGAGGCTTGTCTGTCCCTCACAGTACCAAATGATTCCCTGCTTATGATTCTGAAAGCAAGGAATTTAATGCAGAAATACACAGGAAGTACATCACGGGCCAGAGTGTTGCAGTACATGTGCTACTTAATGGAGGAAGATGCTTACAAGAAACAGTTCTCTCAATACATAAAGAACAGCGTAACTTCAGACATGATGGATGAGATGTATAAGAAAGGTCATGCTGCTATATGAAAGAATCCAGTCTATGAGAAGAAGCCCAAGAAAGAAGTTAAAAAGAAGAGGTGTGGCTAGGTGCGGTGGCTCACGCCTATAATCCCAGCACTTTGGGGAGCCTAGGTGGATGGATCACCTGAGGTCACGAGTTCGAGACCAGCCTGGCCAACATGCTGAAACCCCATCTCTACTAAAAAAATTAAAAATTAGCCAGGCATGGTGTCAGGCGCCTGTAATCCCAGCTACTCGGGAGGCTGAGGCAGGAGAGTTGCTTGAACCTGGGAGGTGGAGGTTGCAGTGAGCCAAGATCACGCCATTGCATTCCAGCCTGGGAACAAGAGCTAAACTCCATCTCAAAAAAACAAAACCAAAAAAAAAAAAAAAGAAGAGGTGGAACCATCCCAAAATGTCCCTTGCTTGGAAGAAAGATCGGGTAGCTCAAAAGAGGGCAAGCTTCCTCAGAGCTCAGGAGTGGACTGCTGAGAGCTAAATCAAACAACTTTCTGTGAGGATTTTTCAGATAAACATAATAAACTTATTGACAGCAAAAAATAAAAACAAAAACAACACCCCCAAATTTGAATTTTTTTAATAAAAAATTCCTAAGTTAAAAAAATAAGATGTTGTATGTATTTTGAAGCAAAAGCTTTGTGAAATAATAAATAATGCCTGTCTGTTTTCTTGGAGAGCCTTGCAAACCCTTCATTTAAAATTTCTCCACCCTGGCTAACATGGTGAAATCCCGTCTCTTCTAAAAATCAAAAAAAAAAAAAAAAAAAAAAATAGCTGGGCGTGGCGGCAGGCACCTGTAGTCTCAACTGCTCAGGAGGCTGAGGCAGGAGAATCGCTTGAACCCGGGAGGCAGAGGTTGCAGTGGGCCGAGATCGTGTCACTGCACCCCAGCCTGGGTGACAGAGTGAGACTCTGTCTCAAAAAAAAAAAAAAAAAAAAATTTCTCGGCCTGGGCAATACAGTGAGACCTTGTTTCTACAAAAATAAAAATAAAAAAATTAGTCAGGGGCCGGGCACGGTGGCTCATGCCTGTAATCCCAGCACTTTGGGAGGCCGAGGTGGGCAGATCACAAGATCGGGAGTTCGAGATCAGCCTGGCCAATATGGTGAAACTCCAACTCTACTAAAAATACAAAAAAAATTAACTGGACATGGTGATGTATTCCTGTAATTCCAGCTACTTGGGAGGCTGAGGCAGGAGAATTGCTTGAACCCGGGAGGCAGAGGTTGCAGTGAGCCAAGATCGTGCCACTGCACTTCAGCCTGGGCGACAGAGTGAGACTCTGTTTCCAAAAAAAAAAAAAAAAAAATTAGGCATGGTGGTGTGCACCTGTAGTCCCAGCTACTTGAGAGGCTGAGGTGGGAGTATTGCTTGAGTCATGAAGGCGGAGGTTGCAGTGAGCCAAGATCCTGCCACTGCACTCTAGCCTGGGGAACAGAGCGAGACCCTGTCTCGAAGTAACATTTCTCCTTCAAGATAGTTTAGAATGAAATTTGGTGGACATACGGGATTACCAGTGCGCTTGCATAGTGGTGAGGGCATAGGTTTTAGAGTGTAACAGATGTGGGTTTAAATTCTGGCTGTGAAGCTTCCTGGCTGAGCAACAGACTTCTGAACTGCCCAGGTCACTGAACTGCCCAGCCTCGCTCACACACTGTCTGTGTAAAGGTTCAAGGGCCTGGACATTTAGCAGGCTGAACATGTGTATCTCGGTATCTCGGTAACTGATACAAGGTAACCATATGGTTAGCAAGAGTCTGTCATCATCAGAACATAACTGTTTTTAAATGCCAATCACAAAACTGGCATTTTTGGATAATAATAAAAGTTATAAATAATAATTTACCATTGAAAGCTCAGCCTCCACTCTTTCAAAGACATTTGAGAAATGGAAAACGTCACCCTGACCTCAGGGATCCAGCTGAAGTTGGTTTAAGAAATTGTTTCTAGGCTGGGTGCAGTGGCTCATGCTTGTAATCCCAGCTCTTTGGGAGGCTGAGACGGGTGGATCACTTGAGGTCGGAAGTTCAAGACCAGCTTGGCCAACGTGGTGAAACCCTGTCTCTACTAAAAACACAAAAATTAACTGGGTGTGGTGGTGCACACCTGTAATCGCAGCTACTCAGGAGGCTGAGGCAGGAGAATCACTTGAACCTGGAAGGTGGAGTTGGCAGTGAGCCAAGATCATGCCACTGCACTCCAGCCTGGGCAACAGAATGAGACCCTGTCAAAAAGAAGGGAGGGAGGGAGGGAGGAAGGAAGGAAGGAAGGAAGGAAGGAAGGAAGGAAGGAAGGAAGGAAGGAAAAGAAGGAAAAAAAAGAACATTTCCAGTTTGACGCATATATGTTATTAGGAGAGGGCAAAAGTCTATCCTCTTCTGAACTTTGTTTTCCAAAACAGATTTATCTGCAGTCATACTTGGCCTTATCTCCCTGTGATGATTCATTTTGGATACAAACTTAACTGGGCCATAGGGCAACCAGATATTTGATCAAACATCATTCTGGGTGTGTTTGTATGTTTCTGGATGAAATCAACATTTGATAAAGCAAAGCAAAAATGCAGAGGAAAAAAAGGGGAAAAAAAGAAAATAGTCTTGGAATTGCTAGACCGAGTACAGCCAATTGTCCTCCCTAATGTGGGTTGGCCTCATCCAATCAATCAAAGGCCTACATGGAACTCCCTACGGCAAGTAAATGGGAACTCCTCCTGCGTAACTGTCTTCCAGCTAGGACGCTGGATTTTTTCCTGCCTTCGAACTCATTCTGAAACATCAACTCTTCTTAGGGTTCAAGCCTGCTAACCTTGAGACTGGAGCTACATCATCAGTTCTCCCGGGTCTCCAGCTTGCCAACTGCGACCTTAGAATTTGTCAGCCTCTATAACCACTTGAGCCAATTCCTTACAATAAATCTCTGTGTCTCTCCCTCTCTCCATAAACACACACACACACACACACACACACACACTCCTATATTTTTTCTGGGGAACCCTGACTAACGCACTCCCTTTCTGCTGTCTCTGGATGGGGCTGTCTCCATCCTACCCTCAGGCATTGCCACCCCCTGTGCCTGAATGGTGGCTCTTAAGGCCTTTTTCTCCTAATTCTGGTTCATCTGGCTTCCTCCCCAATTGCTGCTGAAACTGCTTTCTGAGAGGTCACCAGCGACTTTCTTACTGTCAAATCCAGGGCTCAGCCTTATCTTCCTGGACCTTGCTCTGTTAGACATCACTTCCCGCATGTCTCCAGGCACTATTCTTTGTGTCTATAAATGTGCTACAATTTCCAGTAGCCTTGAGTCACTCTCTAGCAATGACAGCATTTCTGGAATCCCAGCTTCTTATTGGTCAGGAGTTTGGTTTCTGGAACCTTGAGCTCTCAGTTCTGCCACTTCTACCTGCATGACCTTTGGCAAGTTGCTTAACCTTTCTGTGCCTCAGTTTCCTCATCTGTAAAACAAGGCTGTGGATAATGTCTACCTCTCAGGTTGTTGTGAGAAATTGATGCATTAGAGCCTCGTCATATAGAAGGTGGTTTGTAAATGTTAACTATTATCTGAGTGCAGTCTCACCTCCCTTTCACTCCTCAATATACCAGATCCTGTCTCAGGCCCTACCAGTCCTGAGAAACCACTTCATCAGGTCACCCACGACCTATTACTTGTCAGTATCTTCTGCCCTGTGTTTCTGCCCCTCTGTTGCACTTGATGTTCTCAATAACGTCCTCCTTCCCTCATTTACTGCCATTTCCTGCTGCACACATCACGTCCTAGTTAAACTGAATGAAAACACATACCCCTGGGGTGTTTGCTCACCTCCAAGCCTTTGCTCTTGCTGAAACTGTACCCCTCCTGTCACACAGAAGGCTCCTTCTCACTCTCACACAGGTAGTCCTTACCTCCAATATCCAACCCCGCTCATCCCCCTCACCCCACCTTCCCTAGTTAACTTCTACTTATCCTTTAAGCCTTTCCTCACGCCTTGCTTCCCCAGGAATCCCTTCCTATCCCACTCTCCCACCAAAGCTGGGTTAGGTGTCCCTTTCTGGTGCTCACATAGCACCCACGTACTTCCCACGCTGTACCGTATTTCTGTCTCTCCAAAACAACTGTAAGTGCCTTAAATTCAAAATCATTTCTTATTCTTTTTCGAGTTGCTAGCATTGACATGGTGCCAGACACATACTAGGGACTTAGTAAATGTTTATGGAATGAAGTGATCAATTAATAATATTAATACCTGTTTACTTCCATGGAGTCTTAGAAGGACCCAGGACAACTAGACTTGCAGGGAGTTAGGGGATTAGAAACAAATCAGAAGGAAGGGGGAAAGAAAACCTGCATAAAATTTTGCAATGTGTAGTAAGGAAGCTGGAGACTGGTAGTGTTTGGCAGGAGTACCGGAGGGCTTGCCATGCAGAGAAACTCTCAAAACAGAGAAGCAGTGCCCATTGGAAGGCTGACTTCACATTCCTCTAAGCTGTGCTTCGGTTCTCTCACAAAATTGCTAGCTAAATAGAAGGCAGAGGAAACGTGAAGAAAATGTATATCCACTCTCCTTCTTGTGCTCTTCCAAAAAAAGCACAGTTAAATCCATATGGCTTGAAAAGATTCTTCCAAATGCATGTTAACTATGCATTTTTATGCTGGAAGAAATGAAAAAGAAAAAAATTTGTTTTTAAAAACTTGGGAGAAATACAGAACATTCTCTGTCGATTGATATAGATTCCCATGGGCATTATCAGGTTATTATCTCCTTGTGAACAACTCCCTTGCAAGCCAACCATTACAGCATCAAGCACAGAACCCAAAGAATGTCTGGGTCTTTAGTACCTTTGTTATCATTGCTTTTGTATTTGACATTAGTTGTCATTGAGAGAGATTTACCATCCACCATTCCTAGAACCAATCATCACCTAACAGGTAAGAAGCATTGAGCATTAGTACTCACAAGTTTTAAAAAATTAAAATCTTCACCTTTTTTTAAAACAGATAATACATTCACATGGTTCAAATTTCAAGAGCTACAAAAGAGTGTACAATAAAAACTTTTCCTCTACTCTGTCCTTTCAGAGGTCTTCTGGTTATACAAAAAGACACATGGTCAGGTGCAGTGGCTCACACCTGTAATCCCAGCACTTTGGGAGGCCAAGGTGGGCAGATCACCAGAGGTCAGGAGCTCTAGTCCAGCCTGGTCAACGTATTGAAACCCCGTCTCTACTAAAAAATACAAAAATTTGCTGGGCGTGGTGGCGGGCGCCTGTAATCCCAGCTACTTGGGAGGCTGAGGCAGAATTGCTGGAATCCGGGAGGTGGAGGTTGCAGTGAGCCGAGATTGCACCATTGCACTCCAGGCTGGGGGACAAGAGCAAGACTCTGTCTCAAAAAAAAAGAAAAAAGAAAAAAGAAAAAAGAAAAAAAGACACATGCATACAGGTATACATTTTTTCCCAAAACCTGCTTTCTGTTATATCCTGCTTACATACAATCCTGCACCTTGCATTTTTCATGTAACAATCAATTTGGGAAAGTGTTTCACATCAGTATATAAAGGAAGTTTTTCATTTTATTTGCTGCATTGTATAAATAGACTATGATGTATTTAACCCTTCCCTACTCATGGACATTTAGGTCGCTTCCAATATTTTGTTAAGCAAACAGTGCTGAAATAAATAACCTGTACCTACATTACTTTGCATATGTGCCAGGATATCTGTGGCATAAATTCCTAGAAATGGATTGGCTGGGCCAAAGGGCATGTTCATTTGTAATTTTCTTAGCGGTTGCCAAAGTTCTGTCCGTGGAGGTTGTCGTACCAATTTACCCTCCCACCAGCTTCCCTGTGTTCCACCAACAGTGTCAGCCAACTTCTAGGCTCTGCCAATTTGGAAGATGAAGAACGACATTTTGATACACTTCTAGCTTGTGTTTCTCTTATTATTGTGTATGGCTGTGCCTTCCCCACCCCCTGCCCCCTGAGACAAGGTCTGGCTCTATCACCCAGGCTGGAGTGTAGTAGCATGATCTTGGCTCACCGTAACCCCCACCTCCCACGCCCAAGCCATCCTCTCACCTCACCTCAGCCTTCCAAGTAGCTGGGACTACAGGTGCATACCACCATGCCTGGCTAATTTTTGTGCTTTTTGTAGAGATGGGGTTTCACTGTCTCACCCAGCTGGTCTCAAACTTCTGAACTCAAGCAATTCACCTGCCTCCATGGTCTCAAAAAAGGCTAGGATCATAGGCGTCAGCCACCACACCCAGCCTTTTTTACATTTTTTGTTTTTTTGAGCCCTCAGTGCTAGTCACCCTTCTCTCTCTCTCTCATTATAAAATAGTAACAATAATAGCTCACACTTAGGCAGTGGCTTGCCATTGCCAGATACGTTGTAGGTGTCTCATTTAGCCTGTCAACGGTCCTGTGTTGTAGGTACTGTTCTCACCCCTGGTGTACAAATGAGGACATTGAGACTTACGGTGTTTAAGTGACTTGCCCAAGGTTTCACAGCAATAAGTGGCAGAGCCAGGGCTTAAACCCAGGCTTCTATGACCATAAAGACAATTTTCTTAAAAATTAGGCAACTTTGGCCAGGCGCAATGGCTCACTCCTGTAATCCCAGCATTTTGGGAGGCTGAGGTGGGTGGATCACTTGAGACCAGGAGTTCAAGACCAGCCTGGACAATATGGTGAAACCTTGTCTCTACTAGAAATACAAAAATTAGCCAGGCATGGTGGCGAGTGCCTGTAATCCCAGCTACTCTGGAGGCTGAGGCAGGAGAATTATTTGAACCTGGGAGGCAGAGGTTGTAGTGAACTGAGATTGCACCACTGCCCTCCAGCTTGGGTGACAGAGTAAAATTCTGTCTCAAAAAAAAAAAAAAAAAAAGGCAACTTTGTCTACTGCTCAGCAACAACAAAAATAGAGGCCCTCAGGTATCATTCACTGATTATCTCCCTAAAGTTCTAAGAAAGTAGCCCACTAATGTCCTTTTGCACTCCTGCCATCTTTTCAGTGTAATGTCTTCTCACGTTCCTGCCTCCTTTCGAGATGGCTTGTGCTGTAAGGGGACTACACTAACATGTGGACCCAGGCCTCTGAGATGAGACTGATGCTGGCTGGAGGCTTCCAGAAATGCAGCCACATGAGAGGAGTGAGTAACCATTTGAACAAACACTAGTTCATGAATTATTATTTCTTTCTTTTTTTTTTTTTTTTTTTTTGAGACAAAGTCTCGCTCTGTTGCCTAGGCTGGAGTGCAATGGCATAATCTCGGCTCACTGCAACCTCTGCCTCCTGGGTTCAAGCAATTCTCACGTCTCAGCCTCCTGAGTAGCTGGGATTACAGGCACGCTCCACCACGCCTGGCTAATTTTTTTGTATTTGTGTTAGAGTTGGGGTTTTGCCATGTTGTCCAGGCTGGTCTCAAACTCCTGAACTCGGGCAATCCACCCTCCTCGGCCTCTGAAAGTGCTAGGATTACAGGCATGAGCCACTGTGTCCAGACTGAATAATTATTTCTTAATAGCAACTTCAGGCCTACAAGTAAGGAAGAAGTGAAGTTCATTCATTCAACAAATATTTAGGGAGCTAGGCACTGTTCAGGCATTTGGAAACAGCAATGAACAAGATAAACCAGGTCTCATAAAATGTACATTAATGGCCAGGCATGGTGGCTAACGCTCATGATCACAGCACTTTAGGAGGCCAACATGAGCAGATTGCTTGAGGCCAGGAGCTCGAGACCAGCCTGGGCAACATGGCAAAACCCCGTCTCTACCAAAAAAAGTTACAAATATTAGCCAGGCATGGCAGTGTGCACCTGTGGTCCCAGCTACTCAGGAGGGTAAGGTGGGAGGATCACCTGAGCCCAGAGAAGCTGAGGCTGCTATGAGCCATGATCACGCACTGCACTTCAGCCTGAGCGATGGAGTGAGATGCAGTCTCAAAAAAAGTAAAAAAACCACAAAGACTAAAAATGTTACATTAGATAATAAATAAGAAAATTTGTAAAAATTGATAGTAAGTGCTATACAGGTTAAAACTGCATATTTTGTAAAAAGGAGCTGCTTTGGATTTGTTCATTGGTATAAGGCCTCTCTAAAGGGGGTGCCAGTTACACTGAGCAGAAAATGACATGAGGGAACCAGCAACTGAAGTTCAAGGGAAGAACATTTTAGGCAGAGGGAACAGCCAGTGCAGAAGTCCCAAGTCAGCAACAAGCTGATGCACACTGTGGGAGAAAGCCCGTTGAGCTGCAGCCCAGACGAAGGGGGAGGGGAGGTTTTGGCAGAGGCTGGAGTAGTAGGTGTGGTCAGATCTCACCTCAGGACTCTGTGGGTCAGGAAAGAGAACTTGGATTGTGTTATGTCCAAGGGAGGCCATGGGAGATCTTAAACTGGGGGACAGAGGGTGTACGTGTGATACAATCTGATACTGTTTTTAAAAACCATCACTCTGGCTGTAGGGGGAGAGCAGATTCTAGTGGGTAAGTGAGTGAGTAAGGGGAGCAGTTGGAGGCTATTGCAGTGGCTTGGACTGGAGATTATGAAGGCATGAACAAGAGTAGTGCTTCTCAAACCTGAGCAGGCATGGGAATTCTCTGAAGAGTGCCATCTCCAGAGTTTCTGATTCTAGATGGAAATGACCTCAATATTTTGCATTGCTAACAAGTTATCTGGTGATGCTGATGTGGCTGGTCTGTAAACCCCGCTTTTAAGTAACATTGGACCAGAGTGGAGATGCAAGAAGTGGACTGATTTCAAACCATTTTGGAGGTAGAGTTGATAGGATTTACTGATAGATTGCATTTGCAGAGGAGAAGAATCAAGGTTGACCTTGAGTTTTTGGTTCAGCAACTGAGGGAACAAATGCCAGTATATACTGAGAGTGGAAAACCAGAAGGAGGTACAGATTGAGGGGGGAAAAATCAAGAGTTCTGTTTTGGGCATGTTAAATTTGAGATCCCTGTGAGACATTCAAATGGAAATGTCAGTCACGCAGTGGGGAGTGCTGGTATTGGAGCAGGAGGTCAGGACATCTCTGTGTAGAGATGAAATTTAAAGTGATGGACTAGACACAATGGCCTTCTAAGAGCATGTACCTGGGGAAGGAGCGTGGGACAGAGTCCTGGCATTTAACATCTAGAGGTCAGGAACAGGAGGGGAGACAGTGGACAGGAGGACAAACTGGAGAAGAATGTCACTAATGCTCAGAGGAGAAAGACTTTCAGGAAGATGGCCAGCAATGTATAATAACTGGAAGCAAGGTCAGTACAAGAGAGCCAGGGAGCAGAGGAGAGGATCCTCTGAAAAGGGGAAGAAAGAATGAGTAAGAAGGACTGAAGACCTTTTGAGAATCCACAAATCTTTGTAGCTGCAGCTGGATTCTTCATGCACTGTGATTAGCCATTAACTAAAAACAGAAAGAGGCCCCATGCTTTTCTTCTGGGACAGTGAAAGAGGTGGAAACCTCAGCTATCCCATCTCATTCTCCAGCCAGTCTCAAGTCCTGAGGTGGAGGCAGCATTCAAGGCGGGGACAAAACAGATTGAGTCCTGGGAAGTGGGAGAATGTAGGCAGGAGGCTGTCATGGGAATCAGAAATGACCCTGGGTGGCTTCTCGGACAGGCCTGCATCGTTCTGGAAACTTCTTCACTTTAGCCTCAAAGAAACAAGCATCCCTAGTCCCCATCCAAGAGCAATTCCTCACCCAGTGTTTGTAAGCCCTGGGCTGCCTGCCGCAGCAGAGCCGTGGCTCCACTGCCCGTCTCCTCCCTCTTCTGTATTTTTGATGGCTTCCTCTAGCCTGGCTCCTTCCCCTCAGACTACAATAATGCCACTCCAGCCTAAAATAAAGCTCTGTCCTCCACCCTTCCTTCCCTGTGCTACTGCTTTCATTGCTTTTTCCCCAAACTTCCTATGTCAATGCTTGTGCTTCCTCACTTTCTTTTTCATCCACAACCACTAGAATTTGGCTTCCATCCCTGCCACTGTCTCAACAGCCACAGCCCTCTCCTAATCATCAAGTGAAGGGCCTGCTCCTGTTGGCCTTCACCTCTGGCCATCTCTCTGCTGCATTTCACACACTGGCCACCCACTCCTTCTGGAAACTCTTGCCTCCTTCTCTCACGCCCTCACCATCCCACACAAAGGCTTTCCTCCCCAACCCCAGGGTCTGTGGTCCATGATTCCCCGTGTTCATCACCCTACTCTCTCCTGGTGATCTCATCCACACTCTTTCACAATCACCCAGTTATGAATTGGTGACTTCCAATTGCTCTGGTATTTTCAGGTGCCTATGTGACATTTGCATGTTCCACAGGCATTTTAAAGATGCTCAAAACAAAATCTGAACCCACAGTTTGCACTTAATAACTTTTATTTATTTGTTTATTTTTTGAGATGGGGTCTTGCTCTGTCACCCAGGCTACAGTGCAGTGGCGCGATCTCAGCTCACTGAAGCCTCCGCCTCCCAGATTCCAGCAATTCTCCTGCCTCAGCCTCCTGGGTAGCTGGAATTACAGGCATGCACCACCACGCCAGGCTAATTTTTGTATTTTTGGTAGAGACAGGGTTTCACCGTGTTGGTCAGGCTGGTCCCAAACTCCTGACCTCAGGCAATCCGCCTACCTTGGCCTCCCAAAGTGCTGGGATTATAGGCGTGAGCCACCGTGCCTGGCCAATACATGTATTTTAAGTATATGTTTGTCGAATGAATTATTTTCTCCTTGCCCACTCCTCCCTTTTACATAGTGAAGAAAAAGTAGTAAACAAGAAACAAAACACAAATACCTCCTTCCCCTTTTGGATCACCTCACACCATTTTCCCTCACCACATGTAATTGGTTGCTTGGTCTGATTGATTCCATCTCCAAAGTGTTCTGAATTTTTCCTCTCCTCTATTCTTCTTTCCATTCCTTTTCGGCTCTTCTCTCTCTGGCTGTCTAACATTGGAGACAGTCAAATGGTTCTTAAAACTGGCTATACATTGGAATCCCCTGGAAAATGTAAAAAAGCCTGATGCTGGGCCGGGCGCAGTGGCTCAGCACTTTGGGAGACTGAGACGGGCGGATCATGAGGTCAGGAGATCGAGACCATTCTGGCTAACATGGTGAAACCCCGTCTCTACTAAAAATACAAAAATTAGCCGGGCGCAGTGGTGGGCGCCTGTAGTCCCAGCTACTCGGGAGGCTGAGGCAGGAGAATGGCGTGAACCCGGGAGGCGGAGCTTGCAGTGAGGCGGAGCTTGCAGTGAGGCGGAGCTTGCAGTGAGTGGAGATCGCGCCACTGCACTCCAACCTGGGAGACAGAGAGAGGCTCTTAAAAAAAAAAAAAAAAGCCCGATGCTCTGCGTGACCCCGATCAACTGAATCGGAATATCTGAGAGTGAAGCTGGGTGCAACAGCGTTTCTAAGAATCACTACAGGTAATTATAATGTACAGTCAGATTTGAGAACCAGCCAGGTGCAGTGGCTTATACCTGTAATCCCAGCACTTTGGGAGGCCGAGGCAGGCAGATCACCTGAGGTCAGGAGTTCAAGACCAGCCTGGCAAACATGATGAAACCCCGTCTCTACTAAAAATACAAAAATTAGCTGGCCATGGTGGCGGGCGCCTGTAATCCCAGCTACTTGGGAGGCTGAGGCAGGAGAATCCCTTGAATCCAGGACGGGGAGGTTGCAGTGAGCTCAGATCACACCACTGCACTCCAGCCTGGGCAACAAGTGCAAAACTCCATCTCAAAAAAAAAAAAAAAATTGAGAACCAAAGATGGTATCCTTCTCCAATAACCAGTATTTCTCCCCCCAAAAATAAAAAATAAAACCTGATATTAGCACTCTCCTGCTTTAAAACTTCACATAAAGACGAATACATTAGCTTACCCCTGTAATCCCCACACTTTGGGAGGCCAATGAAGGCAGATCACCTGAGGTCAGGAGTTCAAGACCAGTCTGGCCAACACAGTGAAACCTTGTCTTTATGAAAAATACAAAAATTAGCTGGGTGTGGTAGTGGGTGCCTGTAATCCCAGCTACTCAGGAGGCTGAGGCAGGAGAATTGCTTGAGCCCTG
Source organism: Papio anubis (assembly GCF_008728515.1). Classification (NCBI taxonomy): domain Eukaryota; kingdom Metazoa; phylum Chordata; class Mammalia; order Primates; family Cercopithecidae; genus Papio; species Papio anubis. The sequence goes on along the minus strand of NC_044983.1, from coordinate 98,314,759 downwards.
GAGGTGGAGGTTGCAGTGAGTCAAGATCACACCACTGCACTCCAGCCTGGACAACAGAGCAAGACTCTGTCAAAAAGAAGAAAGAAAGAAAAGAAAAGAAAGAAAGAGAGAAAGGGAGGAAGGGAGGAAGAGAGGAAGAGAGGAAGAGAAGAAGGGAGGGAGGGAGGGAGGGAGGAAGGAAGGAAGGAAGGAAGGAAGGAGAAAGAAAGAGAGAAAGAAAGAGAAAGAAAGAAAACTTCAGATGAGAGTGCAGAGTTTTAGGACAGTGAAACTACTCTGTATGATACTATAATGATGGATATGTGTCATTATGGATTTGTCTAAACCCATAGAATATACAACACCAAGGACAAACCCTGAGGTAAACCATGGACTTGGGGTTATTGTGATGCATCAACATGGGTTCATCAATTGTAACAAGTGTACCACTCTGGTAAGGGATGTTGATATCATCAGGGAAGTTATACATGCATAGGGGTGAGGAATATAAGGTAAATCTCTGTATCTTCTTAATTTTGCTGTGAACCTAAATCTGCTCTAAAAAAATAAAGTTAAAAAAATTTTGAGAAGACACAGCAGGACTCTTATCTTGGACTCCAGTTTCAGGAGATAATGTGAATCTCCTTAAATTATATACAAAATATTGTATTGAGGAGAGGATTCATTCATTCTCAAAGGAGTCTGATTCAAAAAAGATAAGGAAATAGTACCAGAGAGTAGTTAATGGTCAACACTTACTGTGTGCCAGGCAGTGTACTAAGCACTTTATATATACTGGCTTATAAAGTGCTTATCAAAACTCACCCAGAAGGATGCGTATAGCCCCTATTTTACAGATGCTGATTAAGCAGCTCCCCCAGATGATGATTAAGCAGCTCCCCCAAGTCAGCAAGTTTTTGGAATTTGGATTCACACCTAACTAGATCTGCTCTTTACTGCCTCCGTGGTTTGCAGGACTAATTCAAGTCTTTTGGCACAGCAAACAAGGCTCTCCACCATCTGCTAATTGAATGCATCCTTCCTTACCCTCTCATTCTCTGAAGAAATCATGTAGTCCATGCTTCTGTCCCCCTTATATGCTGCACCCATTCCCTGGAATGTCCTCCCTTCACTTCCCTGCCAGGCAGAATCCTATTCACACTGCAAAGGTCAGCATGAACATCCTCTGCAGCTCTCTGAAACCTTCTCTCCTCTCCCTCATTTTCCCAGAAGACATTGATTATGGCACTTTCAGCATCTGATGATAGTGGTGTTCATGTCTCTCTCCTGACAGACAGAGTTGAGAGAAGCAGCTGTGTCTTGTTCATCTGTAGCTCTCCAACATCTTGCAGTGCCCACTGGCCCATAGGTGGGGCTCAATGGACATTTGTTGAAAATAATATAAGAGTGCATTCTACTTATCAGAGAGTACCTAGGTTCTAAACTGGGGAAAATAGACCTTTGTCTTATGAGAATGACGTTTAATATGTTCTTATGTTGCCAGGATATCCCTCTGATCTCATAGGGTCATTGTTAAGATTAGTTCAAATAATTATTTAAAAGCACTTTGCATTGTTAAACACTATGAAAAAGGCGGCTTGATTATTGACCAACTCTCTGCTCACATCCAGCAGCTTATGGACCATTATGCATGTCAGGAAATGCAGATTTAACAGCCACCAGCTACATGCCTTCAAAAAGTCTGTCATCACATTGGCATCTCCTGCTTGGAAACAAACAGTTCCCTCATTGCTGTGGCATTCTGCACAGCTGAAAGGGCCACACCAGGAAAGCCCAAATGAATAAATACTCACTTCAAACTGCTTTTGTAAAACATGTCTCCAGAGTCTCGAGAGGTACAAACAAAATTGCTCTTACAGAGGTGAGAGAAGACAGAGGTACCCGAGTGCAGTTGTACATACATGGATCATTATGAAACTTCCCAATTTTGATAGCATTCTGTTATGCCAACCCTAAAATACAATACGTGGGAACAAATTATATTAATTTGTCTTTTAATGAAAATCATCAAATTGTGGCAAAATCATGAGGTTTGATGTATCCTAATTTTAAATATTCTCATATTTTCTAAGTATTATTTTTTTAAAAAAAGAAATAAATGTTATTTTGTCTATTTAAGGTATACAGCATGATGTTATGAGATACATATAAACAGTAAAATGGTTACTATAGTGAGGCAAATTAACATATCCATCATCATACAGTTACCCCCCTTTTTGTGGCAAGAGCAGCTATAATCTATTCATTTAGCAAAAATCCCAAATGCCATACACTATTATTAACTCATGTTGCACATTAGATCTCCAGACTTGTTCATCCTACATGTCTGCTACTTGTATTCTTTGACCTACATCTCCCCTGTTCTCCCCTCTACCTGCCTCTGGTAACCACTGTTTTGCCCTCTTTCACTGTAGTTCGACTTTTTTCTTTAGAGTCCACATATAAGTGAGATCCTATAATATTTTTCTTTAGGTGTATGGCTAGTTTCACTTAGCATAATGTCCCCTAGATTCATCCATTTTGTGGCAAATGGCAGAATCTCCTTTTTTGAGGCTGAAAACATTTCGCTGTATAGATGTGCCACAGTTTCTTTATCCATTCATCCACTGATGGACACCTAGGTAGCTTCCATATCTTGGCTATTGTGAATAATGCCACAAAGAACATGAGAGTGCTGATATATCTTTACAAGGTGGTGTTCTATTTTATTTTATTTTATTTTATTTTATTTGAGACAGAGTTTCACTCTTGCTGCCCAGGCTGGAGTACAACGGCACCATCTCGGCTCACCACAACTTCTGCCTACCTCCCGGGTTCAAGCGATTCTCCTGCCTCAGCCTCCAGAGTAGCTGGGATTACAGGCATGCGCCACCATGCCCAGCTAATTTTGTGTTTTTAGTAGAGATGGGGTTTCTCAAGTTGGTCAGGCTGGTCTCTAACTCCCAACCTCAGGTGATCCGTCTGCCTCGGCCTCCCAAAGTGCTGGGATTATGGGTGTGAGCCACTGTGCTCAGCCTACAAGGTGGTGATTTCATTTCCTTTGGGTATAAACTCAGATTGCTGGATCCTACGGTGGTTCTATTTTTAATTTCTTTGGGAACCTCCATATTGTTTTCCATAATGGCTGCACCAACCTACATTCCCACCAGCACGTAAGGGTTACCTTGTCCCCACACCCTGGCCAACACTTATCTTTGGTCTTTTTGATAATAGCTCTCCATGGGTGTGAGGTGACATTTCATAGTGGTTTTGATGTTTTCTTTTTATATACCTGTTGGCCATTTTTATGTCTTCTTTGAAGAAATATCCATTCAGGTCCTTTGCCCATTTTTAAAGTTGGGTTATATGTTTTCTTGTTATTGAGTTGTATGAGTTCTTTGTAAGTTTTGGATACAACCACTTACCAGATACATGGTTTGCAAATATTTTTTTCCCAATCTGTAGGTTGCCTTTTCAATGTGGTGATTGTTTCCTTTGCTATGCAGAAGCTTTTTAGTTTGATGTAGTCCCACTTATTTTTACTTTTGTAGCCTGAGCTTTTGCAATGATATGCAAAAAAAAAAATCATTGCCAAGGCCAATGTCAAGGAGCTTTTCCCCTATGCTTTTTTCTAGGAGTTTTATTGTTTCTGGTCTTATGCTTAGGTCTTGTAGGCATTTTGGTTGATTTTTGCATGTGGTGTAAGATAAGAGTCTAATTTTATTCTTTTACCTGTGGAAATCAAGTTTTCTCAATACCATTTATTGCAGATACTGTACTTTTCCCAGGTGTCTTCTTGTTACTCTTGCCAAAAATTAGTTGATCATATAGGTTTGGGTTTATTTCTGGGCTTCTAAGTATTCTTAAAGGTTACCTGGCCAGGCACAGTGGCTCACACCTGTAATCCCAGCACTTTGGGAGGCCGAGGCAGGCAGATCACGAGGTCAGGAATTCAGGACCAGCCTGGCCAACGTGGTGAGACCCTGTCTTACTAAAAATACAAAAATTAGCCGGGTGTGGTAGCTCACTCCTGTAATCCCAGCTACTTGGGAGGCTGAGGCAGGAGAATTGCTTGAACCCAGGAGGCAGGGCTTGCAGTGAGCCGAGATCACACCACTGCACTCCAACCTGGGCAACAAGACAAGGCTGCGTCTAAAAAAAAAAAAAAAGAAAAAAAAAAAGTTTCTCTGGTTTGCCCCACTCGCTAGTGAAAGGTTAGAAAGTTCATTGGTGGGGAGTTATTTCCAAGCCCAATCCTATAATCCGATGCAGAAAAAAATTATAAAACTGATGATGGCCTCATATACCAAGCATCATAAAGTTTGAGGCATGAAAAGGAGGGAGAGGAGAATAAAGAGAAGAAAAAGAGAAAGACACACACAAAAATACTAAAAATTGAAAGTCTATGCGAAGAGGTTGAAAGGCAGTGGCTTAGGTCTGTAATCCTAGCGCTTTGGGAAGGGAAGCAGGAAGATCACTTGAGCCTAGGAGTTTGAGACCAGCCTGGGCAACATAATGAGAGACGCTGCCTCTACAAATCAATTTTTAAAAATTGACTTTTATTTTTTGACTACAGGTGGTGTACACCTGTAGTCCCAACTACTTGGGAGGCTGGGGTGGGAGGATACCTTGAGCCCAGCAGGTCAAGGCCGCAATGAGCCAAGATTGCACCATTGCACTCCAGCCTAGGTGACAGAGTAAAACCCTGTCTCAAGGCAAAAAAAGAAAAAAAAAAGGAAACATTACTTGATTCCCCATCAGTGTTGAACAACTTTCACAGTAAGAGTTATAATATTGTGGCAAGAGCAGCTATAATCTATCCATTTAGCAAAAATGCATGTGCATACATGTGTTCATGTACTCAAAGTAAACTATTAAAAGGAAGTCTCAAACTGCAGAGAAAGACCTTACCAACTGTGGACCTCATTTAATTCCTCTAAGACAACAGCATAATGAAGATTATGGTTAAGAGTTCTGGCTTTGAAGTCAAACTGTTGGGTTTGAATCCCAGTTCTACTTCTGACTGTGACAGAAATTCCTATTTGTTTTCCATTATCGATTCTCCCTTTGTTCCCTGAATTTTAGCTGTATGAGTCACCTTCCAGTCAGACTACATTTCCCAGGTTCTTTTGCAACTGGGTATGACCATGGGACCAAGTCTGGCCATTGAAATATTAGCCCAACTTCCAGGTTATGCGCTTAAAGGGGAAGGTTGTGTCTTCCACTTCCTCTCATTTCTCCCATTGGAATGCAGAGGTGGCACTGTTCCATCTTTGACAAGGTGGAATAGGGTATTCCCCAGAGAAGGCAGCGCAAGAAGAAAGAAGAAACCTGGGTCCCCAACAAGACTCAGCTGTCTTATCAGCCCTGGACTGCTCATGATGAGACTAACATGAGAGAGAAACTACTTCTATTTCGTCTAAGCCATTGTGACATTATGCCTTAGGAGTCAAATGGATTTCCTTAAAAGTAACAGTGATTGGGCCTGGTGCAATGGCCCACGCCTGTAATCCCAGTACTTTGGGAGGTCAAGGCAGGTGGATCATGAGGTCAAGAGATTGAGACCACGCTGGCCAGCATGGTGAAACCCCGTCTCCACTAAGAATACAAAAAATAGCTGGGTGTGGTGGTACATGCCTTTAGTCCCAGCTACTTGGGAGGCTGAGGCAGGAATATCACTTGAACCCGGGAGGCTAAAGTTGCAGTGAGCCGAGATCACGCCACTGCACTCCAGCCTGGTGACAGAATGAGACTCTGTCTCAAAAAAAAGAAAAAAAAAAAAAAACAGTGATTAAAAGTAAGTTACTTAACCTCTATGGGTCTCAGTTTTCTTTTCTTTTACTCACTAAAACCTGGACCTCCCAGGTCCAGGTGATCCTCTGCCTCAGTCTCCTGAGTACTAAGACTACAGGCACGCGCCACCATGCCTGGCTAATTTTTGTATTTTTTGTAGAGATGGGCTTTCGCCGTGTTGCTCAGGCTGGTCTTGAACTCCTGGGCTCAAGCAATCTTCCTGCCTGAGCCTCCAAAAGTGGTGGGATTACAGGCATGAGCCATCATATCCAACCTTATTTTATTTTTTGTAGAGATAGGGTCTTGCTTTGTTGCCCAGGCTAGTCTCAAATTCCTGTCAGCCCTCCTCCTTTATTTCAATCCACTTTACCCACCAAAAAGAGCTCAGCCTCCATCATGTGAGATGAAGAACCTATCTATGTCCCCAAGACCTCAGGGCTGAGGTGCTTCTGGTATCTGGTGTGCTGGCACTCCTCCCAAAGCCACCCATGTTTGCAAGAAGCAAAAGAAGCTTCTGGAAGAAAGCAGTGAGACTTAGAGTCTCTCCTTTTATTTCAAAGTTAATGTAATATCTCCGCTGTACTCAGGGGGTGCAGACTTGGGTGGCTTGGGCTGAGACCGGCTGGCAAGAAACAGGAGCAGTGCTTCTGAAGAGGCTCAAGGTTGAGGCCTGTCCTGGAGAGCCGACTCCAGGAGCAGCATGCAGCTGGTCCCTTGTGCCCAGCCATCTTCCCCCATGGCCGTACCTGGGAAAAGTGCCTGAATGTGATGGAAGAGTCGTCACTGAGAACGTAGACCCTCCTGGCTGTGGAGGAGTCACATCTAACCATGGCACAGGCACTCTGTCCTCAGCCTGAGGCTGGGCGCCTCAGTGATGCCTGCATTTCCACTGTGTTCAAGGGTCTCACCCACACTGTCTGGTGCAGGCCAGCATGGGTGCCTCAGTTACTTCAGTAGGTCCAGCGATAGATGGAGGCCTCGGCCATTGTGGGGCCTCCTGAGGCAATCAGGCCTCGCCCCACTGGAAGGCTTTTTGTTTGGGGCCCTTATACTGTAAGGTATTGCAGAGGAAAAGGGCTTAGTAATAGACAACGGCAACCAGGACTGACTCCTTAGGTCTGAATGAGTTCCCCTAGGGTTTCCTAACTTGATCCTAAGAAGGACCACTGCCCCCAAGAAAGAATGGAAATAAAAAGGGGAAAAGAAGAACGTAAAATCATGTTTGCTTGACTATAGGTTTACAAAAATCCCTGGAAGGATACATAAGAGACTAGTAACAGATCCGCCCACCTCAGCCTCCCGAGTAGCTGAGACTACAGGCGTGAGCCACCACGTCCAGCTAATTTTGGTATTTTTGTAGAGATGGGGTTTCCGCATGTTACCCAGGCTGGTCTTGAACTCTTGGGCTCAAGTGATCTGCTCATCTTGGCCTCCCAAGATGCTGGGATTACAGGTTTGAGCCACCAGGCCCAGCCAGAGGTTACCTTTTGCAAGTTGGGGTGGGAAATGGGTGGACGCAGGGTGGCTGAGAGGAACATTCTTTACTATCTCTCCTTATTCTTTCTTCACTTTTGAAGTACTCATAAAACTGAGTCAAAAAATAAAATTAAATTAAGATAACAGGAAATTTAAAGGCCATGTCTTCAAATAGTTTAGGAAGGCTGAGTAAGGGTGCCCTAGAGAAGAGGAAGGAGAGAGAAAGCAGCTACAGGCCCCATTCCCATGGCAAGGCTGAGGCTCCCGCAGCTTGGCCACAAGAAGTAGGTACAGCTGCCCTTCAGCTCTGTGGGCTTCACCATGCTATAATTCCAAGATGAAAAGAACGGTGACCTCATTTTGAACTTCAATCTAGTAAAATAGTTACAATTCTTGTCTCTGCTGCCTCTGAAATAGCTCTCGAACCTGGGCTTTCTTCACCTCTCACCTGGATTCCTCTGACAATCTTCAAACTAGTCTCCTTGTCCCAAGTTTCAAATCCATCCACCAGACTTTAAATTTCTTTTTCGAAATGAAAACCTGATGATGCCCCTCCAAGCCCCTTCCACACTTAAAACCCTTCAATAGTTGCCCATTGAGCTATGACGAAATCTCAGTTCTTCCTATGTCCTTTCAGGATCTGCCACTCTCCTACTTGCCTTTGCTCTACCCACACATGGCTGCTTGTGTTTTTCTGGGTGTCCCGTCCTGCTGTGCTTTGAGGCTTTGCATATGCAGTTCCTTCTACATGAAGTCTGGAAAACTCCATTCTTCCTTCAGGATGTGGCTTATTTGCCATCTCATCTCTGTGACCTTGCCCTGGACCCTGACCCCAGTCACCCAACACACTTTGAACATGTGCAGATTAACACTTACTGTACCCTATTCGCATTAGTTCTACACCTGTATTACACTTTCAGCCTCATGACAGACAGCAGGAGTTATGCCTTATCCATCTCTTTATTTCCAGTTTACAGAGAAAACTTGGGTGATAAATGGATGACCAGTTTGCTCTGGATTAAATGCTCAGGACCAGCACATAGCACACTGCTAAGGTACCCTGAGGTTAAGCTTGCCTTCCAGAATTCTGTAAACTTGGCTCTGTCCCTGTCTAAATAATAATGCCGTTTAAACACTACAATTGGCTCTGTCCCTGACTAAATAATGATTGGAGTTTAAACTCTAGCCAGATAAATCCTTTGCTCACTCTTTTTTAAAAAAAATGCTTAAGTATTTGAAGATGTGGCCTTATACCAAGGAGCACAAAAGTGGTATTATTCACTGTGTAAGTGCTTTGAAAGTCAGAAGGTATCACACTCCTTAGTAACACAGCACAGTGATACAGTAGCAACAGGTAGGGTCCAATAGCAACCATGTGTGGACAGACTCACTTTGGGGAAACGCCAAGGAGTAGAGTAATGGTGTTTTTAGTTCCAGCTCAGAAAGCCAAGTGTGGTGTTCACATAGTATGCCTCTCTGTAGGGTAGCTGTGGCAAATGTTATTGGATTTATGAACTGCTAAAAGATTAAACCCCACAGAACTTTTTACATACCATTTTTTGGTGATTTTTAAAAACTATAGTGAAACGTTCATAATTTACCATTTTAACCATTTTAAAGCGTACAATCCATTGGCATTAACATGACAATGTTGTGCAACTATTATCCATTTCTAAAACTTGTTCATTATCCCAGACAGACTCTATGCCCATTAAACAATAACTTCCCATTTCTCCTTTCCCTCTGGCCCCGGGTATCTGTTCTACTTTCCGTCTTTATGAATGTGCCTATTCTAGGTATCCCATACAAGTGGAATCATACAAAACTTGTGTTTCTGTGTCCGCCTTATTTCACTGAGCATTTTTTCAATGTTCATCCATGTTGTCTGTCGCATGTATCAGTACTTTATTCTTGTTTACGGCCAAATAATATTCTGTCCTATGTGTATAGCACACTTGGTCAACCCATTTATCTATTGATAGACATTTGGGTTGTTTCTCAAAAACCTTTAGGCTATTGTGAATAATGTTGCTATGAACATGGGTGTACAATTTCTGAATACCTGCTCTCAATTCTTTTGGATATATATCTAGAAGTGGAATTGCTGAATCATATGGTAATTGTTTACCTTTTTGAAGAATAGCCAAACTGTTTCCCACAGTGACTGTAACCAGGTGGCATTTGAACCAGCAATGCACAAGTGTTTCGATTTCTCCACATTCTTGCCAATACTTGTTATTTTTCATTTTTTGATAACAGTCATCCTGGCCGGGCGCGGTGGCTCAAGCCTGTAATCCCAGCACTTTGGGAGGCCGAGATGGGCGGATCACGAGGTCAGGAGATCGAGACCATCATGGCTGACACGGTGAAACCCCGTCTCTACTAAAAAATACGAAAACTTAGCCGGGCGAGGTGGCAGGGGCCTGTAGTCCCAGCTACTCGGGAGGCTGAGGCAGGAGAATGGCGTAAACCCGGGAGGTGGAGCTTGCAGTGAGCTGAGATCCGGCCACAGCACTCCAGCCTGGGCGACAGAGCGAGACTCTGTCTCAAAAAAAAAAAAAAAAAAAAAAAAAAAAGATAACAGTCATCCTAACAGGTTTTATAGTTTTGATTTGAATTTCCCTGGTGACTAGTGATGTTAAACACCTTTTCATATGCTTATTGGCCATTTGTGTATCTTCTTTGAAGAAATGTCTATTCAAATTATTTGCCCATTTTTTTTTTCAGAGATGGGGTATTACTCTGTCACCCAGGCTGGAGTGCAATGGCATGATCATAGATCACTACAACCTTGAATTCCTGGGCTCAAGTGATCCTCCCACCTTGGCCTCCCAAGTAGCTGGGACTACAGGCATGCACCACCACACGCAACTACTTTGCCCTTTTTAAAAAAATTTCCAACTTCTACTTTAAGTTCAGGGGTACATGTGAAGGACACTTTGCCCATTTTTTAATCCAATTTTTTTGTTGTTGAATTGTAATTCCTTATATATTATGGATATTAATCCCTTATCAGATATAATATTTGCAAATATCTTTGCATAACTTTTTTTTTGAGATGGAACCTCACTCTGTTGCCCAGGTTGGAGTGCAGTGGCACAATCTTGACTCACTGCAACCTCCGCCTCCCAGGTTCAAGCGATTCTCCTGCCTCAGCCTCCCAAGTAGCTGGGATTACAGGTGTGTGCCAGCACACACAGCTAATTTTTATATTTTTAGTAGAGATGGGGTTTCGCCATGTTAGCCAGGCTGGTATCTAATTCCTGGCCTCAGGTGATCTGCCTGCCTCAGCCTTCCAAAGTGCTGAGATTACAGGCATGAGCCACCATGCCTGGCCGTGTCTGGCCTTTGCATAACTTTTTTTTTTTTTTTTTTTTTGAGACGGAGTCTGGTGCTGTCGCCCAGGCTGGAGTGCAGTGGCCGGATCTCAGCTCACTGCAAGCTCCGCCTCCCGGGTTTACGCCATTCTCCTGCCTCAGCCTCCCGAGTAGCTGGGACTACAGGCGCCCGCCACCTCGCCCGGCTAGTTTTTTGTATTTTTTAGTAGAGACGGGGTTTCACCGTGTTAGCCAGGATGGTCTCGATCTCCTGACCTCGTGATCCGCCCGTCTCGGCCTCCCAAAGTGCTGGGATTACAGGCTTGAGCCACCGCGCCCGGCCCTTTGCATAACTTTTTAAACATCGTCCAAAATAAAGTACTCATGTTATAATTAACAGCAATCAGAGTGGTGATGCTCAGCTTTTCAGATGCTAAAATGAAACCTATGCTGCCAGCTGGGAGACACCCTTCCTTCCTGTCAGTGTCTTAGAAATGGGGGTGAGCAAACAGCAGCAACAGGTGGCAAGAAGGAGAGTCCAGTAGGGTCAGTGTGGGAGCCAAAGGACGAACAGGGCTGAAGTCTCATTTCCAGAACAAGAAGGTCAAAGAACAAATCCTGGATTCTCCTGCCACCATGAATGTTGACTGAGAAGGCCATTCCTGCTTCTTCCTCTCAGTGATCAATTAGAGACATCAGTTACAGAATTACAACCTGGTTAGATCCTGTCCCCACCCTCTCTCCTCCCAATCTTTTTCCCTAACTGGGATTCGGCAGTTATTTCAGGCCAAGTTTTCTTTTCACTTTATTTCCAAGGGCTCCTTCAAGGCTGAAAACGAGATGGCAGTAAGATAGCTGAAAGTCCTCATCTCCCAAAAATAAAGCGCAGGGAAGGACATGGGTTCAGGGGTTGGTTGTAGCACCATGTTTGAGCCCAATCTTTGAAGCTGCTGGCTGTGTTGGAATCCTGGATCCCCTGTTTATGAGCCTGGTGATTGTGGGAAATCACGTCCCCTCTTTGTGCCTCATTTTCTTCGTCTGCCAATGGGGGTAATAATAGGATCTGCATCAGCTGGTTGAGGTGAGGATTAAATGAGGTAGTTCCCAGAATGTGCTTAGACCAGAGATGGCATATTGTAAGGGCTTAATAAGCATTAGCTATTATTATCCTCACTCCCTCCAAGTTCCCTCTTAAGCTCTGGAATTGGCATGTCCCTGCGGGGTCATTTGGGGAGTGACCCCAAATACTGCTCCTCTTATGGTGTTCTGCTGTGTGCCTTTCCAGGATGGCTGATGGCATGTTCTACGAATAGGCAATGACGCCACCAAAGGTATCTAGCACTCGTAGTTGATAACCTTAGAAACTGAGTCACAGCGCCCAGATTCAAAGCAAGTGAAGAGGGTGTCCCAGTGGAAGGTGAATCGTTCAGAGCCACCCTGTGGAGAATATCAACAGCACTCTGTGATATTATCCTTGACCACCTAAAATAGCAACATGCTCACCTGGGAACCTGATATAATTTCAGTGTTGCAGCCAAGAGCCAGTTATAGCAGCAGCAACCCAACCATGGATAGGGCTAGCATGCCCAGGAAGAGATGTTTGAATGAACACTCTGACTCACACTAGAACCACTATGGCAGAGAAACGAAGGATTAAGCAGCCTAGATTCCTACTCATCAGCTGCGTAACATGGGCAAGTTACTTCTGTGGGCCCCAATTTTTATCATCTATAAAATGGAGATAATAATGCTACCCACTTTGTGCCATTTTATGAGGATAAAAGAGTTAAGATGTGTATGGGACTTAGAACAATGCCTGGCATATAGTAAGTGCTCTCTTAAAAATGTATGTAATTTTAGCCGGGCGCGGTGGCTCAAGCCTGTAATCCCAGCACTTTGGGAGGCTGAGACGGGCGGATCACAAGGTCAGGAGATCGAGACCATCCTGGCTAACACGGTGAAACCCCGTCTCTACTAAAAAATACAAAAAACTAGCCGGGCGAGGTGGCGGGCGCCTGTGGTCCCAGCTACTCCGGAGGCTGAGGCAGGAGAATGGCGTAAACCCGGGAGGCGGAGCTTGCAGTGAGCTGAGATCCGGCCACTGCACTCCAGCCTGGGCGACAGAGCCAGACTCAGTCTCAAAAAAAAAAAAAAAAAAAATGTATGTAATTTTCATCTACCCATTCAGATCAGTAAGAGAAAAAAACAAAGTTTTAAAAATGTATGTAATGTTCTAGGTTCCTCCACTGCCAAACACACGGTGATGGAAGAGAAATGTAACTATCAGGCAGAGACAGATGGAGAGGGCGACCCCAAATCCACCAAGCAGCCTGCCTGGCTGTGTGGTGAGGGAGAAGATAGCTTGGTGCCATGTCTTGGTGTTGGTGCTTAACCACAGTGGTTTCCCCCACAATCACCCAGAGACACCTGCAGCAGCAGTGCAGGCAGCAGGGCGAGGAAGGATAAGGAAGCCTTACTGGAGCTCTTTTGAGGGTAGGTATTGGGAGGTACCCAGGGGAAGGGCATTCATTCCATTCCAAACATCTTGAAGGAAGACCAGTTTACATTTGCATATAACTTAAGCAACATCAACTTCATTATTTTTTTCAAACAGCCTTTAGTACAGAGATTACATTAGAATAAATTATAAAACCCATCCATGGCTCTCCACACCTCTGCAATTTCCAAACTGAGTTCATGTCAGGCAATCGCCAAGTGTGCTATCCTTTTATGCTCTAAGTAAGCACGCAGAGTCCGCTGCTAGTGACACCACTCAGTGTCCCACGAACACCTCCATGCGGCCCCGTGGTTTTGCAGTGGTGGTGAACTGCCAACTCTCAGATTTCAAACCCCTTTTGGTTTGGCATTTTGGCAGTTGTTCCCTTCCTGTCTCACTGGCATTTCCTGGTACCCACTCTCGCTAAATTCATCAGCTTGAAGCAGCAGTACAGTGTGAGGATGAAAAGCGCAGTGCTTGAGAATCAGAAGGAAGTTCAGACCTGCTTTCAGTGCTTACTGGCTTTGCTAGTTTAGGCAAATTCCTCCATCTCTTAAAGCCTTAGTGTCCCCATAATCAAAATCGGAATCACCTGCATCTTTCAGAACTGTCTCAGGGATTAGAGGCAACAAAGGAGAAGTGCTTAGCACATACCTGGCAGAGTGAGCGCTGGCTAAAATGGGAGCTATTATTAGCAAGCAGGGGACAGCAGATCTGAGCCCTGCAGCTGCTCTTTTGAATCCCCACCCCTCTTCTCTCCTTCCTCCCAGTCACCAGGTTGTAGGAGTAGAATAATTACTAAGTGTTGAAATCTGGGTGGGGTACAGGTATATTTAAAATTACAAACCATCTTGTGACTAACCATTTCAGCTGTGCAGACTGCAAAGCACCATGTGCCCTAGGAACTAATTATTGCTACTTTGTGAAGAAATTCGGGCTGGGGACTAGAATCCAGAGTGGATTCCTCCATGGCAGAGTCTCAGGTACCGTGTGTGATCTGGGGAAGAACTCTAACGGCACCACCCAGGGGAAGGGGAAGTCAGTTGTTCTCTGTTCTCTGTGTTCCAACTGGATCACTTGAGACGGCTGGGGACAGTTGAGCCAGAAACAGGAGGTACTAGGATTTGTTTTTGGCAACAGGGTAACCAGACTCTAAACTGATCATTATCCGCTCTTGCAAAATAAAACAACAAACAACAACAAGCAGAAAACAACCCCAGGTGTCTTTGGTCAGTATTATTAAATAGTGTGTTTTCTTCCTCTGAAGCAAGTTCACAGGAAGTTATTACAACAAGACTGCAGGGTATTTGGTGACCTTTTACAGAACTGGAATGAGCTCTACTTGTCTTCCAGGCAGAAACAAAGCAAAGAGATTTTTGAGTCCTCTAGTTCTAAAGGAAATAGACCTTTATCACTTTGAGGTCACCCTTCTCTCTCTTGTCTAGCTATGTTAATATCAAATGAAAGACACAAAAGGGTCAAATGTGTCCATGCTTATCTCTTAGCCAAATCCTGGCTTTCTTGGCTGAAAGCACGTTTTAAGCACAGGTTGCTTTCCACCAGTCTCGGGTGAACCAGATCTTTCTCCCAGGAGTTCCCTGGAACAGCTGTCCAAGAACCTCACCCTACAAAGTCCTTCTCACCAGGAAGTGTTAAGTTCCACCCACCTGGCTTTATGAAAGTTGATGTAATATGGCTGTGTCGTAGTTCCCGTGTTGCATTCGTCTAAACCAAACTGAAGCTTTCTGTTGAATGGGAGTGGGCAGAGTGAAAGGGAAATTGGGGAACTACAAAAAAAGCAAAATTCCCTGTGGCATTTCTTTTTTTTTTTTTTAGGCAGTTTCACTCTTGTCGCCCAGGGTTGAGTGCAATGGTGCGATCTCAGCTCACTGCAACCTCTGCCTCGTGGGTTCAAGTGATTCTCCTGCCTCAGTCTCCTGAGTAGCTGGGACTACAGGCGTACGCCACCATGCCCGGCTAATTTTTGTATTCCTAGTAGAGATGGGGTTTCACCATGTGGGCCAGGTTGGTCTGGAACTCCTGACCTCAGTTGATCCACCCTCCTCGGCCTCCCAAAGTGCTGGGATTATAGGCGTGAGCCACCGCACCCAGCCCCCTGTGGCATTTGTGAGGCTGTAATATATACACACACAGAGATACGTTATCTGCTCTAAAAACAAAACTTGTGATTTTTTTCATTCAGATCAACCTTTCTTGGAAAATTTCCTAACCCGTTTCTTTGGTATTGACTTTCCCCTCTTTTATTTCCCTTTCCCTTCATTGTTCCTAGGTCTTCTTTGCTCCTCTCCATGGACATTTTTGGAGGAAGGCAAATCAGCTCTACTTGTCAATTGCAAAGGCTGAATATGGGAGTAAAGAAGGTTGGATGAGCAAACCATGCCACAGCTTCAAATCTTGCAGAGTATTCTCTCTGACAACTAATGCCTCTGAACAGAGCTGTCTGGGAACATCAAGAGAAGTCTTAAGCCACTGGCTTGTGAACTCTTTTCATGCCTTTAATCCTCAAGCCTACACAGCCAGGACAATACTAAAGGGAGGGAGTGGGTCTACAGTTCAGAAGAGCTGCTGTGCCCAGACTCTAGTACAGCCCAGCTCTCCACAGGTCTCCTGGGGTGTTCCTGGAAGCAGCCCACTTGACCTAGCCCTCTCTGCTCTGTCCCTCCCTCAGTGGTCCTGGAATGCTGACATCCAGGCTACAGCAAGTAAAACACTGTGGGTAAGTGTAAGCAGATATGGTCCTTGGGCCTGCAGCTCCCTCAGTGACCAGACAACATGCCTCGGAGACTAATAGGACTGGAAAAAGAATAAAGAAAGGAGTCCCAGAGCCTCCCCACACATAAATTCCAAGTTGGAAATCCACTATGCATGTTCTTTGTGAGTAGCAGCTTCTCTCCACAGAGTGGCTGGGCACATCCTTGATGATCTTTACCTTGAGGGGAGATTCATGAATCCCCTTGGTATACAGGGAGCAAATTTCCCTGGGGCTTCTCTTGGGTAACTCAGCTTTGGTATTGGAGGGGAACTGGAGCTTTGGAACAGGATGGTGGAACCATTCCCCCCAACTCCCCTCCACCAACACCATCTAACCCTGCCCAAGAAGGAAAAATCTTTCCTTTTCTTACATATGGGAGCCTTGGACAGAGAAATGGTTTCAGTTCATCTGGTTTTGTTTTGTGTTGTTTTTCCATGTGTGCATGAGAGCCACAAAAGAAAAAAAAAAAAAAGAAAGAACAAAACCAGGAGTGTTCACTTTGTTGTTATTGCTACAGAGATGTTTATTCTAAAGTTAAATAAACGCATAAAGGCACTTCTCTAAATTTTTGCTCAGAGGACCAAACTTGAACTTCAATCAGTGAAGGAATCCTGGAATACTGTTAAGGGGAGAGGAGAATCCCCTCATATTCTCTCTCTTGCCCCTCTCCCCTAAGAGTTTTGATCTTTGCTGCCCAGTGTTCTCCACACACACACAACAAATAGACAACATGTCCCAACCCAAGAAGCTGAAAGTCTTGTGAAGTTCAAACAGAAAATTGTCTTAATAGGCTGCACGCGGTGGCTCACGCCTATAATCCCAGCACTTTGAGAGGCCGTGAGGGTGGATCACTTGAGGTCAGGAGTTTGAGACCAGCCTGGCCAACATGGTGAAACCCAGTCTTTACTAAAAGTACAAAACTTAGCCAGGCATGGTGGCATGCACCTGTCATTCCAGCTCCTCAGGAGGCTGAGGCAAGAGAACTGCTTGAACGGGGAGGCAGAGGTTGTGGTGAACCAGGATTGTGCCACTGCACTCCAGCCTGGGCGACAGAATGAGACTCCCATCTCAAAAAAAAAAAAAAAAAAAAAAGAGAGAAGAAAAGAAAATTGTCTGAAGACTGCTGAGAAGAAACAGAGAGTAGCAAGGCTGCAGAGGGGCCAGAACTAATCAAACTGACAGTAGCTCCCATTGTTTCGCATGCAGCCACCATGTCCATGCTGTAAATGGATTATCCCAGTTGAATATCACAACACCCTAGGGAGGAGGTGCTACATTTATCCCCCCTTTTACAATTCATGAAACAGGCAGTGTAGGATGGGGGTCCGGTGCTCAGTTTCTAGCCTCACACAGCCAGGTGCACGTCCTGACTTTGGCAAATCAACTCTATCCTATGCCGCAGTTTTCTTCTCTAGAAATTGAGGATAGTAATAGTACCAAGAGTTTCTGTGAAGAGCAAATGAGATAAGAAACACAAAGTGCTTAGGGTAGTGCTGGGTACACAGTAAATTATATTTTATCATTATAATCTCATTCACTCAGTTGGGAGGCCATGGAACCAGGATTAGACCCACATCCAGCCACCAAGACCTCTGGCTCCCAGTTATGCAATTGGATTCCAGGAAGCAAGGCGCCTCTGACAAAGCCCTGGAGGCACAGCCTTGCTTCTCTTGCTTCAGGTACCTGCTGCTCACACAGGTCTGGGTTTTCCCTCCACATGAAGGCTGGGCCAAGGCTCAGGTGCCTTCTGACATGCGTCCATCAGCAGTGAACCACAAACACATAGACAAAATCTGTGAGTTCCCATCTGTCTTTGCAGTGGCCAGTCTGTGACGCAAATCCCTGCTCCGAGAAGCGATTCTGGAGGACTTCGCTGTACCTTTCAGCCCTGGTGTACTGCCAAGCACTGTGCTTGAGGCAGCCTCATTCTTGAGCCCTGGCCTTTTGGGCACCACTCTTTTCTATGAACAATTCAAAGAGCTCTTTCTTCAGCCCAGCCATGCATCAGCGAAGCACGACATGGGCTTGGCTTAGCATTCCCAATCACTGGGACTGCTGGACTCCAATCACCAGTGAGGCTGGCCCTCCTCCCACTGGCAGCTCTTTCTGGGGTATTCCCCTGGCTGGTGAGTTCACCCTGGTAACAATTCCCAAGGGACCTCTGTGATTGTTGCTAGAGCAACCATCCCCCACCCCTACAGTCCACTGTCAGGCAGTGCCTCCCTCAGCTTAGGGAAACTAGGCCCCAGATTTAAGCCCATGTCACTGCTTAGTGGAGAGGATTGAGGGACATCAAGGAACTACTGCCCCCAATGTTTTCCCCACTGGTTAGCATTCAGTCTGAATCTTTTCATTACAGGCCTTCCTTTAGGTTATACTTAGCCTAAACCTGTGTCTCAGGTTGCCAGGACACACCTAGTTCATACCTGTTATCCTGGAATAACTGTTAATAGGGCCCCTTTCAGTCTCAAAAATGTCTTCATTTTTGTGATAAACTATATGGTCCTCCCAGCTTCAGTACATGTTGTCTCTGGGACGGTCCTGTTAAGATTCACATGGTCCTTGGGCATTGGTATTTACTAGTTTAGTTAACTGAGGGCAGAAAAGTACTTATGGAGATTTGGAGGAATTGCTCTAGGTTTGTTAATCTGGTGTTGGGGTTGGGGAAGGTAGGGGACAGACTTCAGATTAACTAGGTTTAAGAAAAGACCTGAGGCTTCTGATATGGTTTGGCTGTGTCTATACCCAATATCTAATCTTGAATTGTAATCTCAATAATACCCATAATCCCTACGTGTCAAGGGTGAGACCAGGTGGAGGTAATTGGATCATAGGGGCAGTTTCCCCCATGCTGTTCTTGTGATAGTGAGTCTCACGAGATCTGATGGTTTTATAAATGTCTGGCATTTCCCTGGCTTGCACTCCCTCTGTCCTGCTGCCCTGTGAAGAAGGTGCCTGCTTCTCTTTTGCCTTCTACCATGATTGTAAGTTTCCTGAGGCCTCCCTAGCAATGCAGAACCGTGAGTCACTTCAACCTCTTTCCTTTATAAATTACCCAGTCTCAGGTATTTCTTCATAGTAGTGTGAGAATGGACTAATACTAATACAGCTTCTATTCTCACCTCCTACACAAACCTCAGTCTGGTCAGGTGCCATCTTCTGTGTTTTCTTGTTTTTGGAGACGGAGTCTTGCTCTGACATCCAGGCTGGAATGCAGTGGCGTGATCTTGGCTCACTGCAACCTCCACCTTCTGGGTTCAAGCGATTCTCCTGCCTCAGCCTCCTGAGCAGCTGGGACTACAGGTGCACACTGCCACGCCTGGCTAATTTTTTGTATTTTAATAGAGACAGGGTTTCACCGTGTTGCCCAGGGTGGTTTTGAATTCCTGAGCTCAGGCAATCTGCCTGCCTTGGCCTCCCAAAGTGCTGGGATTACAGGTGTAAGCCACCTCACCCAGCCCATCTTCTGTGTTTTCTAACCCTTCCCAGGGTTTCCCCCAGGATTGTAATTGTCTGTGGATCTGCCAGATTTCCCAACAGACCATATGTTTCTTAAGAGCAAGGACTATGTGTCATTCAGTTTTCTATCCCCAGTGTCTAATCCCATGTTTTGCACATAAGAAGCACCCATTAAAATCTGTTCCTTAGCTGGGCATGGTGGCTCATACCTGTAATCTCAGCATTTTCAGTGGCTGAGGTGGGAGGAGAGCTTAAGCCCAGGAGTTTGAGACCAGCCTGGGGAACATAGGGAATCCCCATTGCTACAAAAAATATTAAAAAGTATTTTTATTTAAAAATCTGTTCCTTAATGAATAAACAAATCAAATATTCAACTTCTTCATCTGTGAAAGGGAAAACCTAGCCTTTCAAGGTTATTGTGAGGCTTTGAGATAATTTATGTAAACTGGTTAGCACATGCCTAGTAAATTACAGATTTTCATTAAATAATAATTTAGGTGCTATCGTTGCTGCTAGTTATTTAATCAACCTAAAAGCAGCCCCACTGAAACAAAGCCAGAGGACTGGAACTGCAGCTCTTACAGAGTGTTGCCATCTTGTTGTGATATATTCTTCCTTCTGCAAGCGGCCTCTGAGGTTCCATGTCAATGAGGTTTATCTCCACAGACATGCTGGGATGGGAGAGGAAGCATACAAGGTGATGTGTACCAGAACTCACTTACAGTTATCAGTTCTTAGAAAATAAAGTAAGGCCGGCCGGGCGCAGTGGCTCACACCTGTAATCCCAGCACTTTGGGAGGCCGAGGCAGGTGGATCACGAGGTCAGGAGATTGAGACCATCGTGGCTAACATGGAGAAACCCCATCTCTACTAAAAATGCAAAAAATTAGCCGAGCACGATGGTGTGTGCCTATAGTCCCAGCTACTCAGGAGGCTGAAGTGGGAGGATCACTTGAGCCCAGGAAGCAGAGGTTGCAGTGACCTGAGATCATGCAACTGCACTCCAGCCTGGGTGACAGAGACCCCATCTCAAAATAAATAAATAAAAAACAAGGTAAACAAATTACATGAGTGGGAGGATGCATTAGGTGTTTGGGAGGGGTTTATAATATAATTGGTTGCAGAAAGTGGGGCTGGGTGGAGAGGTGGCAGAGCAAATATGAAAAATGGGAAGGAAGTTCCAAGGGCACCTTCATATGCTTTGCAGAATTCCAGGTGCAAGATGATAGCTACATTCCCTATTTAATCCTTTTAAACTCCTGTAAGATGGGTTATTACCCCCATTTTCATCTGAGAACACTGTGGGGATGGTGGTTAGATAACTTATCTAGGGGTCTATAGCTGTTGAGAAGCGCCACTGAGATTTACCCCAGGTCTGTCCCAATCAGACCTTACGCACAGTCTTCCCACAGCACCTGCCTTCCCCATCATGGCCTTGGGACTGGGAAGGCAAGAAGGTTCTGGGATACAGTAGCTGATTTCCATTTCCTGACCCAAGCTACAAGAAGTGAGACACCACTAGGCTCACCCTCAGCATAGGACCTCGCCCACAGTAGCTCCCAGCAAACATCAATGACCAGTGAGAATTAAGTTCGGGGATACTCTCATCAGGACATGGCAGTAGGGCAGACAAGTACCAAAATTGGAAGTATCATTTGTATCGTTCCTATGTGCTCTTTATTTTTCTTCTTCCACAGAAATATTGAATCAGAAACTCAGAGAGAAATGTAATTTATATATTTTGCTGGAGAATCATTACTTTTCATTTTATTTATTTTAAATAAGATAAAAAGTACCCATTTGATGACTATAAAACATAAAACATGCCTAAATAACATGCATATAATTTACCATTCATGCTTCATGACTTCTACTCTAAGACATTTTAAAATGAGAATTTATATTTACAGGTATAATATTTTGGATCTGGAAAGGACCTTGGCATTCATCTCATCAAACACTGTTTTTCAGATGAGAAAGCTGAGAGACATTATTACATGGCTTGTTGAAGGCCAGGCTCTATAGAGTGACAGAGGCTGGGATGTAGTTATTAGGTTGGTGCAAAAATAATTGCCATTTAATGGTAAAACCACAATTACTTTTGCACCAACCTAATAGAAACCCAGGGTACTCCCCACCAGGCCACAAGTTTTCAAACCGTGGAAAGCAAGCCATTAATGGATAGTAAAGTCAATTTGAGTAGGCTAAAACCAACTTTGGTTTTTACTTTTAAAAATATTTATAATATGCTCTAGAACAATTTTAGGTTAACACAAAAATTGCACAGAAAGTATATTCGATACAATTAATGAACTAATATTGCTATACTATCATTAACCAAAGTCCATAGTTTGGCCAGGCATGGTGGGTGGCTCACACCTATAATCCCAGCACTTTGGGAGGCCAAGGTGGGCAGATCAGTTGAAGCCAAGAGTTTGAGATCAGCATGGGTAACATGGTGAAACCCTGTCTCTACTAAAAATACAAAAATTAGCCTGGCATGGTAGTATGCACCTGTAATCCCAGCTACTCAGGAGCCTGAGGCACGAGAATCACTTGAATCCAGGAGGTGGAGGTTGCAGTGAGCCAAGGTCGTGCCACTGCACTCCAGCCTGGGTGACAGAGTGAGACCCTGTCTTAAAAAATAAGAAGAAGTCCACAGTTTACATTAGGATTTACTCTTTTGTTGTACAGTTCTGTGGGGTTTGATAAATGTATAATGTCATGCATCTATCACTGCCCTAAAAGTGCCCTGTGTTCTACCTATTCATCCCTTCCCTGCTCCTGAACCTCTGTCCCAACTTTTGTATATATAAAGTGGAATAGAATTTTTAAAAACCATAGTGCATACCTCATTGCAAGAGTATTATTTCATGAAACTTGTTTCAGATATATATGTAAATATATGTGTATTTAGGCTAACATGCAAAATATATTTCTTATTGTGGATTGCAGTAAAAAAAAGTTTGAGAAACACTCTTACTTAAAATTCTAGGGAATAAATCCAGAAAATGAATACACAGATGGAACATTTCATAGATGAAACCAAAACAGGAAAAAACATAATCAAGAGACATTAAGAAAATTGGCCGGGCGCGGTGGCTCAAGCCTGTAATCCCAGCACTTTGGGAGGCCGAGGCGGGTGGATCACGAGGTCAGGAGATCGAGACCATCCTGGCTAACATGGTGAAACCCCGTCTCTACTAAAAATACAAAAAAACTAGCCGGGCGTGGTGGCGGGCGCCTGTAGTCCCAGCTACTTGGAGGCTGAGGCGGGAGAATGGCGTGAACCCGGGAGGTGGAGCTTGCAGTGAGCCGAGATCGCGCCACTGCACTCCAGCCTGGGCAACAGAGCGAGACTCCGTCTCAAAAAAAAAAAAAAAAAAAAAAAGAGACATTAAGAAAATAAACAAGTATACAAAAATTATCTGAAGATTACAAAGAGGTCAGAAAGTAAATGGTTTTTCCCCAAATCAGTTTTGATTTTAGCTTCTTCATTGGGACTGCAAATCATCTGAAGACTTCAAGATTCTCAGAGTACAAGCTATGGAAAGTCTGGGTCCTGGCGGGGAAGAATGAGGGTTTCATCCTTACAAACTGATTCTGTTCAAAGTTTCAAACAAATGTTGTCTCTGGATGGTAATCAACAAAGAAAAAAAGTCTCTTCAGGAGATTTTAAAAAATACCTGTTTTGCTGTGTGGCTTCCTATTTCTTTTTCATCAGAAATATCATGGAACTGAGCGGGGTGCTGTTGTATTTAACTTCATGTTATGCCAAGTGTCTGAAGACTTCTAAAGGATCTGAATTTCTTTTCTTTTCTTTCTTTCTTGCTTTCTTTATTTTTTTGAGATGGAGTCTCGCTCTGTTGCCCAGGCTGGAGTGCAGTGGCACGGTCTCGACTCACTGCAACCTCCACCTCCCAGGTTCAAGTGATTCTTGTGCCTCAGCCTCCTGAGCAGCTGGAACTACAGGCGCACACCACCATCCCCAGCTCATTTTGTATTTTTAGTAGAGACGGGGTTTCACCACATTGGTCAGGCTGGTCTCGAACTCCTGACGTCAAGTGATCCTTCCGCCTTGGCCTCCCAAAGTGCTGGGATTACAGGCGCGAGCCCCCACGCCCGGCCTTGAATTTATTCTTGAGTTAGATTCCTCAATTAAAATCTCCCTTCTGTGTACAACAGCTCTTCATCTGTCCAAGAGACATATAGAATCTAGATACACCGAAATTTTCAGAGAAATACAGACTTCAAACTTTGAATCACACTGGGCAATCATGTGGCAATCTCTGCTTTGATGCAGTAGGAAGACGGCAGGTAAGCTAAGGCTGCAAGTCCAAGCTGTGGCACTGATCACTCTGTGACCCTGGGAAGAGGGTCTCCCTTTGAATTCTTTTTCAGGAATACATATACAACAAGTTCTACAGTAAATGATGCCTTTTTTTTTTTTTTTTTTTGAGACGGGGGCTAGTTCTGTTGCCCAGGCTGGAGTTCAGTGGCATGATCTTGGCTCACTGCAACCTCCACCTCCCAGGCTCAAGAGATCCTCCCACCTTAGGCTCCTCCTCCTAAGTAGCTGGGACTATAGGCAGGCACCACCACACCCAGCTAATTTTTGTAGTTTTTGTAGAGATGGGGTTTTGCCATGTTACCCAGGTTGGTCTCGAACTCCCGAGTTCAATTGATTCACCTGCCTCAGCCTCCCAAAGTGTTGGGATTATAGGAGTGAGCCAGCAGGCCTGGCTGAGGAGCTTCTCCTCATATGAACACTGTACTAGGCTAAGCCCTTTGCATGTGTTTCTAGTCCTATCAACAATCCTATGACATAGAAATTATTGTACTCATTTAACAGTTGAATAAACTCAGGCTCAGAAAGCTTAAGAAGCATGCTCAAAGTTACCCAGAAAGATAGTGGTTAAACCAGATTGGAACCCACATCTGAAAGGGCATTCACTCTTCTCAGTATCCCCAGGGCCTAATATAGTGCTGGGAAGGCTGGGCAGAGTGGCTCACGCCTGTAATCCCAGCACTTCGGGAGGCCGAGGCAGGCGGATCACCTGTGATCAGGAGTTCAAGACCAGCCTGACCAACATGGTGAAACCCCGTCTCTACTAAAAATACAAAATTAGCCAGGCGTGGTGGCAGGTGCCTGTAATCCCATCTACTTGAGAAGCTGAGACTGGAGAATTGCTTGAACCCAGGAGGCAGAGGTTGCAGTGAGCCGAGATTGAGCCATTGCACTCCAGCCTGGGCAACAAGAGCAAAACTCCGTCAAAAAAAAAAAAAAAAAATACATATATATATATATATATATATATAGAGAGAGAGAGAGAGAGAGAGAGAGAGTGCTGGGTACATAGTACATGCTCTATAAACATTTCCTGAAGGAACGACTGACTGAAGAGCAAAGGCTTGGCAAATAATTGTGAATGTGGTGATTGTGAAGATAAATTAAATAATAATGCTATGATTATCTGTTATTTATTGAGCACTTACTTTGTGCCAGGCACCCATGTTAAAGGTTTTACATGGGCTGTGTGCGGTGGCTCACGTCTGTAATCGTAGCACTTTGGGAGGCTGAGGCAGGCGGATTGCCTGAGCTCAAGAGTTCAAGACCAGCCTGGGCAACATGTTGAAACCCCATCTCTACTAAAATACAAAAAAAGTGGTGGTGAGGCAGGAAAATTGCTTGAACCTGGGAGGCAGGGGTTGCAGCGAGCTGAAATCATGCCACTGCACTCCAGCCCGGGTGACAGAGTGAGAGTCTGTCTCAAAAACAACAACAACAACAAGGCTTTACATGTATTATATATACGATATACATAAGAGATTTAACACACAGTATGGCATATAGTAAAGATTTCAACGTTACTAATATTATTACATGTCACTACAATGGTAGCTATCATCATTATAGTAAAATAGTTTTAATGTTATTTTTTCCAGCCATACCCTTGGTGCTTCTCTCAGTCTTATCACACAGGTCAGACTGAGGGTGAGCCCTTGCAGCAGTGAATAGCTCCAAACCTGGTTCCTCCTTCCATTTCTTTTTCACATAGGCACAATTGCAACACGATGTGTTAGTTAATCTCTAAATTACACAAGGAGCCCCCAGTGTGTTTCTCTGTGTTGGGGAGGAAGGGAGTTGTGCTCTTGTGCTCGCATCTAGTTTGCATAACGTACTTTTCTCTTTCAGAGTGAATTGAGAAAGAAGTCATGTGGTCTGGTGGCAGCAGGTGGAGGAAGGCATGGTGACTCAACAGGGCTCTGCATGGAAGGCTCTGCAAGGTGGTTCTGGGGAGCAGCAAAGATCAGCCACCCCAAGGCTCTGAGGGAGCTGCATGCAGGCTCTAAGCAGAATCAGGCCGACCCCTGGCCTGGAGGAAGTAGGGGAAGAGAGCTACCAGTGGCGAGACCTGCTCGGGCTGTGTGAGTAGCTGTGGAGACACTGGGAAGAAGTTTTGGGGAACTGGACCATGTGGTACTATCCTAGCACTCAAAGTTCCTTGTGACCTGAGCTAGCATACTTTACAGTGGGGAAGTACCAAGTACTGCCCATGAGGATAAATAAGATCTTGAGCCCCAAACCTTACAATTAAACTTTTAGATAGTAACCGGAATTCTTCATGAAGCCCATGACACAGGCAAGTATTATGCATATTTTTAGAAATACTTTATTATAACTACAGATCTCCACTCTAATGGTCCTATCATTGAATTCATTATCTATCTATCTATCTATCTATCTATCTCTCTATCTATCTATCTATCTATCTATTTTGAGATGGAGTCTCACTTTGTTGCCCAGGCTGGAGTGCAATGGCACAATCTCGGCTCACTGCAACCTCCGCCTCCCAGGTTCAAGCGATTCCCCTGCCTCAGCCTTCCAAGTAGCTGGAATTACAGGCATGTGCCACCACACCTGGCTAATTTTTGTATTTTTAGTAGAGATGGGGTTTCACCATGTTGGCCAGGCTGGTCTTGAACTCCTGACCCCAGGTGATCTGCCCACCTCGGCCTCCCAAAGTGCTAGATTACAGGCGTGAGCCACTGCACCCAGCCACATTATCAATATATTTTGAAACAGGACTCATATAAATATAATATGAAGTCTCTGTTACCTCTGATGACTTCAAAGTCTTTCACCAAAAATTCTCAAGAAGGGGATCTTAATCAATCTGCAAAGACTTACCATTAAAAAAAAAAATTATATTCTCTGAGGTAGAGTTGATGACCACCTGGGTAGACAGAAGTCAGAGACTGGTGTTTGAGTCCCATTTCACTAGGACTTAATTGCGAGACCTTGGGAAAGTTCCTTTGTTCGTAAAACATGGGAAAAAATTATTAGCCTATATCGTAAGAACTTTTTAAAAATTCATGAGATGATGTATGAAAAGTGATAAAGCATCATATGAAATTATTGCATTTTACCTACTAAAGAAACTGAGACACAGAGTGATACGGTTTGGCTCTGTGTCCCCACCCAAATCTCATCTTGAATTGTAATCCAAATTGTAATCCCCACATGTCAAGGGAGGGTCCTCGTGGGAGGTGATTGGATCATGAGGGCAGTTCCCCATGCTTTTCTCGTGATAGCGAATTCTCATGAGATTGACTTGTTTGGTAAGTGTCTGGCACTTACCCCTTTCTCTTCCTCTTGCCTGCTGCCATGTAAGATGTGCCCTGCTTTCCCTTTTCCTTCCAAGATGATTATAAGTTTCCTGAGGCCTCTCCAGCCATGTGGAACTGTGAGTCAATTAAACATCTTTTGTTTATAAATTACCCAGTCTCAATGGTATCTTTATAGCAACTGGAAAATGGACAAATACACAGAGCAAACAAAAGATTTGCCCAAAATCATAATTAGCATATGGAGAGTCAAAAATGAAATATAAATTCAAGTGACTGGACATGGTACAGGACAGAGTTGATTCAGGTAAACAATTTGCTTTGTTGAAGTCAGCATGCATGTGACTCTAAAAAGCATTAGTCCACTGAGGTAAAAAGGAGCATTTACTGAGTGTATAGAGAGACCTCACAGTATCGAAGGATGGAACACAAAGAGTTGCCAGGTTTCATACAAATTGGTCAGAGAACTGGGGAATTCTCAGGGACAGGGTGGCTTGTCCCTCTGTGTTCCCCTTGTATTTGCTTCTGAGCCAACTCCAGCCTCTCCCACATTCTGTCTGTCTTCCTCGGCTCCTTTATCCTGTGTGAGGCACAACATGGCTGCTCTTTCTGGATCTAGACCGGGAAGACCACTGAGCTCCAGTACTCACAATCAATTGGCAATACACACATGAACTAGCCTGGCTCCTCTGAGGAAACCTGCACCATACAAGTCATTTCTGAGCAAATAACTAGCTCCACCTGGGTCAGGCGTGTTCGATGCTGGTCTAAGCAGTGATGGGCTTCCCCACCACCACCCATCCCTAGAAGTCACATTACCTCATGTTATCTGTACAGCTGTATCTTCCAGAGAGCTGTGGGTGGCAAGGGTGCTATGTTGCCAGGCTGGGTGTTATCACATAAAGAGAGGAACTATTTATAGAGAGAGTGTGCTTTGGATGATTTCATGATGTATTTCAGTTATGAGATTTAAGATCCAAATTTCCTGGTCAACAAAATCAACTCAGTTTAATTAATATTGTGTTGGGCTCTTAAGATACACACATATGTCCACAAGTTATGTCCACAGATAACTGTAATATAAGACAGTCTATGAAAGTTTCTTAGAAATTGTCTTATAAAATTACATGAAAGCATAAAAAAAGAATTAAGTCCTCCTGGGGGAGTCAGAAAGCTTTTACTAAGTGCAATTTGAGACTCGTCTTGAAGCATTCATTTAATTTTTATAGAGAGGTGGAAGATGGGGAAGACACACATAAAGCAGTGGGGAAAGCATGAACAAAATATGCAGAAGTAAAATTACATGTACACTCTGAAAGGGTGAACAGTGCACTGAAGAGCAGCATGCAGGAGGGTGAAAAGGAAACATATTAATTGACTCATCACAACTATATGCTGGACATTTTCAGGTGACACCTCATTTAATCTTTTTTTTTTTTTTTTTGAGATGGAGTTTCACTCTTATTGCTCAGGCTGGAGTACAGTGGCGCGATCTCGGCTCACTGCAACCTTCGCCTTCCAGGTTCAAGTGATTCTCCTGCCTCAGCCTCCTGAGTAGCTGGAACTACAGGTGCCCACCACCATGCTCAGCTAATTTTTTGTATTTTTAGTAGAGGCGGGGTTTCAACATGTTGGTCAGGCTGGTCTTGAACTCCTGACCTCAGGTGATCTGCCCGACTTAGCCTCCCAAAGTGCTGGGATTACAGGCGTAAGCCACCGTGCCCGGCTTCTTCTTCTTCTTCTTCTTCTTTTTTTTTTTTTTTTGAGACTAAGTCTCACTCTGTCACCCAGGCTGGAAAGCAGTGGTGCCATCTTGGGTCACTGCAACTTCCAACTACCACCTCCCGGGTTCAAGCGATTCTCCTGCCACAGCCTACCAAGTAGCTGAGATTACAAGCACATGCCACCACACCCGGGTAACTTATGTATTTTTAGTTGACATCGGGTTTCACCATGTTGGCCAGGCTGGTCTCAAACTCCTGAGCTCAACTGATCCGCCCGCCTCTGCCTCCCAAAGAGCTAAGATTACAGGCATGAACTACTACGCCCGACCTCATTTAATCCTTTCAACAATTCTTGAGGTAGTGTCTATTGTCCCTATTTAACCAAGGCACATGAAGGCTGAAGCCACTTTTCCAGTGTACCATGTGGGGGCTGAGGGTGAGAACAGATGGAGGGAAGGTCTGCCCACCATCTAAGGAGTTCACACCAGATTCTGAAGGCACTGTGAGGTCACACAAGATTTCTAAACAAGGAACAGAACAAACATCTGAATTTTAAGAAAAATAATGCTGGTGGTAATGTAGGGATTAAATAGAATATTCTTTCATTGTCATTCATTCATTTAATTAAAAAAATATTGAAAACTAACTGTGGGTCAAGATCTTGTTACAAGGCACTGTGGGAAAAAATGTTACATATGCCAGATGTGGCCCCTAATCTCATAAAGCTTATAATACTAACTTATATATGTCTTCCTCAACATATATATTCTATAAAATCAAATGATGCTCCACTTACGATGAGATTACATACCAATAAACCCACCGTAAATGGAAAATAGTGTAAGTCGAAAATGCATTTACTACCCTGATAAACCCATCATAAAGATGAAAAATTGTAAGTCAAACCATCATAAGTTGGGGTCTATTTGTATATATACAGACACACATACAAATACATATATATATAGAGAGAGAAAGTAAACCTCTAAATTTTAATTATCTTTTACCTCACAAAAATAGTATATTTTTGTTTTAAAAAGCAATTTATATACTCTGGAAATATCCCAAACATATCCCATATCAGACATATGATCTGCAGATTATTTTCTCCCATTATGTAGGTTGCCTTTTTACCCTGTTGATAGTGTCTTTTGATGCACGAAAGTTTTTAGTTTTCATGGGGTCCACTGTTGGTTTTTTTCTTTTGTTACTTTTGTGTTTGGTATCATATCCAATAAATATGCCAAATCCAATGTCATATTTTCTCCTGTGTTTTCTTCTAAGAGTGGGTCTTACCTTTAAATCTTTGATCCACTTTGAGTTAATTTGTATAAATGATGTAAGGTAAGAATCCAACTTCATTCTTTTGCATATGGATATGCAGTTTTCCCAGCACCATTTGTTACAAAGATTGTCCTTTTCCCATTGAATGGTCTTGGCATCCTTCTTGAAAATTAATTGACCATATATGTGAGGATTTATTTCTGGGCTCTCTATTCTATTCCATTGGTCTATATGTCCTTACACCAGTACCATACTGTTTTGACTACTATAGATTTGTAGTAAGTTTTGAAATCATAAAGTGTGAACCCCTCCAACTTTGTTCTACATCAGTTGTTTTGGCTATTCAGGGTCCCTTGAGATTTCATATAAATTTTAGGATAGGTTTTTCTATTTCTGGAAAAAAAAAAAAAAAAAAAGGATTTTCATAGGGATTGCATTGAATCTGTAGACTGGGTAGTATTCACACAGCACTTGGAATGCACTAAATGCCACTGAAGTGAATACTTTAAAAACGGTTCATTGTATATTATGTGAATTTCAGCTCAATTAAAAAGAAAGGATTGGGTGATTATACCTCAAAATCAGGTACAGGGACAGCATGAGGCAACTAGAAGGGAAAGGAGATTGTAGTTAGAGGGAGGAAGGTTGGAGTTTAAGCCCTCTAATACAGAATAGTTGGGGGCAGGTGACGGTCCCTGGAGTTGAGCAGATAAAAGTGCAGGAAGGGTAGGGTGCTCTAAAGGTAATCCACAAAGACAATGACCTCCAAAGTAGATTCGAGACCTCTAAAGTAGATTCAGAAGCATGCACACCAAGCTGTGCATGGTGGTCATCACTGAAGTAGGGTGTGGATAGATAAGATTATAGAGGGATTTTTATTATAGTACTTTTTTTTTAAGGATACAGTTTCACTCTGTTGTCCAAGCTGAAGTGCAGTGGCTACTTACAAGTGCAATCGTAACTCACTACAGCCTCGAACTGGGCTCAAGCAATCCTCCCTGCTCAGCCTCTTTTTGTAGCTGAGACTGCAGGCATATGCCATCATGCATGGCTAATTTTTTTAGTATTTATATTTTGTAGATATGGGGTCTTGCTATGTTGTCTAGGCTAGTCTCAAACTCCTAGCCTCAAGTAATCTCCTGCCTCAGCCCCCCAGTACACTGGGATTACAGGTATAAGTCATCCTGCAGGGCCTACAATAGTATATTTTTAAGGAGAAAGAGTAATAAAAAATACTGTTTTAAAGCTGTAATTTAAGATCTTTAGGAGAGAAAGATTATAAACCAGGTGCCTTTTTAAAAAAGTCATTGTAGGAGTGTCAGGAAGGTGTTAGATGATACAGGCATGGATGGATGGGGGGCGGGCATGCCAGCTGGCTTAATCTCTTATTTATTTTCAGAGCAATGGTGTGGCAGTAGCATTGTGAAGCTGGGAGAAGGCCAACCCTGCTCCCAACCCCACAGTATATGAGGACTGGTAAAGTAAGCACCCCTCAATTCAAGACAGTAGCAGGGGAAGCTATGTTCTCGTAAGATAGCCAAGTTTCAGTTAAGGCAAGGAGTGGGAGACAGGCTGGGGATGTAGGATGGTTTGCTTTCAATAAAATGGGGGTTCCGGAGAGTACAGCAGAAAGGTGTGAGGAGGAAGGAGGCAGTGGGGGAATGAGTTTGGGTAGGCACAAGGGGGTCTGGGGACCAGTATACAGGATAAGACGGATGAGTGGGGACACTTACATTTTAGGTACTTGTATGGAAAGGGGATAGGGAAATTTAATGGGGAATAGTAGCCCCTAAGGGCCTAGAAAGACCTGGGATGTCAAGTTTAGCAATAGTGAAGCCTCTTGGGATCTGAGCAGGATGTTGGATTTAGCTGGGATGTTATGGATAGCAGAATTTGGGTAAACAATAAAATAACAATCCAAAGACGATACAAAGTCTCAGAGGCAGACACTAGCATGGATAACTCAAGGGCCCAAAAGCAAGCCAGATAGACTGAAGCAGAAGGTTTGTGTTGGGGATTAGAAGGCTGGCTCCCAAGGGTGGTGCTGGCTTTTGGAGAGCTAAACCAGGAGAGGAGTGGGACATAATTTATAAGAAACAGGGGCTCGTTATGCTTTTTGGAGGAATTGATGAAAACAACATTTAAAGAAAATTAGTATGAGAAGTATCCAACAAAGTGGATTGGGTCAGGAAAAACTGGACACTGTAGGTTTTGCAACTATCCACACATGATATGGTAGAAGCTTGAACTAGGGAGAAGAAGAAAAAGATAATTTCAAGATAAAACCATACAGAACTCATTTTATATACGAAAAGGTAGAAAAAAAGAGGGTGTTAAAATTTTCAAAATTTTGAGCCTGGCTGATTAGAGAGTTAATCAAGAACATGGGCAGGGGAAAAAAAAGAAACAAAGAAAAAAAACATGGGCAGGGAGCCTGAAAGAAGAGGATCAGTGTAGAGGGAAGGAGGGGACAATGATGAACTTAGTTTGGGACCTAGATTCATTAGACTCTTATAGCTGAATAACACTTAGCTCTGGCTATGTGGAACAACTATCACATTTTCCAGATGAGGAAATCTTGAGTTTGAGAAACAGGAATTTTGACTCTGCTATTTGCTAGATATACAAACTTGACAATTTACTGACCTCTGGGTCTCAGGCTGTTGTCATATCAAGGCTTGAGTGTGGGAGGATCTGCTTCCAAGCTCATTCACAAGGCCTACGGTTCTTGTTGGCTGCTGGCTGGAAACATCAGTTCCTTGCCATAAAGGCCCTTCCAGAGGGTACTCACAATATGGCAGCTGGCTTCCTTCAGAAAGGGAGAGACAGAGAGAGAAGATGCTCGAGGAAAAGCCCTAGTTGTTTTATAACCTAATCCCAAAAGTGACATCCCATGACCTTTGCCAAATTTTATTCATTAGAAACAAGTCAGTAAGTCTAGCCCATATTCAAGGAGACAAGATTATACACCAAAAGGCGGGATCACTGGGGACCATGTTAGAGGCTGCCTGCCACAGTATCTAACAGTTATATTTTTAGATATCTTAGTCTATTTTTTGTTGTTTATAACAGAATATCTGAAATTGGGTTGGTTACTTATTTATTTAGTTAGAGATAGGGTCTTGCTCTGTCACCCAGGCTGGAGTGCAGTGGTACAATCACAGCTCACTGCAGCCTCAAACTCCTGGGCTCAAGTAATCTTCTGCCTGTCTCCTGAGTAGCTGGGACCATACGTGCACACCGCCACATCCAAGCTACTTTAACATTTTTAAAAATTAAAAAAAAATTTAATTTTTGTTTTGTAGAGACAGAGTCTCACTATGTTGATTAGGCTGGTTTCTAACTCTTTCTGGCCTCAGGCAATCCTCCTGCCTTAGCCTCCCAAAGTATTGGGATTATAGGAGTGACCCACCACCCCTTGGCCTGAAACTGGATAATTTTTAAGAAATGAAATTCAGTTCTCACAGTTGTGGAGGCTGGGAAGTCTATGGTTGAGGGGCCGAATCTGGTGAGAGTCTTCTTCATGGTGGTGGGGACTCTGCAGTATCCTGAGGTGGTGCAGGGCATCACATGGTGAAGGGGGTGAGTGTGCTCACATGCTAGCTAGGTCTCTTTTCCTCTTGTTATAAAACCATTAGTTTCTCTCCCATTATAACCTATTAATCCATGAAGCCATTAATCCATTAATCAATGAATTTATTAATCCTCTTAAAGTCCCTACCTCTCAATACTTAAGTTTCAGCATGAGTTTTGAAGAGGACATTCAAACCATAGCAATACCCATGTCTTCGTTTTTGTAATTGGTTTACCCATGCTGGGCAATTCAATAAATATTGAATCCATTGAGTTAGGACAGACAGAATTTGGGCATCAAGGAAGGCAAAAAAAACTTTACCTACAGGAAAAATTCATTAAAATTTCCATAGAGGAAAATTATGCTTATACTGATTTTTAAAGCATAGACAGTAGGTTATCAGGAGACAAGATGGGAAAGTTTAAGGTTATCCAATGATTTTAATTTGGACTGGAGTTCTTCT
The DNA here is from genome assembly GCF_008728515.1 of Papio anubis. Lineage (NCBI taxonomy): Eukaryota > Metazoa > Chordata > Mammalia > Primates > Cercopithecidae > Papio > Papio anubis. The sequence continues at coordinate 98,280,791 of NC_044983.1, read as the reverse complement.
GTACTGATTTTAAGGCTGAGTGAAAATATCACAGACATGAAGAAAATATTTCATAATTTGAAAAATCTCCAGTCTTATTAAAATGTAAAATATTGAGCAACTCATAGGATTTTATCATTTGATTTCAAATATATCTTTAGAAATCCTAATAATCTAACTCAGTCTACCAGATTATTATTATTATTATTATTTTTTGAAAGAGGGGTCTCACTCTGTCACCCAGGCTGGAGTGCAGTGGTGTGATCACAACTCACTGCAATCTCAACCTCCTGGGCTCGACTGATCCTCCTACTTCAGCCTCCCAAGTAGCTGGGACTACAGGTGCGTGCCAACACGCCCAGCTAATTTTTTATATTTTGTGGAGATAGAGGTCTCACTATGTCATCCAAGCTGGTCTTGAACTCCTGGGCTTAAGCAAGCAATCCTTGGCCTCCCAAAAAGCTGGGATTACAGGCATGAGCCATGACATCCGGCGGTCTGCCAGATCTTGACAGCCATTTTACTAAATTAGCACTCCTAAGTTTCACTTGTTTTCTAAAAGCATTTTTATGAGCACAATGACCAACTAAAACCTTGTATGTAAAAGTTCAGAAGTTTCTTTAACAGTACAATTTAGAATGCATCTAGGAAAAACACAAAGGCTATTCTCCCATTTTCATGGCCATTATGATAAAGCTGAAATTCTAGTTGTATTTTTTATTGTTGATTTGCTTAATTCTATGAGCTTTGAAGGCCCTCATATTTGCCCCCACATTCTAGTACCTTCCTGCTTTCCTCACATTTTGATTTGGTATTCTGGGTGCTTGGGATGAAGAAGAATATGGATGAACTTCAAATAAGCAGGTTTGGCAGTTACCCAAAATGGCAAAAATGACAGAGCATGAAGTAGATTTCCCAAGGGCTTCTCACCTAATAGTAAGACCATCACTGTAGAATTTGTTGTCCCATATTCTCCCCTGAAATTCTGGCCTGCTCACTGAGGCTGTCAGATCATGCAAGCTTTGACCCATCTAACGAGGCTCCCCAAGATCTAAGCAACCAGAGGGCAGAAGCAAGCAGCAGTGGAGTCCCCAAGTAATGCCATCTGGAAGAATATTGATTTTGCTTTACTGACCATTGTCCTCTAACAATTAAAAGGTTTAGTTCACGGTTTTACAGCACTTTGAGCAGTAGGATATTGGATCCAAGTGCTCAACAGTCCTGTAGCTCTGCTGCCAGTGGGTTCGGTGCCTGGGAAGCAGGAGGCATGCTGCAACCAACTTGCTCGCACTAAATCACTTCCTACTCAAGGGTGGCTGCTGGCAGCTGAAAATTTGATTTAGGAACCAATATATTGTTAAGCACCATTGTTTTTGTGTACAAAGAACAATTCTGAGACTGTTTTTTTAAGCATTCTTGATGTTATACTATTACAGTGTCTCCCATTTTCTATTCATTCACTTTCTTTGAATAGCATTCTTGTCTTAGTAACTAGGAACAAAAGTAAATATAAAACATCCCATTTTATGACAGTTCATTTCCACTTTCCTGACTAAAAACTTAACATTTATAAATTTCTCTCAAATTAGGCACAGGATTTTTTTTTTTTTTTTTTTTTGAGACAGGGTCTCACTATGTCACCCAGGCTGCAGTGCAATGGCACGATTATAGCTCATTGCAGCCTTGATCTCCTGGGCTTAAGTGATCCTCCCACCTCAGCCTCCCAAGTAGCTGGGACCACAGGCATACCGCACCACGCCCAGCTAATTTTTGTATTTTTGGTAGAGACAGGGTTTCATCATGCTGCCCAAGCTGGTCTTGAACTCCTGAGCTCAAGCTATCCATCTGCCTTGACCTCTCAAAGTGCTAAGATTACAGGCATGAGCCATCGTGCCCAGTTAACACGGGCATTTTTTTCTTCTTTTTTTTTTGAGATGGAGTCTCACTCTGTCACCCAGGATGGAGTTCAGTGGCATGATCTCGGTTCACTGCAACCTCTGCTTCCCAGGTTCAAGTGATTCTCCTGCCTCAGCCTCCCGAGAAGCTGGGACTACAGGCACACACCACCATGCCCAGCTAATTTTTTTGTATTTTGTAGAGACGGGGTTTCATCATGCTGGCCAGGCTGATCTTGAACTACTGACCTCAGGTGATTCAACTGCCTTGGCCTCCCAAAGTGCTGGGATTTACAGGCATGAGCCACCATGCCTGGCAATTTTTGTATTTGTAAAGTAGAGACAGGGTTTCACCATGTTGGCCGGGCTGGTCTTGAACTCCTGGCCTCAAGTGATCCACACACCTTGGCCTCCCAAAGTGCTTGGATTACAGGTGTGAGCCACTGCGCCCAGCCATAGACATTTTTTTTTCTATTGTAGGCTGCTGATTTCCCTCGGGAGGAGGAGAAATCAATAAAATGGCCAACATTGATTAAAAAGTATCCTAATTTTGCCGGGCGCAGTGGCTCATGCCTGTAATCCCAGCACTTTGGGAGGCCGAGGCAGGTGGATCACGAGGTCAGGAGTTCGAGACCAGCCTGGCCAAGATGGTGAAACCCTGTCTCCACTAAAAATACAAAAATTAGCTGAGTGTGGTGGCACGCACCTGTAGTCCCAGCTACTTGGGAGACTGAGGCAGGAGAATCGCTTGAACCTGGGAGGCAGAGGTTGTGGTGAGCAGAGATGGTGCCATTGCACTCCAGCCTGGACGACAAAAGTGAAACTCCATCTTAAAAAAAACAAGTATCCTAATTTTAGTATGGATAAGCAAAGAATTATAAAGAAATATAACTTTTTTATATGTTAATACGCAATCATCATATTTAAAGTTAAAGCTAATTTCATTTTGAAAAATGTAGTATGTAATGAACACTGGGGTTAAGGAAGTAAAGTGTCTAAGGAGTTCCTCTGGTCCAACATCCAGTGCAGACATTCCCTATGTGTCTCTGAACTGGTCCAACATCCAGTGCAGACATTCCCTATGTGTCTCTGAACAAATCCAGTGATATAATAGCTTTCTGCTCCATGAGACATCCCATTCCATTGTCAGTTACCCCATGGTTAGGAAGTCACTAGAAGTCTGTGCACTAGGCACTGAATTGAGTGTTCTGTGATATTAAAACAAACAAACAAACAAACAAAAAACAAAGTTTTTGCCCTAAAGAAACTTAATATCTTGTTCACAGAGTTCAGACAATAATATAACAACATCAGACAAGAAATTCAAAGGGCATTAGAAAGGTACAAACCAAACCTCATGGAAACTCAGAGGGAGAGACAAGATAGCCTGTCTGGCTGAGGGAACCACTGATCCTCCTAACTGCCTGTACTGATGCTAATTTATTTCATTTACCTGTCAGAGCTTGACATATTATTCAGTGAAAGTTGTCCAAAGCGGTAGTATAGCTAGAGTTTGGCTTTGGGTATTAGACATGTTTGGATATGAATGTGGACCCTCTCTATTTAGCCAGATGACTTTGAACAAATTACATAACTTCACTGTACTTCTCTTTTCTCATTTGTAAAATGGGCATAGTAAGACCTATCTACCTGAGAAGCTTACTGAAGGATTTAATAACAACATAAAGTGTGTAAGCATAGTGCCTGGTACTTGGTGTTTAAATATGGTAGCTTTTGCTTCTACTTTTTTCCATTTCCCTTGTTATTTTTCACCAACTTTTCTCTAGAATTTTAATCATTACTAATAATAAATTTCTTTTTCTAAATCTCCTCACTTTTATGGCTATCCTCCTCTATACCATCTAGTTTTCATTCTCCTGTACAATGTGCTATCTAGAACTTTACAACAATACCACTTTTCCCCAAAACACAAAAGCTACAGTCAGGATCTGACCAAACATAGTAAACCAAACTGCTACCTCCCTTCTGACCTATACTTTTACTATTGCAATCCAAATTGCACTCAAGTTTTGTCTTGTTTTGTTTTAAGCAATTCAAGCCTTCGTTGGTTCATGGCAGGCTTGTGGTTAACTAACATTTCTAGGTACTATGTAAACTGTGAACAATCAGGCAGGCTTCTCCTGTCTTGTACTTGTGCAACTGATTTTTTGAACCTAAATATCTTTTTGTTTCTCTCTCTTGTATAAGCCTGGACTTTTGGTTGCAAGTGACAGAAAGCTAGCCGGACCTACCTTAGATAAGAATGAAAAATTTCTTTATTTGTATAACTGAAGAGCAAGAAAAATGGGACAACTGGAATGCTGACCCACCCCTATGATGACAAACGGTGGCTTCATCTTCTCACATAGGTTTCTTCTGGGACCCCAGTTACAGGCGGATCTTGACTCATATTGTCATAACTTGAGACAGAAATGAAATGATTCCCTCTTCAAGTCCTCCTTCCTGCAACCATTTATTAATAGAAAAATCCCAGGGAAAGAATGGTCTAAAGTCAAACATGTGCCAATCATTATTGAGCTGCACCAACTCCCAAGATTGGGCAAGAAGTTGTCAGTCCTTATACCAATTACTTAGCCAGGGAGGCCCAGGTTATGATGACAGCTCACAATAGAACTCAGGGAATAGCAAGGGAAAAGTACTTCCAAAGGAATAGAAAATACATTTTCTGAAAGAAATGGAGATAGTTTACAGTTAAGTCACTTAGCCAAGTAGAGCTAGGACTGACTGAAGTCTTTTAACTACTATTATAGGTGACTGGATAATCTTTTTTTTTTTTTTGAGACAAAAAAACCTATAAGAACTAATGACACTCACCCTGTCAACCAGGCTGGAGTGCAATGGCAAGATCTCGGCTCACTGCAACCTCCACCTCCTGGGTTCAAGCAATTCTGGTGCCCCAGCCTCCAAGTAGGTGGGATTATAGGTGCACACCACCATGCCCAGGTAATTTTTTTTTTTTTTTTGGTAAAGATGGAATTTTACCATATTGGCCAGGCTGGTCTTGAACTCCTGACCTCAAGTGATCTGCCCATTTCAGTCTCCCACAGTGCTAGGATTATAGGTGTGAGCCACCAAGCCTGGCCTGATAATCTTTTTGAGTCAGATACAAAAACATTATTTTTGTGAAAGAAAGTTGTTTATGTTTCTTCTTCCTATTTTGATAAAGAACTAATATTTTATTGTCTTTATTGCATGAACTTTTCTCCTTCCAGTTACAGAGAAGGCAAATTTAGATCGATAAAAAGATTAACAAGAAAACTTGCAAAATACCAAATTGAATGACAGAGTAATCTTTTTTTTTTTTTTTTTTTTGAGACGGAGTCTGGCTCTGTCGCCCAGGCTGGAGTGCAGTGGCTGGATCTCAGCTCACTGCAAGCTCTGCCTCCCGGGCTCACATCATTCTCCTGACTCAGCCTCCCCAGTAGCTGGGACTACAGGCGCCTGCCACCTCGCCCGGCTAGTTTTTTGAATTTTTTTTGTAGTAGAGACGGGGTTTCACCGTGTTAGCCAGGATGGTCTCGATCTCCTGACCTCGTGATCCGCCCGTCTCGGCCTCCCAAAGTGCTGGGATTACAGGCTTGTGCCACCGCGCCCGGCCAACAGAGTAATCTTAAAAGTCTCATTCAATAAAATGTAGCCTGCAGTTACCATTATTAACAATCATTTAGGAAGCAGAATAAGCTCATGTGACAGCATCCAGGCTACATTATTAAAGAATAGAGAGTAAACCACAATTCAAAACCAACAAGACTCAACCTCAGAGCTCCCATTTTCTAAGCCCTCAACCGAAAACGTTAGGCTAGCCGCCAGGTGGCTATTTTGAGATAGAGAGATACAAGCCTATCTTAGAATATATTATACAATAAACAATATATTTGTCATCAGAAAATGCCTGGTAGCAAAGTGAAAATGAAATTAACTTTACAAGGATTTACTTAACTTTACAAGGATTTACTTAACTTCCAAAGCAAGCTCATGGATCTGTCCATTGTTTATTCTAATCATCTGTGGTGTTATGCTATACATTGGTTTTTATCCACAGTTCCCGACTTATAACTCCTATAGCCCTTGTTACAGTCTTTTGTCATAATGTGAGGTGTGTTAAGCCTCAGGAGCAGGCCTCTGACATTCTCCTGCCCTCCTTTCACTTGCCCAAGGCAGGACTCTAATCTTCTATCTTTCTGATTGTGGGTTTTAAGACTTTTCCCAGAAAGAATCTGCCCTATACCCTGGGAGAAGGAATGCTGATGTCAGGAAGCCTCCATAAAAACCCAAGAGAACTAGGTTCACAGGGCTTCCAGACAGCTGAACACATGGAGGTTCCTGGAGAGTGGCAGGCCCAGGGAGGGCATGGAAGTTTCATGTCTCTTCCCCTATATCTTGCCTTATGTGTCTCTTCATCTGTATCCTTTGCAATATCCTTTATAATAAACCAGTAAATATAGGTATGTGTTTCCCAGAGTTCTGTGAGCTGGCTAGCAAATTAATTGAACCCAAAGAGGAGGTCATGGGAACCCCAACTTAAAGCCTGTAGGTCAGAAGTTCTGGAGGCCTGGACTTAATCACTGGAGTTGGGGGTGGGCAGTCTTGGGGACTGAGCCCTCAACCTGTGGGTTCTGACAGTATCTTCAGGCAGATAGTGTCGGAACTGAATTAGAGGACACCCAGCTGGTGTCCACTGCTTGGTGCATGGGGGAAAAAAAACCCCACGTTTGGTCATAGAAGTCTTCTTATGTTGTTGATTGTTGCTGTGGTGTCAGAGTAGAGAAAAATCATAGAGAGAGTTTGCCCTACACATCACCTAAGTTACATTTAACTTGTAAAACTGGATTATTCCTTTGGCCTCTTACAGAGGTTTCTAAAGCAGCCCTCTTAAATTAATAGTGAGTAATTTGTTGTTTCTGGAAGTAATAAAAGATGTCAGTGTATGCTTATGACTTGTTTATTGTAGAAACCTTCCAGGTCACTCAGATGAGGGAAAATGCTGACCCCCATCTACTGACATACATAGCCATTGAAATGAAAATAGGAAAAATGTTTTTCTTTTCCCTTACAGGTGAATTTTAATCTGGACTCTATCACCCTTTGTTTGCCATGCACACCATTCCATAGGTTAAATTATCCTGTGAACAAAGATATAGGTGATGGGATATGAGCCAGTGCTAGGATGCAGGGTGTCAGGCCTCTGAGCCCAAGCTAAGCCATCATATCCCCAGTGACCTGCATTATACATCCAGATGGCCTGAAGCAACTGAAGATCCACAAAAGAAGTGAAAATAGCTTTAACTGATGACATTCCTCCATTGTAATTTGTTTCTGCCCCACCCTAACTGATCAATGTACTTTGTAATCTCCCCACCCTAAGGGTTCTTTGTAATTCTCCCCACCCTTGAGACTGTACTTTGTAAGATCCATCCCCTGCTTTCATAATATTGCTCCTAACTCCACCGCCTATCCCAAAACCTATAAGAACTAATGATTATCCACCACCTTTTGCTGACTCTCTTTTCAGACTCAGCCCACCTGCACCCAGGTGAAATAAACAACCATGTTGCTCACACAAAATCTGTTTGGGGGTCTCTTCAAACGGACACGTGAGACATTTGGTGCCGAAGACCCGGGTCAGCGGGACTCCTTTGGGAGAACAGTCCCCTGTCCTCACCCTCACTCCATGAAGAGATCCACCTACATGAAGAGATCCACCTCCATGAAGAGATCCACCTCAACCTCGGGTCCTCAGACCAACCAGCATCTCACCAATTTTAAATCAGGTAAGCAATTTTAAAATTGGTGAGATTGGAACATCTCACCAATTTTAAATCAGGTAAGCAGCCTCTTTTTACTCTCTTCTCCAACCTCTCACTATCCTCCAACCTCTTTCTCCTTTCAATCTTGGCGCTACCCTTCAATCTCTCCCTTGTCTTACTTTCATTTCCTTTCATTTTATGGTAAAGACAAAGGAGACACATTTTATCCGTGGACCCAAAACTCCGGCACTGGTCACGGACTCGGGAAGGCAGCCTTCCCTTGGTGTTTAATCATTGCGGGGACGCCTCTCTGATTATTCACCCATGTTTCACTGGTGTCTGATCTCCGCGGGGACGCCTGCCTTGGTCATTCACCCACATTCCCTTGGTGGCAAGTCAATTGTGGGGATGCATGCTTTGGCTGATCACACATGTTGCAGCCCAGGGCTGCTCCCTACCCCCTTCTCCGTGTCTCTACCCTTCTCTTTAAACTTGCCTCCTTCACTATGGGCAAACTTCCACCCTCCATTCCTCCTCCTTCTCCCTTAGCCTGTGCTCTCAAGAACTTAAAAACTCTTCAACTCTTGCCTGACCTAAAATCCAAGCATCTTACTTTCTTCTGCAATACCACTTGGCCCCAGTACAAACTCAACAGTAGTTCCAAGTGGCCAGAGAATGGCACTTTCGATTTGTCTATCCTACAATATCTAGATAATTTTTGTCAAAAAATGGGCAAATGGTCTTGAAAGAACATAAAGATAGATGTGTA